>NC_090651.1:251529447-251873677 GCF_040937935.1 Hyperolius riggenbachi
CGATTTTCATGCGATTCGATAATTATCGAATCAGATGGTCAATCGGTTGCCAGGTTGATAGATTATTGAAATCTTACAGCTGCCTATGCACTAATCCAATTGTGACCACTAGTTAGTGACCATTCCTACCACAAAGACTTCTATACAAGTTTACATTGGAGTAAATAAATGAGGCATTCCGTTCAATCTACAAAGCGGCTACTAATATGCAAATGAAGGCCGCAATTAATGCTGTAGTGGGAGAGGAGCAATGGTGAATGCAGACTTGGACGCTGACGTATTGTTGGAAGAAGCCATTCAGGTGGTGCGTTAAATTTATGGTGACACATCAGTTGTAGTCAGGAAGAAATTCATGGCCCACTTTCAGAAGGAAGATGAAAACTTTCCTCAGTTTGCCAGTGCTGTTAAAGTGTTATAAAAGGCTGTGCGAGAGAAAGAAGACGCTTTGGAGATCCGTGCAAGTATGATCATATCAGTCGCTATAAGCTCAGTTTATTACGGGACTTAGAAATGAAAACATAAAAAGGAATCTGAAAAGAACAGATTGAAGCAATCTCAAATATGACTTTTATAGATCTACAAAGTTTGACTATAAAGTTTTGCAATGAGGAAAAAATGTCTGTCCATCATGCAGAAAAGCTTAGAAGAAGCTAAAACCCTATGAGTACAAGTGTGAAAGTGTCCTGAGCTGGAGAGATTAATCTAAAAAGTGAAAGATTTGTTTAAAACTATCTTAACTATATTTCTATAAATTAGATCATGAATGGTTGAATCAGAAAGTAAGAGATCAAGAACATTAAATGAAAGTTACACTGCTACTAGACGAAAGACTGTAAACCTACCTCCCAACTTTTTGAGATGAGAAAAGGGACGCTTAAGTCACACCCATGCCACACCCCTGACCATGCCCCTAGTCGCACATACCATAAAGATTTCATAAGAAAAATGTTGTTTTAAAATTCAAACCACACTGGTCCTTTCTATCCTGGTTCATTTTCCTTTATAGTAACATTTTAAAATTAGTAATATATCAATTTAAAGGATGGGAATAAAGTTGAGTCAAACACAATTTTTACTATAAAAATATAAATATTTATAAAGAAAGAGGGACAAAGTTCTGAAAGAGGGACAAATGAGGGGGAAAGAGGGGACAGGGCTCCCAAAAGGGACTGTCCCTCCGAAAGAGGGACAGTTGAGAGCTATGCTGTAAAGACTGTCCAGGAATGTTTTTCTTTCAACTGAGCAAAAATCAGACCCAGGGGTGAGCCTGGGGTGCCTGGCACCTGGGTGCAAGATTTTCTCTGGCGCTTATGGGAGTGGTTAAATTATCCGCGCCCAACCACATAACCACACCCATGTCCTGCCTAATCACACCCACACCCGCAGCACAATATAACCAGTCATACATACCGGTGCACCGGGGATATCGTATCAAGGACAGTGACGCACAATAGTCCACATGGTGGAGCCGGCCGACAACAAAATGCAATCTTATTGGCAGCAGATTTACCCACAAATGCAATATTAATGGCTGCAGATTTCCCCACAAATGCAATCTTATTGGCAGAAGTCAATTTCCCCACAAATGCAATCTTATTGGCAGCAGATTTCTCCACAAATGCAATGAGAATTGGCAGCAGATTACCCACAAATGCAATCTTAATGGCAGCAGATTTACCCACAAATGCAATCTTATTGCAGCAGAGGATTTCCCCACAAATGCAATCTTATTGGCAGCAGATATCTCCACAAATGCAATGAGAATTGGCAGCAGATTTCCCCACAAATGCAATCTATTGGCAGCAGATTTCTCCACAAATGCAATGAGAATTGGCAGCAGATTTACCCACAAATGCAATCTTATTGGCAGAAGTCTATTTCCCCACAAATGCAATCTAAAGCCTAGTACACACTAGCAATTTTGATGGATCAATCATTGGTCAATTTTACCACCTCCATGTAGTATGAGGGCCAAACAGATTTTCAATTCTATGCAGATTATATAGGTAAATGGTCATACTACATGGAGGTGGTAAAATTGACCAATGATTGATCCATCAAAATTGCTAGTGTGTACTAGGCATTATTGGCAGAAGTCGATTTCCCCACAAATGCAATCTTATTGGCAGCAGTCGATTTACCCACAAATGCAATCTTATTGGCAGCAGTCGATTTCCCCACAAATGCAATCTTATTGGCAGCAGTCGATTTCCCCACAAATGCAATGTTATTGGCAGCAGTCGATTTCCCCACAAATGCAATGTTATTGGCAGCAGTCGATTTCCTCACAAATGTAATCTTATTGGCAGCAGCCGATTTCCCCACAAATGCAATCTTATTGGCAGCAGATTTCTCCAAAAATGCAATGAGAATTGGCAGCAGATTTCCCCACAAATGCAATCTTAATGGCAGCAGATTTCCCCACAAATGCAATCTTATTGGCAGCACATTTCCCCACAAATGCAATCTTATTGGCAGCAGTCGATTTCTCCACAAATGCAATGTTATTGGCAGCAGATTTCTCCAAAAATGCAATGAGAATTGGCAGCAGATTTCCCCACAAATGCAATCTTAATGGCAGCAGATTTCCCCACAAATGCAATCTTATTGGCAGCAGTCGATTTCCCCACAAATGAAATCTTATTGGCAGCAGATTTCTCCACAAATGCAGTGAGAATTGGCAGCAGATTTCCCCACAAATGCAATCTTAATGGTAGCAGATTTCCCCACAAATGCAATCTTATTGGCAGAAGTCGATTTCCCCACAAATGCAATCTTATTGGCAGCAGTCGATTTCCCCACAAATGCAATCTTATTGGCAGCAGTCGATTTCCCCACAAATGCAATCTTATTGGCAGCAGTCAATTTCCCCACAAATGCAATCTTATTGGCAGCAGTCTATTTCCCCACAAATGCAATGTTATTGGCAGCAGTCAATTTCCTCACAAATGCAATCTTATTGGCAGCCGCCGATTTCCCCACAAATGCAATCTTATTGGCAGCAGATTTCTCCACAAATGCAATGAGAATTGGCAGCAAATTTACCCACAATTGCAATCTTATTGGCAGCAGTCGCTTTCCCCACAAATGCAATCTTATTGGCAGCAGATTTCCCCACAAATGCAATCTTATTGGCAGCAGTCGATTTCCCCTCAAATGCAATCTTATTGTCAGTGCAGTTTCTAGGCTAAAATGCACCCAGGGCGAGGGTGTAAAAATTGCCCCCCCCCCCCCCGAAGCAAGGTATGGGTGCCCACAGTATAGGTTAGCCAGGTCTAGTTGCACTCAGTATAGGTCCCCCCAGTATGGGTAGCCAAGAATAGGTACCCCAGTATAGGCAGCCAGCTATAGGTCCCCCCCAGTATAGGTAGCCAGGCATAGGTGAGCCAGTATAGTTGCCCCAGTGTAGGTTAGCCAGGTAGGTGCCTCCAGTATAGGTAGCCAGTATAGTTGCCCCCAGTATAGGTTTTATAGGCAGGTGCCCCTGGTATAAGTTAGATAGGTAGGTGCCCCAGTACAGGTTAGCTAGGTGGGTGCTTCTAATATAGGTAGCCAGAATAGTTGCCCCCAGCATAGGTTAGATAGGTAGGTGCTCCCAGTATAGGTTAGTTAGGTAGGTGCCTGCAATATAGGTAGCCAGTATAGTTGCCACCTGTATAGGCAGGCTAGCTAGCTAGCTAGGTAGGTGCCCCCAATACAGGTTAGATAAGCAAGTGCCCCCAGTATAGGTTTGATAGGTAGGTGCCCCCCAGTATAGGTTAGATAGGTAGGTCCCCCCCCCCCCAGTATAGGTTAGATTACTGATGCACACATTTTCTCTCTGGTGTAATTAGCATAGGTTAGATTAGGTAGCTACCCCTCAGCATAGGTTAGATTAGGTAGCTGCCCCCCTGCATAGGTTAGATTAGGTAGGTGCCCCCCAGCATAGATTAGATTAGGTAGGTGCCCCTCAGCATAGGTTAGATTAGGTAGGTGCCCCCCAGTATAGGTTAGATTAGGTAGCTGCCCCCCAGTATAGGTTAGATAGGTAGCTGCCCCCCAGTATAGGTTAGATTAGGTAGCTGCCCCCCAGTATAGGTTAGATTAGGTAGCTGCCCCCCAGTATAGGTTAGATTAGGTAGGTGTCCCCCAGTATAGGTTAGATTAGGTAGGTGTCCCCCAGTATAGGTTAGATTAGGTAGGTGTCCCCCAGTATAGGTTAGATTAGGTAGGTGGCCCCCACTATAGGTTAGATTAGGTAGCTGCCCCCCACTATAGGTTAGATTAGGTAGGTGCCCCCCAGTATAGGTTAGATTAGGCAGGTCCCCCCCCCCCCAGTATAGGTTTCATAGGTAGGTGTCCCCCAGTATAGTTTAGATAGGTAGCTGCCCCCTAGTATAGTTTAGATTAGGTAGCTGCCCCCCAGTATAGGTTAGATTAGGTAGCTGCCCTCCAGTATAGGTTAGATTAGGTAGGTGCCCCCCAGTATAGGTTAGATTAGGCAGGTCCCCCCCCCCCCAGTATAGGTTAGATTAGGCAGGTTCCCCACCAGTATAGGTTAGATTAGGTAGGTGCCCCCCAGTATAGGTTTCATAGGTAGGTGCCCCCCAGTATATGTTAGATAGGTAGGTCCCCCCCCTCCCGTATAGATAGATTAGGTAGCTGCCCCCCAGCATAGGTTAGATTACCTAGGTGTCCCCCAGCATAGGTTAGATAGGCAGCACCCCCCAGTATAGGTTAGGTAGGTCCCCCCCCCCTATAATGGCGGGGAGGGCAGCCCTCCCTCTCTCTCCCTCCCTCTCCCCGGGCCGCCCTCCGTGCTCCCTCCTCCGTGCTCCCCCCTCCGATGCAGAGTAAATAGCGCAGCAGGAAGCTCTCTCTGTACACAACTACTCACCTTCCTGTCCACTCACCGCTGATCTCCTCTCGGAATAGACACTACTACACACGCTGCTAAACAGGAAGCAGCGTGTGTATTAGCGTCTAATACCGATAGGAGATCAGCAGCGAGTGGAACGCAGGAAGGTGAGTAGTTGTGTACAGAGACAGCTTCCTGCTGCGCTATTTTACTGTGCATCGGAGGGTGGAGCACGGAGGGCGACCCGGGGAGAGGGAGGGAGAGGTCGGGCTGCCCTCCCCGCGGCTCCGGCTCCCCCCTCCATTACAGCGCCCCCCTCCCAACAGCGCCCAGGGCGGCGGCACGGGCCGCACGGCCCTAAAAACGGCCATGCTTATTGTCAGGCTGGTAGGCAATTCACTCACCTGAGTCTCTGGGTCTGGGTGGAGGAGGATATAGGCAGTGGCTCTGCCTGTGGAGGAGGATATGACTGACTCACACACTGCTGGGCCTGGCTCAGTCAGCCTGTCTGACCAGAGGAGGACGACTCAGTCTCCTCTGGCGGCACACTCTGCTGGCTGTCTGCAGCTGTGTGACCACGGCGGCGGGCAGCACTAGGAGTAGCGGGCTGCAGGCACTCACTGTGCTGGCAGCACTGGCGCTGCTGATCTGAGTCTCTCTACTCTGTCCACGGGTCGGGTCGGGCGGGCGGCTGCAGCAGTCTCACACACTGAGCTGTGGCTGCGTATTGGCTGCACTGCGCATCGTAGGCTCCTCCCCCGTCAAGCGTGACGTGAGGTCAGGTGGGCTGCCTGTTTCCCAATTGGGCTGCGCCGACATCTACGTGTGACGTCAGGCACAGTGTGTTGCTGGAAGTGGGGAGATGAGATAGAAGGACTTCTTCTGCCTGTCCTTCCTTGCCTTCCGCCGGACCGGCTGCGGGCGCCTGTCAGAGAGAGGCGCCTGGGTGCAATGCACCCGCAGCACCTGCCCAGGCGCGGCCCTGATTAGACCACAATATGTAAAAAAAAATTCAAAAGAGAATGAAGATGGTAGTCTCCATATACTTTCTCATCACACAAATGTTTGTTTTAAAAGTGAACCTTAAAGAAACTGTCAGATGCAAAGCTGAAAATAAACTATTTCATGCAGAGAAATAAGAAAAGGAAGACCGCATATAATTTGTTTGCTTGCCACGGTATTTCAACGTCCATCTCATCATGTCACATGTCACTTAACAACAACAACAACAACAACAACAACAACAACAAATAATAATATTTGTAAAGCACTTCTCTCCCATAGTCCTCAAAGTGCATAAACATGGCGCAGACCAGTACTTAAGGTTCCCTTAAGTTCTCTTCTGAAGAAGATCATACAGCGTTGGCGAACCTAGGTTCTCAACACTTGGCACCTGCACCCCACGGGGGACTTAAAGCAGATCCGAGATGAAAAACAAACTATACCAAGTAACTTGTCTATATATCTTATCTAAAGTTTAGATAGTTTACACAGCATATCTAGCTGCAAACAGCTTCAAAAGTTTGATTATTTATTCCTGTGATACAATGAGGGCAGCCATGTTCTGCTTGTCACATTGTCACAGGCTGAGGGCTGTAGATGCTATCAACTTGTCTGTCTGTAAATTCAGTCTCCTCCTACCTCCTCTGAAATCAATGGCTAGTAACCTCCTCCTCCTCCTGCGCAGACTGTGCTCCCATAAGCCCTTGCTACAGTGCCAAGGCACAAAAAGAGCTGTGGGCGAGGCTTGTTTAGTTTATAGGGAATTAGAGTATTAAAACAAAAAAAAAGTATTTGGCTTGAGGAATGCCCTATAAACTATAGGAAAAGAACACAATTATGCAATGAGTACAAGTTTTTCTCGGATCCACTTTAAGTAGGCCTCAGGTGGTACTTGGTCTTCTTGAAAATTATCTTGGATAGGAAAAAGTCTCCCACTTCAGTTAACCTCCTTAGCGGTAACCCCAAGGGCTTAAGGAATCAGCAGCTCATACTGCTAACCCCGTGCCTGACTCACAGTAGTGGCCGGGAGGAAGTAAGAGACAGTGCTGCATGGCTGCGTTTCAACATACCTCCCCCTGGATCCAGTTCTGGCAGCCTGTGAAACACAATTCTGGCAGCATTCCTTCTTCCCATCCTCACCTCTGGTGAGATTGCCGTCTGTCATCATGACGACAGATGCTATCTCACAATAGGGGAAGAGCGCCACCCAATGGATGGAGGGAGAATTGCAGTGCTGGATCCAGGGGAGGTGAGTAATGTGCAGGGCTGCTGCAGTTCTCTATAGCGGCATGAATTTTTCCTGCTTTTAGGGTCTAAATGCTTGTGATAAAATTGTAATACTTTTAGTTCCGGAAATAATCATACTGTTAGGAAGGTTAAAATATGAGACAAAAAGAAGTCAAATGTCCAAAGGACTGGCACCACACCAGGTAAGTATAGCTCAAATACTTTTATTAGGTCATGAAAGGCAGACAGCAACAACAGACTGCTGTTTTGGCCTGGAAGGCCTTTCTCAAGTTTCTTAAATGTCAGATATAAAATCATAAGTGCAACACATATAGCTTATATAGTGTAAAACACACCCATCACAAACACCGGATTGATTGGAGTGGAAGATCGGACCTGATGGGGAACGACTGGAGATCGCATCATGCCCCACACTTCCGCAATGTCACACAGATGCGCATCCTAACGATGGCACGTAACGCGTCATGCGTACCGATGCACGCAACCATCGCCTGGCCATCATGGGGCATGATGTGATCTCCGGCCGTGCCAGTCTAGCAGGTGAGATCAGCAGTTGCCTCTCTGGTTCTGGGGTCTGATTGGCTCATATATTTTTGAAAACCTGCACTACTATTGGTTAGTGCTTCTTGCCTCAGTTCCCCATCAGGTCCGATCTTCCACTCCAACCAATCCCGTGTTTGTGATGGGTGTGTTTTTACACTATATAAGCTATATGTGTTGCACTTATGTGTTTGTATATGGCATTTAAACAACTTGAGAACGGCCTTCCAAGTCGAAACAGCAGTCTATCGTTGCTGTCTTTCATGACCTAATAAAAGTATTTGAGCTATACTTGCCTGGTGTGGTGCCGGTCCTTTGGACGTTTGAGCTATATGTGAGCCCTTGGTACAGGGGTGTGGACCTTGGCACACACATTTATCTTGCGCCTATTGTTGGGTGCTCCTATTTCCACGTTCCTACAAAAAGAAGTCAAGAAATATGTCAATGCCTAATAGCAGCATACGAACACCTTTACTAAATTATTTAGGGGTTTTGCTTTTGTTTGCTCTCATTGCTTGTTGTTTATCACTTCCCAGGTGCTATGTACAACATCCACTTGGATGCCCTTAGTCATTGGGAGTCCTTCTTGTTTTTTTCTAAAACCAGATACTTGCCTAAGGAGAGGGAAGGCTCTGGCTCCTCTCCCAGTTCCCATTCCAGCTCTGCCTCTCCGGGAGCAGTATTCAACTAATTTGATCAAATACTGCATTCTCCACCGCCGAAGAGAGGCTTCAGAAGTCTTTGGGAGCCAAAGTGCTTCCGAAAGCGGGCCACTCTGTATTGCGCCGTCTCTCGCATGTGCGCAGTATGGAGCTACCTGTCTTCGGAAGGACTTGGCTCCTGAAGACTTTTGAAGTCCCTTGTGGTGGGGGATTCAAACCGGGGAGCTGCCGCTGCAACAAAGGCACCTGGGGCCGTATGCAATTCACTTTTTCACCTGAGTTTTCTCCTGGGAGATACATTTTCATCTTCGATTTAAAAAAGTTTTCCAGCTCTTTTTCACCAAAAAAGTACCAAAAAGTAGGTGAAAAAGTTAGATAAAAATTATTTTGAGTATTTTCTTGCTTTCTGGTGGCTTAAAAAGCATTTTATTGACAAGTTTAAAAATATCACCTAGGAGAAAACTCAGGTGAAAAAGTGAATTGCATATGGCCCCAGGAGAGGAGAGGAAAGGCTCTATACGACCCAGAGCCTTCCCTCTCCTTAGGTAATCTATCTGGCTTTTTTGAGTGGCTCCCAATGACTTTAAACATGATGCCATAATAGCATTGCTGTTGACCACCTTCTCAATGTTCTAGTTATGACCACTACCAGTAGAGGAAATATTACTTTCTTTGTTAAAATGAGAACCTAACAGACATAAACACAATTTAATCAAGTTTTGGAATTCATTAAAATAACTTTGTATGCATTGCGTTTAACCACCTAAGGACCGCCCCCAGCCGATGGGCGGCGGCAAAGTCCGGGCCCAAACGGCCGCAATACGCCCATCGGCGGGGGCGGCTGCGGCCGTTGCTATGCGGCGATCGCGTCATTCGTGACGCGATCAGCCGCCGGGGACTGGCTCCGCCCCCCGTATGCTGTAACCCGCCGGCCGTTCGGAAGCGCCGGCGGGTTACTAGCACCCGGATCGCCGCATGTATTTTGTATAATAGGCTTTGTAATGTATACAAAGCCCATTATACTAGCTGCCTCCTGCCCTGGTGGTCCCAGTGTCCGAGGGACCACCAGGGCAGGCTGCAGCCACCCTAGTCTGCACCCAAGCACACTGATTTCCCCCCCTGCCCCCTGATCGCTCACAGCACCCCTCAGACCCCCCCCCCAGACCACTGTTTGCACCCAGTCACCCCCCTAATCACCCATCAATCACTCCCTGTCACTATCTGTCAACGCTATTTTTGTTTTAGTCCCTAATCTGCCCCCTACTCCCTCCTGATCACCCCCCCCACTCCTCAGATTCTCCCCAGACCCCCCCCCCTCCCCCCCGTGTACTGTATGCATCTATCCCCCCTGATCACCTGTCAATCACCTGTCAATCACCCCCTGTCACTGCCACCCATCAATCCGCCCCTAACCTGCCCCTTGCGGGCAATCTGATCACCCACCCACAGCAATAGATCGCCCGCAGATCCGACATCAGATCACCTCCCAAGTGCAGTGTTTACATCCCTTCTCTCCTCTAAACACCCACTAATTACCCATCAATCACCCCCTATCACCACCTGTCACTGTTACCCATCAGATTAGACCCTAATCTGCCCCTTGCGGGCACCCAATCACCCGCCCACACCTCAGAACACCCTCAGACCACAGCCCTGATCACCTCGCTAGTGCATTGCTTGCATCTACTTCCCCCCTCTAATCACACCTTGAGACACCCATCAATCACCTCCTGTCACCCCCTAGCACACCTACCCATCAGATCAGGTCCTAATTTGCCCCATGTGGGCTCCTGATCACTCAGCCAAACCCTCAGATCCCCCTCAGACCCCCTTCCGATCACCTCCCCAGTGCATTGATTGCATCTATTTTTCCCTCTAACCGCCCCCTGAGACACCCATCAATCACCTCCTGTCACCCCCCTAGCACTCCTATCCATCAGATCAGGCCCAATACAACCTGTCATCTAAAAGGCCACCCTGCTTATGACCGGTTCCACAAAATTTGCCCTCTCATAGACCACCTGTCATCAAAATTTGCAGATGCTTATACCCCTGAACAGTCATTTTGAGAAATTTGGTTTCCAGACTACTCACAGTTTTGGGCCCGTAAAATGCCAGGGCAGTATAGGAACCCCACAAGTGACCCCATTTTAGAAAGAAGACACCCCAAGGTATTCTGTTAGGTGTATGATGAGTTCATAGAAGATTCTTTTTTTTTGTCAAAAGTTAGCGGAAATTGGATTTTTATTGTTTTTTTTCACAAAGTGTCATTTTTCACTAACTTGTGACAAAAAATAAAATCTTCTATGAACTCACCATACCCCTAACGGAATACCTTGGGGTGTCTTCTTTCTAAAATGGGGTCACTTGTGGGGTTCCTATACTGCCCTGGCATTTTAGGGGCCCTAAACCGTGAGGCGTAGTCTAGAATCCAAATGTCTAAAAATGACCTGTGAATAGGACGTTAGGCCCCTTAGCGCACCTAGGTTGCAAAAGTGTCACACGTGGTATCGCCGTACTCAGAAGAAGTAGTATAATGTGTTTTGGGGTGTATTTTTATACATACCCATGCTAGGTGGGAGAAATTTCTCTGTAAATGGACAATTGTGTGTAAAAAAAATCAAATGTCATTTACAGAGATATTTCTACCACCCAGCATCTGTATGTGTAACAATACACCCCAAAACACATTATCCTACTTCTCCTGAGTACGGCGGTACCACATGTGTGGCACTTTTTTGCACCCTAAGTGCGCTAAGGGGCCCAAAGTCCAATGAGTACCTTTAGGATTTCACAGGTCATTTTGCGACATTTGGTTTCAAGACTACTCCTCACGGTTTAGGGCCCCTAAAATGCCAGGGCAGTATAGGAACCCCACAAATGACCCCATTTTAGAAAGAAGACACCCCAAGGTATTCCGTTAGGAGTATGGTGAGTTCATAGAAGATTTTATTTTTTTGTCACAAGTTAGCGGAAAATGACACTTTGTGAAAAAAAACAATTAAAATCAATTTCCGCTAACTTGTGACAAAAAAAAAAATCTTCTATGAACTCACCATCCTCCTAACGGAATACCTTGGGGTGTCTTCTTTCTAAAATGGGGTCATTTGTGGGGTTCCTATACTGTCCTGGCATTTTAGGGGCCCTAAACCGTGAGGAGTAGTCTTGAAACGAAATTTCTCAAAATGACCTGTGAAATCCTAAAGGTACTCATTGGACTTTGGGCCCCTTAGCGCAGTTAGGGTGCAAAAAAGTGCCACACATGTGGTATCGCCGTACTCAGGAGAAGTAGTATGTGTTTTGGGGTGTATTTTTCCACATACCCATGCTGAGTGGGAGAAATATCTCTATAAATAGACAATTGTGTGTAAAAAAATAAAAAAAATTGTCATTTACGGAGATATTTCTCCCACCCAGCATGGGTATGTGTAAAAATACACCCCAAAACACATTATACTACTTCTCCTGAGTACGGCAATACCACGTGTGGCACTTTTTTGCAGCCTAACTGCGCTAAAGGGCCCAAAGTCCAATGAGCATCTTTAGGCTTTACAGGAGTGCTTACAATTAGGCACCCCCCAAAATGCCAGGACAGTGAACACACCCCACAAATGACCCCATTTTGGAAAGTAGACACGCCAAGGTATTCAGAGAGGAGCATAGTGAGTCCGTGGCAGATTTCATTTTTTTTTTGTCGCACGTTAGAAGAAATGGAAACTTTTTTTTTTTTGTCACAAAGTGTCATTTTCCGCTAACTTGTGACAAAAAATAAAATCTTCTATGAACTCACCATGCCTCTCACTGAATACTTTGGGATGTCTTCTTCCAAAATGGGGTCATTTGGGGGGGGGGGGGGGGGGTATTTGTACTATCCTGGAATTTTAGCCCCTCATGAAACCTGACAGGTGCGCAGAAAAGTCAGAGATGCTTGAAAATGGGAAAATTCACTTTTGGCACCATAGTTTGTAAACGCTATAACTTATACCCAATCCAATAAATATACACTGAATGTTTTTGTTTTTTTTTATCAAAGACATGTAGCAGAATAACTTTCGCGCTCAAATGTATAGGAAATTTTACTTTATTTGAAAAATGTCAGCACAGAAAGTTAAAAAAGTCATTTTTTTGACAAAATTCATGTCTTTTTTAATGAATATAATAAAAAGTAAAACTCGCAGCAGCAATCAAATAGCGCCAAAAGAAAGCTGTATTAGTGACAAGAAAAGGAGGTAAAATTCCTTTAGGTGGTAGGTTGTATGACCGAGCAATAAACCGTGAAAGCTGCAGTGGTCTGAATGGAGAAAAAGGCTCTGGTCCTTAAGGGGCGAAAAGACTGTGGTCCTCAAGTGGTTAAAGTGAACCTAAAGTCACCCACAAAAAATGAGATGAACTCACCTGGGGCTTCCCTCAGCCCCCTGCAGATAATCGGTGCCCTCGCAGCTCCGCTCCGATCTCCCCGGACCCGCTGGCGAGCACTTCCGGTTTCGCCGTCACCAGCCGACAGGCATGGGAACGCGAGTGATTGTTCGCGTTCCCAGCCTGTATATCGCCCCCTATGCTGCTATTGCGGCCAGGAGGTCGCAATAGCAGCATAGGGGGGGCGATATACAGGCTGGGAACGTGAACAATCACTCGCGTTCCCATGCCTGTCGGCCGGTGACGGCGAAACCGGAAGTGCTCGCCAGCGGGTCCGGGGAGATCGGAGCGGAGCTGCGAGGGCACCGATTATCTGCAGGGGGCTGAGGGAAGCCCCAGGTGAGTTCATCTCATTTTTTGTGGGTCACTTTAGGTTCATTTTAAATATCTTTATGCTGTCTACTGCAATCCCCTGCACAGCAGCTCTCAGCCTGAGAAGGGGAGCAATGTGGAAAGCTGAGATGAGGGTGGTTTGGCAGCCTAGCTGAGAATTTTAGCGCTATCCGATTTAGATTGGCTTTATAGAATGATAAATGTTTTGGCAGGAAAACTTTTCCCGCATGCTGTATTTTAGCTGTATATTTAGTGGTATGCCTGGAGCTAAGCAATGAGCAGAGACACGTTGATCTTTTCAGCAGTTGTTTGCAAAGGCAACACAGTTCATTCATCTGTCAAGCAGAAAAAAGCCTTTTCTTATTTTGCATGATAGCTTTGTGTGCACAGTGACAGAATGCCCTCTACCAGAAGCCTCCTCTAGGACCTGGAATGAATTAAGGTCCTTATGCCTAATTACAGGTATCTCATTAGCATGTTGTGTGTCTAATCCTGCACATGCGGCCCCACACCTGATGATGTCTTTTCGTTTCCTACATTCCCATGAGTTTATGCTAAGGAGCCACTGTGTGAGCTAAAATGAGATGCATTGCCCACAGCACTGTTTTTATACTGTGGACTGCTTATGGCTTCATTCCAAATGATTCAAAATTAGATGTGGATGGATTTCTCCTGAGCTCGTAGCAATGGAAGATCTTCATGCACAATAATGAGGGCAAAGCAATTTAATGGCATCAAATATCAGCCCTTCCATTCCTGTGAGTGATACAGATCTAATCAAGTTCTGTCCAGTGAGGAGTGTAAATACAGGGCCATGGCTTTAACGAGTAGAGTTGCTGGAGTCGGAGTCTTCTATTTTTGCCATTTAATTGCTATCAGGCTCTGGAGAGATTATCACATTATGCAGCGCTCTTAATAATTCAGCTTGGTGCGCTGTCCAGCTGGAGGGTTATTGGGCACACAGCCCACCGTAGAATTACTCACACGAGGATGAAACACGAGATTCACACAGCAATTACTGAGATGCTTCTACAGAATACAACACTGCTGGAGTTATTCAAATTCTGCAGCTGGGTATTAAAATCAGGTGAGAAAGTACTTTTGTAAACACTGCAGCAAAAATGCCTGAAGTACAGCGTGAATCATACATAGGGCTTGATTCAGAAAAGGGTGCTAAGTGTTAGCATGCTGGTGAAAAGCCACTTTGCATGTGCAAACATGCTTTGCACGTGCTAAGTAGTTAGCACATGCAAACTACTTAGCACCGTAGCTAGCACATGTAAACTACTTAGCACCGTAGTTAGCACATGTAAACTACTTAGCACCCTAGTTTTTTTTTAAAATCAGTGTTTATTCAACAAAGAAAAGGAACATATGACAGAATATGCAGTGCAGCAGTGCGCCTCCTAACTTTTCCAACAGTAGCTTCAGCATCAATTATCACTGTGGAAGATGAGAGGTATTGTGAACAATAATATAATGATCGTCACAAAATATATAGAGCTCAGATTGAATTTTAATTTCCAAATATTCTATCTTTTACAAGATCATAATTAGCAAGACCAGGGGTATCTAACCATGGAGCTTAGCACCCTAGTTAGCACGGGGAAACAGTAAATTCGGGCGCATGAGGCAGGTGGACAAAAAGGGCGCCGCCATTCACTCCTATAATAAATATCGTTTAATGGGCGCCCAACAGGAAAAAAGGGCGCCAGAGAAAAATAACGTTTTACAAGCGGCGCCCGGAGACTTTTAATGTTTTATAACTGCTTCTCATGATTACACATTATTTAATGATTTATAATTTTTTAAACATTATTTTTAAACGAAAAACAGTACAATATTTTTTAAAACATTATTTTTAAACTAAAAACAGCACAATGTTTTTTTCAAACGTTATTAATGCTTATCACAGGGGGGTCTTAGGTTTAGGCACCACCAGGGGGGTCTTAAGTTTAGGCACCACCAGGGGGGTCTTAGGTTTAGGCACCACCGGGGGGGGTCTTAGGTTTAGGCACCACCAGGGGGGGTCTTAGGTTTAGGCACCACCAGGGGAGTCTTAGGTTTAGGCACCGCCAGGGGGGTCTTAGGTTTAGGCACCACCAGGGAGTCTTAGTTTTAGGCACCACCAGGGGGGTCTAGGGATTATGGGTAGGTACAGGGAGGGTTCTGTATGAGAGTAGGGTTAGGTATAGCTTTAGTAAAATTCTTATTAATCTTTTATAAAACGTTATTATACATTTTACTTTTTAAACAGGGAAGATTAACGTTTTTACAATTGCCGATTTCATACACATTATTTAATGATTTATAACTTTATAAAACATTATTTTTAAAAAGAAATATAGCACAATTTTTTTTAAACGTTATTCATGCTTATCGTTTAACCACTTGAGGACCCACCCTTTACCCCCCCTTAAGGACCAGCGCTAGTTTGATTGATCTGTGCTGGGTGGGCTCTGCAGCCCCCAGCACAGATCAGGGTGCAGGCAGGGAGATCAGATTGCCCCCCTTTTTTCCCCCCTATGGGGATGATGTGCTGGGGGGGTCTGATCTCTGCTGCCTGCGAGTGGCTGGCGGGGGGGGCACCTCAAAGCCCCCCTCCGCGGCGAAATGCTCCCCCTCCCTCTCCTACCTGGCCCCCTTTGGTAAGCTGGGCTGCACAGGACGCTATCCGTCCTGTGCAGCCAGTGACAGGCTGTCTCCTGTCACATGGCGGCGATCCCCGGCCGCTGATTGGCCGGGGATCGCCGATCTGCCTTACGGCGCTGCTGCGCAGCAGCGCCGTACAAATGTAAACAAAGCGGATTATTTCCGCTTGTGTTTACATCTAGCCTGCGAGCCGCCATCGGCGGCCCGCAGGCTATTCACGGAGCCCCCCGCCGTGATTTGACAGGAAGCAGCCGCTCGTACGAGCGGCTGCTTCCTGATTAATTAGGCTGCAGCTGGCGACGCAGTACTGCGTCGCTGGTCCTGCAGCTGCCACTTTGCCGACGCACGTTATGAGTGTGCGGTCGGCAAGTGGTTAAAACCCTGCGCCCTTTTTTCCCGACGCCCTTTTTTAACGTACGCTTATCACGGTGCTAAGTAGTAGTTTGCATGTCCTAACTACGGTGCTAAGTAGTTTGCATGTGCTAAGTAGTGTGTATGTGCTAACTACTTAGCACCCTAGTTAGCACGCCCAAAGCCTTTAGGCGTGCTAACTGGGTTAGCACCGTTTACTGAATCGAACCCATAGTATGGTGCTACCTCATTATGAAAAGGTACTTCCCTTTCAGTTAGGAAGGAGAGACCCATTTGTCACCAAGATTCTGGTTATTAATTATAGTGCAAACATTTTAAGTATAACTTCTGTGTGTTGCTGCTAATCCTAAGTATGATATCTTAAAGGCCTATTACACATGAGCTGATCTGCGGCAACCTTTTAAGCAATCAGTCGATGCAATTAAATTCTCAATCAGTTTTTAGTTGGTCAGAAATGTAAAAATACCGTACGCAGACTTACAATGGCTATCCCAACCAATCCCTTGTTCTGAATAGCAATATAATGACCCAGGTGGCATAATTTGCCACTTTATCACAGCCTGCACTGCCTCTTCATAAATCTGGTCCTGTACTGTTATGAATGTTGAATAATGTCACTGGGAATATGTCCATTGTGTGTTCATTCTCCGCTTTCAATATTTTCTGAATCACTTATCCAGAGCAAGCAGAAAGTTTAGGCGTTCTTCCTCCACTACTTTCTTGTTGCAGATGTGTGTTTCACAGTCTTTATTTTCCCCAGTAGTAATAGTGTTCATATTGGAATATGGATTTCATCATTCGGAAGCCTAGATTACGCCAAGCACCACACTTCAGTACCCCAGCTAATGGAAAGAGCCATGGGTAGGTCACTCACATGCAGTTCACGCCGTACTTCACAAGACTCCGATGTTTCCTGCTTCCGGCTTAGAATGAGGAAGGATTAGAGTCACGAGAAAGACCATATCACCATTACTCTGTCCACTAGCTGAGGTACTGAAGTTTGGTGAGTGGTGTAATATAAGGGTTTCCGAATTAGGAAACCCAGATTCGAACACCAACACTCTTAGGCTTTGTACACAGGTCAGACGGTTCTTGGCTAAATCTAGCATGTGTATCGCGACCACAATGTATTGCCAGTCTAGAGTGTAGGCTGAGGCCGTTGTCTTCCTTCTTACCCCTCCAGCTCCTTGGTGCTCTTGGCTATCTTCCCTCTACTCCTCTCCACAGCAATACAACCTGTTGTTAGCCCGCAGGCTACTAACACGTTTACAGCAATTAGCCGATAAATGTCATCCACTTGATTAAGTCCCAATCCCAATGAGTGACTGCCCTGGTCCATGTGTACTAGGCGTAGTAAGCTTCCTGTCAGTCCGTTTCCCTTGCCCTGGGCAGATTGGCTGCTACCCTTACAGCTCATTGAGAAAAGTGCTTTATGCTTCCTGAAAAGTGATTAAGGATATGTCATTGGATAAAGCAAAGTGTGAAAAAAAAGAATGGTTTTGCTTATTCTATACTGGGAAAATGTGTTGGCACACTTAGAAAAGATCATCATTAATTGTATTGGAGCATTTTTAGTCATTTATTTTAATTTGTAGTACACCTCTCCAATCATTCATTGTGTCGTTCATCTTATTTAAAATGAGAAAAATATTCTGTGTTAATTCATACTATAAATGGACCAGAGAAAGCAGAGGAAAGAGCTACAAACGTGTTAACGGCAAAGGCTAGAAAACCAACTCCAAACTATACATATATATATCTATATATATATACATACACACACATATACACATATACACATATATACACACATATATACTTGTCAGAAATCTTTTTGGGGTCCGCGAACAGCAATAGAGGACCAAAGGATGATGTGGGAAACCTGTACAGGATCCCAGAGTAGAGGTGTACTGAACGGTTCGCCGGCGAACGGTTCCAGGCGAACATTGGGGGTTCGCGTTCGCCTGCGCCAGGCGAACTTTTCCGGAAGTTCGATTCGCCCCATAATGCACTTTGAGGGTCAACTTTGACCCTCTGCATCAGTCAGCAGGCACATTGTAGCCATTCAGGCTACAGTAAGCCCTGGAGCCCCCCCCCCCCCCCCCCCTTATATAAGGCAGCCTCCGGCGGCCATTACAGTCACTCGTGTGCCTGCTAGAGAGAGGAAAGGGACAGCTGCTGCAGACTTTTTCTCTTAGGGACAGATTAGTTAGGTTCTAGGCTGCTTTGCTTGTTCCTGACTGATTAATATTGCTTTTAAAGCACCCAGCAACCGCTCTTTTCAGAGCTCAACCTGTACATTTTTTTTTCTGACACTTCTGTTGCATGCACAGCCTTGCTAATTGATAGTGTGTGTGCCACTGCCAGCAGCCCAGCACATTCAGTGACTGACTGCCTGTGTGTGTGACAGGGAGCTGCACATTGTACTACCCAGTACTGCATATACCCCAGTACCTGTTGTGTTTACTTAACCCACCTCATCACTGCATATACCTAGCTTTGTGTTGAGTGAACCCAGCTCACTGCATCTAACTACCCAGTACCTGTTGTGTTTACTTAACCCACCTCATCACTGCATATACCTAGCGTTGTGTTGAGTGAACCCAGCTCACTGCATCTAAGTCTAACTACCTGTTGTGTTGAGTGAGAACCCACCTCACAGCATCTTAAGTACCTTTACTGTTGAGTGAACCCAGCTCACTGCATCTAACTACCCTGTACCTGTTGTGTTTACTTAACCCACCTCATCACTGCATATACCTAGCCTTGTGTTGAGTGAACCCAGCTCACTGCATCTAATTACCTGTTGTGTTGAGTGTGAACCCACCTGGCCACCTCACTGCATCGAACTACCTGTTGTGTTGAGTGAGAACCCACCTCACTGCATCTTAAGTACCTTTACTGTTGAGTGAACCCAGCTCACTGCATCTAACTACCTGTTGTGTTGAGTGAGAACCCACCTCACTGCATCTTAAGTACCTTTACTGTTGAGTGAACCCAGCTCACTGCATCTAACTACCTGTTGTGTTGAGTGTGAACCCACCTGGCCACCTCACTGCATCTAACTACCTGTTGTGTTGAGTGAGAACCCACCTCACTGCATATAGCTAGCATACCCCCGAGATGGACAAAATGGACAAACCAGGTAGAGGAAGAGGTAGAGGCAGACCCAGAGGAAGGCCACCAGGCACCGGCAGGTCTGTGGCTGTGCGAGGTGGTGTTGCTGTGATTTCATGCGGACCTGCCCCAAAATACAGTGCTCAGAAGTGCCATCACTTCCCAAAATCGTGAGGAGGTGATTGAGTATTTAACACAGAACACCTCATCTCCCGCAGCCACCAGCGCTACAACAAGCACCACATCCGCTGCATTTGACACTTCGCAGGAGTTATTTGGTGGTGGTGGTGAAATCACTGATTCCCAGCCACTACTGCAACAACAACAAGAAGGCGCAGGTACACCACCTCATACGTCTGAGTTAGGTGGCGATAGTATGGACGTAACGTGTGTGGATGGGGATGGTGGTGGACCACCTGAAGTTGGTGCACTTGAGGAGGTGTCTGAGGAAAGCGCAGCTGGCCAGGAGGATTATGATGACGATTATACGGATACCACATATGTTCCCGGTAGAGGAGATGACTAGGGGGACAGTTCAGAGGAGGAGTCAGAGAGGAGTAGGAGGAGATGACTCCATGATAGAAGCAGAGGGAGCTCGTCCTCAGAAACAGCTGGGGGCAGTGTCCGGTGCCATGTATCGCCAGCTATGGCCAGACAGCCAACATGCCCTTCAACGTCAGCTGCTGATGCCACCGTAGCGCTATCAGCCCAGGGGGGCTCAGCGGTTTGGAAATTTTTTCACGTGTGTGTCTCAGATCGGAGCAAAGCCATCTGTTGTCTCTGCCAGCAAAAATTGAGCCGTGGAAAGGCCAACTGTCACGTAGGGACAAGTGCTTTACGAAGGCACCTGGAGAGAAGGCACAAACAGCTATGGCCTTGAGTGTGGATGTAGACTCTGCGAAAAGCGACGATGAACCCTTGCACTACTGGTTGCGCAGGCTTGACCTGTGGCCAGAGCTGTCCCAATTTGCCATACAACTTCTCTCTTGCCCTGCCGCAAGCGTCCTGTCAGAAAGGACCTTCAATGCAGCTGGAGGCATAGTTACTGAGAAGAGAAGTCGCCTAAGTCACGACAGTGTTCAGTACCTGACCTTTATCAAAATGAATGAGGAATGGATCACGGAGGGCTACTGCACGACCGAAGACTAAGTCAGTCCACTCCCCACACACAGCATCTCTGCCTGCAGGCCGCTTGACTGCCTTCTCCGCCACTACCAACAGGGTCCAGGACTCTAGGCGGATTCCTGAACTTTTAAGGCTGCTGCTAGCAGCGGCCGCTACACTAATTTTTCTGGTGCGTGTACATGTGCCCATCCCCCTTTGTGATCATTACCTTGCTGCGGTGAAGGGGCTTGCGCATCACAATGAAGCAATGACCGCCGGCTATTTGAGTGTCTCGGGTGGGGGTGGCACACAAAAGATATTAAGGTCGTTGCTTCATTGTGGTCAGACCAAATTTGATCAGCTGGAAAGTCACTGTTCTGTCATTCAGCTACATCAGCCGGGCAAGCATATGGGCTGAAAAGCCACCATCACCTGCACTCTCGTCACGGTGCGCACCAGTCCAGCACGGCCGTCACTACACAAACGGCTGTTTGCAGTCACTGCATACCTTTCACTGCATCTGTGACTGCACATTATACCTGGCAGTCAGTGCATAACTTGCACTTGAATGGATACACTTTCAAACAATTTAAAAATACAACCATCTAAACTTTCAAACAATTTAAAAATACAACCATCTATCATTTTCAAAAAATTAAAAAAAAAAAGGGCAAAAAAACTTGCCCTCCGTAAAACATTCTTGGCAAATGCTTTCGACTTGGTTTGTCTAACGCTGGCTCAAGGGTCCATCTGACCACAGATGCCTGGTCTGCAAAGCACGGTCAGGGCAGCTACAGCATGGGTCTCAGCAGGCTCCCACTTCGGGCCGCAATCCAACCTTCATTCCCCGCGGTGACAATGGCAGACTTGCCCTCCATAACAGATTCCCGTTAAAGGATTTAAAGTTAATTCATTTCAAATACACAGCAGGGCCTCGAAAGTCCGCCTCCTGTATTGTTATTTTTGGTCACTACCTCGGGGTGGGCGTGCATGCCTGACTGCTGCCCTCCTTGGATGTGTAGTGGTAGCCGTTTCTCAGGCTCCACACCGGATTCCATCCCTCATTCCCCGGCCATTACCCGGGGTCACAAATGACAGACTTGCCCGCCTCCATATGATTCTCGTGAAAGGAATGTGGTGTCATCTTTGCCCGCCATAACTGGTTCTCGTTAAAGGATTTAAAGTACATTCATTTCAAATACACAGCAGGGCCTCGAAAGTCCTCCTCCTGTATTGTCATTTTTGGTCACTACCTCGGGGCGGGCGGGCGGGCGTGCATGCCTGCCCGCTGCCCTCCTTGGATGTGTAGTGGTAGCCGTTGCTCAGGCTCCACACCGGATTCAAACCTCTCATTCCCCGGCCATTACCCGGGGTCACAATGGCAGACTTGCCCGCCTCCACAGGATTCTCATTGTAGCGGTACTGAACAAGTACACAGCAAGTAGAAAATGTAAATTGAAAAAAAAGTAAGCTTTTTAGCAATGCCATGGTAAGTTGAGAAGGAAGTCACACATTACCTGACATCACTGAGTGAGGAAGAGCAATCATGCCATGTTGCGCAGTAGTCCAGCATGGCCGTCACTACATAAACAGCTGTTTGCGGTGCGTTACACAGTGAGTTTGGTGTGTCAGTGTGAAGCAGTACTCTAATTACATTCCCTGTTTGATGTATATGTTACGGCCAGAACCCGAAGTTTGGCCAGAACTAGAAGTGGCCGGCCACTTCGGGTTCTGGCCGGCCAATGTGCGAACTGGCCGCTGCGCTGCGGCCAATGTGAGAAATGCAACAATTCCTGTAAAGTTAATGGGATGTTGTGGCCGCAGCGCAGCGGGCAAATGTATCACACATCTTTTACTTTATTCAATGACATTAAGCCGACCGGCTTTTTCCCCGCTTTCTCTCTTCCCCTCGCCTCTCTCTCCTCCCCTCGCCTCTCTCTCTTCCTTCTCTTATGGGCAGCCGGGCGGGGGACACGCGTGTCCAGGAGAGTCGTTCGTCACGGCAGGAGAGCAGAGCGGGGAGGCTGCAGACATCGCTTCTGCCAGCACCCGCTCTGCAAGAACGGCAGGATTCCCCTGCCGCGACGAACGACTCCGGAGGGACACGCGTGTCCCCCGCCCGGCTGCCCATAAGAGAAGGAAGAGAGAGAGGCGGGGGGAGGAGAGAGAGGCGGGGGGGAGGAGAGAGGCAGAGAAAAAGCCGGGCGGCTTAATGTCATTGAATAAAGTAAAGATGTGTGATACATTTGCCCGCTGCGCTGCGGCCACAACATCCCATTAACCTTACAGGAATTGTTGCATTTCTCACATTGGCCGCAGCGCAGCGGCCAGTTCGCACATTGGCCGGCCAGAACCCGAAGTGGCCGGCCACTTCTAGTTCTGGCCAAACTTCGGGTTCTGGCCGTAACATATACACATGCAAGATGTTTGAAAGCACGTTAGGCCTGCAATTTAGCATTCAATGTGATTTCTGCCCTTAAAACGCTGCTTTGCGTCACATCCAGATTTTTCACCGGGACTTTTGGCATGTATCCCACTCCGCCATGCCCCCTTCCAGGTGTTAGACCCCTTGAAACATCTTTTCCATCACTTTTGTGGCCAGCATAATTTTTTCTATTTTTCAAAGTTCGCCTCCCCATTGAAGTCTATTGCGGTTCGCGAATTTTTCCGCGAACCGAACCTTCTGCGGAAGTTCGCGAACCGAAAATCGGAGGTTCGCGACATCTCTATCCCAGAGGCTTCACTCATCTTAGGCACGTATTTTCTTTTTGACCCCAGCTTTGGCTCGGGTACACTTTAAGCTTAAGATTCTATTCAAACACTTCCCTGTATATATTGTGTATCTAGAGAGTGGTATCCTAGCCCACTGAGGGATTTTGTTGCTGATCATACTTTTTTTTTTTTTTTTTTTCATAAAACAAAGCTAAACTTATGCAAGAATGGCTAAGAACAACATGGTGGACCATTCTAAAGTAACCATCTAAGTGCCTGATTTTAATCATATCAAACTTCTGAAAATAACTGAAACCTGCTGTAAAAAGCAATGGTTGTCCATTCTGTCAGTTTCAAGTTAATTCAGAGACTGCTGTGGTTTCTTTCTTTTTTTCTATTCATGTTTTTATAGTAACGGTTTAGCAAAGGACAATGATTTCCAAGAATCTAATTTGGTTATTTATCCACAATACTGCCTAAAATCATTTTTTATATGTGGTTAGAAGCAACCTACTTTATTATGGTTTGAATTCTGCCCTTTTTCTCTTATTTTCTAGTTCCTTACAGCAAACCCGCTATTTTTTTATTCCATCTTTGGCATATGCTGCTGGCAGTATTTTGTGTTAATTCACTAAAGAAGCTTTCCTTATTTACCTCTTGACGACCAGCTAACGCCGATTGGCGTAAACTGGTCGTCTGCGGATTACCATGGAAACAGCCGCTCGATCGAGCGGTCTTTCCATGTCAGTTCACGGAGGGTGTCTCCGTGAACAGCCGGAGAGCCGCCGATCGCGGCTCGCCGGCAAAATGTAAACGCGGGGAAGAAATCCCCGCTGTTTACATCACACGGTGCTGCTGCGCAGCAGCGCCGTGACGTAGATCGGCGATCCCCGGCCTCTGATTGGCTGGGGATCGCCAGCATCTGAAAGGCAGAAGCCTACCCTATAAGGCGCAGGACGGAATTCCGGCCTGCGCCGCTCACAGGGGGAGGGAGAGGGAGGGAAGGGGAAGGAGGCCAGGAAGCGCTGCGGAGGGGGGCTTTGAAGAGCGCCCCCCCCCCCCCCGCAAGCGCAAGCAGCCGGCGGCGATCAGACCCCCCCCCAGCAGGACATCCCCCTAGTGGGGAAAAAAGGGGGGTAGTCTGATCGCCCTGCTGCACTCCTGATCGGTGCTGCGGGCTGCAGAGCCCGAGCAGCACCGATCACTGGAAATTACCCTGGTCGTCAAGTGGTTAACATGTAGTGATACTCTGTCACGGTGAGAGTGTTGCCTTATCACGCCAGTCCTTAAGTTATTGTCAAAGGGAGGGGAGGAGCAGGCAGGATGTAGCTCCACTCCTCCTCCTGCCAGGACGATTACAGCTAGCCTGTGTATGACAGGCAGGGAAGGAGAGAGGGGGTCTGTGGCTGTGTCTCTGTTTGTGTCTCTGTGTGTGTTTGTGTCTGTGTGTGAATTTCTGTGTGTGTGTATATGTGGCTGTGTATCTCTATCTCCCTTCCTCTTGGTGTGCCTGCTGTGTATACTTCTCTCTATACAGAGTACCCTTCTGCATAAACTAGTAAAAAAAATAAGACTGACAGCTCAGAATGCTTCACCTAACATTGCAGTATGTAGTAACACTCCACCTAACGAAATTGCTTAGTGAATACTAAATGCTTGATCACCATGGTGATAACAGTAAAAACAGCACATAATTATTATTAAAGACTGTAGATGAGTTTAATAAATTATGCCCATTGTTCTATAATGTGAGCAGAGTCAAAAGTGAAGTTCGCAGATACTCCCAAAAAGATTTAAATATCTTGATGTAAGTCATGCTAGCCCCACTGCACTATGCTAGTAGTAAAGCTACCACAAGGGGTTGTATGGACTGGTCTTTTAGGCACAAGTCTATACTTCCCATGATCCCTGGGATAGCTGGTATACACGTGTAGTTATGCAAGTCTTCCTGTGACAACAGAAAAGTAAAATCAGAGCTTTCAAATTTAGAGCACCTCTTCAATTAAATTTGTCTGTGTTTTCAATGGCGATCCCATCGCTTCCTTTACTGTTAAAGACTCCAGGAAGTGGGGGAAACCTCTACTACCAGAACAAAGACTGCAATAAAAACACCCTTTTAAGAGTACAGGGAAGGGTAAAAATCAAAGCATGTGTGTATTCTTACTGAAGAATGTCTACTTCTTCCTGTGACAGGAAATGATCCCGAGGAGGATACAAGGATACAGACGACTATAAATTTCAGACACCTTACCTTTCCTCATTCTATTAAAAATATCTAGCAAAGTTGGTTGCAGTACTGCTTTGTTTATGTATCGTCCTAATTCACTGAGCCACAATCCAATTCCTCAGTCTTGCAGAAAGTTTGTGCATGATTATAAGGAACATCTGGGTGGGGGATTTAGCGTGTTCTGCAATGGTGGTATAAAGAAAGATAAAGCTGAAACAGATGCCTGTGATTTAATGAAAAGCCAGACCAAAAACTTTACCGCTCCCAATCTGTAGGACAGACAGTCTAATTGAAGCTTCAGACCCAATGCACATTTTAATCTTCGATTCAAAGCAAGATTTGCTATGGAGAAGATTTTCATTATTTCCCAAATGAGTTTTCTGAAGGTAAAATGCCAGCAACTTTTCCCTATTACTAATCAAAGCAAATCACTAAATGAGTTTTACTTTTAAAATGCAACTGTCATGTCAGAAATACAGAATATTGTAGATCATGTGGCTGATATAATTAAATTAGTCATCTGGTTAAAGTATTTTTGGTCACGACTACCTGCTGATCAGGATAGGCACCTTATCATAATTGTTTATTTACCTGTTCATCAGGTCTTTGCACATTCTTATTAGAACTTTTGAAACCCGGGTTTCTACTCAAGTGAGGACCCTCTGGGAATCACTGTGCTGTAGATATAGGAAATATAGGTCTCTTGGTGCTTTGATATGACGTGTAGTTCCGACATTCCTTGTCTTATTGGTCTGCTCATTTTTTTTCTGCTAGAATGAATGTCCTATTGTGTAAAGAGGCTGACACCATCCACCTATATAGCTCTTACTGGGTCCATCCTGTTCTTATTGGACCTAGCAATTGGGTATCAGAATTCCATAAGACACAGTGTGCTAAGAATAGCCCCTGCAAGTGTTAAACTAGGCATCTGCCTGATTTCCATATGTCTAAAAATGGCCTTGATTGGTTGTATCACAGCTAGGATACACTGCATATTATGACTGTTTGCACTCCTGTGTTCCATCTTCCTGATACTTCCTCCTGCACAGGAAGGAGGAAGTATCGGCAGGATAGAGGCCAGCGAAGTGCATCATGGCAAGAGGCAGTCACATAGTTAACTTAACCTCCCCTTTTCGGACATGAGCTGGTACTTACACAAAACTCTTCTCTCTCATTCCTAATTGTGAATAGCCACACTAGCATACCTTGAATAGGGAACCTGAGAATGGTGGTCAGGCCCCATTCCCACTCAGAAGCGCAAAACGCCAGCGATAACCAGCCGGCGTTTTTTAGGAGTGATTTTTCCGTGATTTAACACGGAAAAATCACTGGACACTGCAGCAATTTTTCTGCGATCGCGTTTAGCGCTTCTATAGCACTGAAACGTGATCGCCGTGAAATCGCCTGAAAATGGTGCAGGCTACACGTTTGCAGTTGGCGATTTGCATTAACGCAAATCGCCCAAGTGAGAACGGGCCCAATAGGGTATCATTGCACTAGCGGTTTAAAAAGGAGCGTTTTGCCGAAATAGCCGACCAAATGCTCTAGTGTGAATGGGCCCTAATACATAATAGTGTCCAGTCTGCTGGGGCCATAGTATGCTATGCATAAATATCAGATCAGCTAGTACAAAGTGATCTATTGCTGCTGCAGAGCTCAGTGTTATGTGGCTAGATAGTAAAAGAAAAAGCTGCATAATCGCACTGCTTACTGCTCCATGTCTCATGAATATTAATGCTGAATCACAAATCATTCTGTTTTGAATAAGTGCACTGCTATGAACATCTAAAAGCCAATCAAAGGAGACTTTGGCCTCAATTCACTAATCTTTATCAAACACTCTATTAAACGTTTGATAATTTACCTCATGGGTAAAATCTAATTTTGAATTCACAAAGGTGTAATAGATATATTGAACATTTTATCAATAAAGCATTCGATAAATATATAACACCTTATTGAATTCAAAATTAGATTTTAGCCATGAGGTAAATTATCAAACGTTTGATAAAGTGTTTGATTAAGCTTAGTGAATTGAGGCCTTTGTGTTTGTGTGTGTAATACAGAAAGAATTAACCTTCATTCCAATCAGTAGCCCATACCCCCTTTCCCACAAATAGAAAATCTTTACCTTTTCTCAAATAGACATCTGTATGGATGATATTGTGGTGAAACCCCTCCCACAGTGTGATGCCTGGGCCATGGCCCTGACCGTTTTCTGTCTGTGTGTACCTCATTACCTTGTGGGAAATAATGGCCTTTGCTAACTACCAAGAAAGCAGTTTATCCCTCTGTGCATAGAACTCTTGGAAACAATCTACAGAGATCACCTGGCATGACTAAAAATGTGGCTACCTGTGATTAATTTCAGAATGAAAATCAGGGAGAGGAAAGATTTCACAATGGGCAAACACTGAGTAAATAATTTATAAAATATCCACTCCACAGGCTGTTTTACCCTTCCCACCAAGAACCATTTTCACTTTTCAGCACTCCTCACATTCATTTGCCCATAACTTTATCACTGCTTCTAACACCTAAATGATCTGTTATCTTATTTTCGCCACAAATTTAGTCTTTTTGTGGGTGATTCTTGTTTTCAGTAATTACTTTGTTCTATGCATTGTAAAGGGAAAAACAAGTAAAACCTGAAAATATATACAATATTTCTCAAATTCCATCCGTATAGTTTTAAAACAAACAATGCAACTGTACATAAAACTCGTACTTTTTATTTACACATTTGTCCCAGCTATCACAACATTTAAATTATGTTCCTAGTACAATTTATGGCGACAATATATTATTTTGGTTTCTCACTGTACCCGATCAATAATTACTAGTCCCTAATGTAACTATTTGTTTTTTAAATGCTGTCACTTTGTTTCTGGGTTGTTGTTTTTTTCTAGTGATTTATGTTTAATAATTATGGGGAGGGAGAAGGGCAGAAGGCGTCAATAACTATAGAAGAGGTGTGTTTGTAATGTATTTTTATCCAATGTTCGCAGGAAGCGTTTGTGAATGGTGTAACTTTTTAATTAATGAACATGCACTCTAGCAAAGCTATGATCATTCATTCACAGGAACTTTGGCTCAGGGAATATGTGTGCACCAATCACAGACAAGTGAGTCCCGGCAGGTGTGCGCATTGGGCGCGCGTACATGGCAGCAGCACAAGCGAGTGAAGCATTAAAATATCCTGTTGGCGGTTAAGTCAAACAGGACAGGAAGTGGTTAATGTAAAATATGCAATTTTATTTGATATTTTCTCTACAGTTGCTCTTTAACGCTGTAGTTTGATTTAGCATATAGGCATATAGCCAGGTGTGGGGGCTCAAGCTGTCCTTCACATCCAATAACCCAACTATTTCAGGCTCCTATTCCAGATTCCTACCTCTATTTACTGCTTTGTTCCTTCCCATAATCTTTTCATTTACAATTGTATTTTAGAGTTATTCATAATAAAATGTAGTCTTTGGTGTTTTTTTTTTATTTTAGTTGGCTATACAAAGTGGATTGTCTACCTGAAGGGTTGTAAAATTTTGGAAGTTTAGTTGCACTTCAAGAAAATGTTTTTTTTTTGTTTGTGTTTTTTTTTTCCTTATCTGGCTTTTGTATGTTGAGTCCTGACTGGTACCTTAATGATAGTCTATTTGCCTCTCACCACACGACTTCTTGCACAGAGGTGGATCTGTAAATGTCCAACAGACGTCTCTGCCAAGTGAAAACATTTAAGCCAGGTTTGATTTCCTGATTCATTATTCATCATTTCTCATACAGCACATCTTTGGTTGAAACATGACTGCCTAGATACCTCATTCATTATGTATAGGCATTGACTGCTCCTAGAATGTTTTGGCAAATCCCTCTTAAATTGAAATGACCATCGCAGTGTGCCAGCTGTCTAGATCAATGTGCCTTGTTCCTTGTTATTTATGGGCTATTAAACATAAAAGTAACTACGTAAAGAATAATGCACTCCCTACTATAGCTTTTATAGTCCGCAAGGTCTTTTGTGATCACATAAAAGTACAATACTGCTGGCTGAGTGATTCCATGCAGATAATGATATTCTGCACTTATTCCTTGTATTCATTTAAACAGATGTAAAGGATGCATTCTCCTGTATAATACAGAGCACCATAGTCTCATGTACTCTACTTTGTATAATGCAGTTCCTAGTGCTAAAATAAAACTACACATTCCATAGTCTGTGTTTTTTTTTTTTTTCTTCAAGTTTTTCTTAAGAGGGTTAGTATATTTAAATATTGATGTTACATTATTTGTTTTGTAAAACTTTATTGTCCAAATGTTTAATACAGGTTGCAGCCTTGTTCAATTTGCAAAACAAACAGCCGCTGTAACCAAGTGGTTATGTGCTGCCCAGGGATGTGAACTCTGAATGCTGTCATCTGTTGTCTTACTCGTCTGCAAAACTTCTAAACAGTGCAATACAGCTGACCCTTGGTTTGCAAGCATAATTTGTTCCAGAAACATACTTGTAATCCAAAGCACTGTTCTATCAAAGCAAATTTCCTCATAAGGATTCGTGGAAACAAATGATTTATTCTAAATATCCAAAATCCTTTAAATAAAAATATTTAAAACAGTATAAGTGTCTTTTAAAGGGAACCCAAGGGGGTTCGTGGAGGGCAGATGGGACACAGAGGCATGTTCTCTGCCTCATGACATACCTCTTTGTCCCCCCACCGCTGCTCTTGGTCCCCCCACCGCCACAATATGCCCACCAAGATTAGCAACAATATTTGTTGCTATCTCAAGGGTAAACACGTACAAGAGGGATTCCCTGTTTTAAACGCCTGCATGGTTTCCAGAGCTGCCATTGGGCAGCTCTCTCTCACTGGCCATGCCCCTGCCCCTCCCCTGCCTCCCTGCATACTGGGAGAGAGTCTCAGTCTCTTCTTGCAGCGTCGTGACCCAGAGGATACGAAAGTGGGCCAGTGTGGCCCACAAGAGCGGCGGAGAGCTGAGGTTTTGGCGGCTACTTGATCTGCACAGCCCTTAGGATTGGGTAGCCTAGTTTTTTTTTTTATTTCATGAGCCCACCTCGGGCTCTCTTTAACAAGGAACTGATCCAGTGATCATTGCTTTGCAGTGGCTGGATAGTGTAATGGTTAAGGGCTCTGCCTCTGACACAGGAGACCAGGGTTCAAATCATGGCTCTTCAAGTTCATTAAACCTGCACCTAGTCAATGAGACCTTTGGCTAGACTCCCTAACACTTCTACTGCCTACTGAGCATACCCTAGTGGCTGCAGCTCTGGCGCTTTGAGTCTGCCAGGAGAAAAGTGCAATATAATTGTTATATAAGTGTTATATGTCTTGTCTTGTTTACTTTTGAGGATTTCATAGCAATGTGCTATTTACAGTCCCTGCATTCAGTTTACGTACAATCCTGCAGTGTCAAAGAAGAGCAATCACTTTAGTTGTGATGTGACGCATCTATACATGTTCTTTGCTTGTATATCAAGACGTTGCTTGCTTATCAAGTCAAAATTTCATAAATTTTGCTTGTTTTACAAAGCGTTTTTAAACCAAGTTACTTGCCATCCAAGGTTTTACTGTAATTCTTTATTTTTATTTTTTTACTCCGATTTTCATATATAGTGCTGTAAACATTTATCTTCAATGACTATCTCCTGATTTAGATGGTCTAGGCTTCTGCTTTATTTTGGGTTGTTTACATAATATTTAAAGCAGTTCTTCCCTTCTTTAACACGTTTGTTACATATAACTCTGCACCCATTCACTTCCACAAGTAGCCTTCGTATTCTGTGCCCGCCACTCAGTTACTCTTGAGAAGCTGCAGTCGGATATTTGCATGTTAATGTAAACATGAAGTGTGGAAAAAACACAACATTACAAGCTGTCTCAGTCCGGTGACTAAAGTAATTTCTCCCAGAACTGTAGCAATCTCTCACATGTAAAATCTGGAAAGCTCAGTTTTATGGAATTTGGATACCCCCAACCCGCTCCCCTTTAAAAGCACACCTAAACTGAGAAGGATATAGACACTGGTATTCATTTATTTATTTTTTTAACAGGTAAGTTTTTATTGGTTTTATGATTCCAACAGAACCGTTTATTACAAACAACAAGACACTGGCATATATATTACCTTTTAAATAATGCAGCTTGCCTTGCTGGGCATAGCGCTCAGGTTTTTTTAAAAATTCATTTTAACTGGATTAGCTGCATGCTTGTCTCAGGTGTGGGATTCAGACACTTCTGCCAGCAAAGAAGAGATGAGCAGGGCGCCATACAGGGTGAATATGGGAAAGTATGTCAGAGGTAATGTAAAGATAAAGAAGAAAAAAAAATATTTGTTTTTACTCTCATGGACCCATATGCAATTCACTTTTTCTCCTAGGTGATATTTTCATACCTTGTTATAAAATGTACATTGTAAGTTGTAGGTACATTTTAAATCTAAAAAGTTATTCTAGAGAGAATATAAAAGAGAGACCATTTAGGAGAAAAAGTTAATTGCGCACACATTGTCTTTTATATCAATCACTCTATTATGTATTAATGAGGCTAATAGAAAAAACTATCCTTTTGATAGTTGTCCTTTAAAGTGGACCTCAACTCTTGCACAGGACATAAGGAAAACTGAGAGAAATGCACCCTGTATCTTTTTAGAGAGAAGAGCCTAATTCCCGCTCAACTTTAAAGCGGACTCAAACCAAACCAAACATTTTTTTTAATTAAAAATATTTAGTTGCACCACTCTGACACATACAAAGATAAATAAATACTCCTTCAAGCCTATGAGCATTTCAGTGACTGCTTTTTACCCTACTTTTTTCATAACTAGGATTATACTGGGGGCAGCCATTAGCAATTCCTCCATTGCTGGACACCACCTACTTCACCAGTTTGCTAGATTCTGTCCCGGCAATTTGAAAGGAAGGAAGGGGTTACTCCAATAAATGTAAAATATTTTATATTTGTCATCATGCAGCTGAAAAAAGGCTGCGATTTATTATTATAATTTAGATTTTATTTCTGAAATCTTGTATCTTATAATTTGGGTCCACTTTAAGCAATCACAAGGGTAATTTGATCTCTCAGCTGTGTCTGCACAGAAAGTCAGCAGTCCTCAGCAGACACAGCTAATATGTAAACACAGAATGTTAACACTTTGTCTGCCTCCATGAAACCCGGTGGCTGGATAGTGCACTGGACAAGGGCACCGCCTTTGACATGGGAGACCAGGGTTCGAATGGCTAGGGTCAGTACCTACGCAGTAAGGAGTTCAAGGCAATACTCCCTAACACTGCAGGGTGGCCTCTTGAGCGCGTCCCAGTGGCTGCAACTCTTGAGCACTTTGAGTCCGACAAGAGAAAAGCTATACAAATGTTCGGATAATTTGTATTATTAGACACACTTCAGATTTATTGCAGGGGTTCTATAAGCTGTAACAAAGGTTTTTCTTTTAAAGTTATTATGCCATTGCTTAACTTTAAGAGCTGAGAGAAAGTTCTGAGTTCAGGACCACTTTAAAAGGAAATAATTATGGCAGCCACCATGTCCCTCTGCTTATGCCTAGTGGCTGAGCCTAATGCAGAAAGGACCTGGCCTGCCACACAAAACCAGGAAGTGGTGCGGGAGCCCAGAACTGTGATATCAGGAGACATGGGTTTAACTAGATGACAGATTACCCCAACATCAGATTTGTTCTGGATTAGTGACTCAGAAGTTATGAAGGGCCAAGAGATCAGCACAACAGACAGGTACTATTCAAATTAATTTTGCCCCTCATGTGCCTCTGTTTCAGCTTTATAAAAACACATTTATCATAGATCTATCAGCATCCATATCACTGAACTTATTAATGATGGTGCCAAAAAATTGTCTCCGAGGAAACTTTCCTTCCATTGTATTATCCGGACTCTATTAAATATTCAGGACAGGCCAACATCATTCTGTTGAAGCCACGACACATTAAATTGGCTATTACCATTCCCTGCAGACAGAAATGTGCCGAACACAAGAAAGGGGAAAGAAAGTTTTTCCTTCCTAGGCAGAAATTGCTACACAAAGCCAATTATGACTACTTGCTTTATATTAAGATCTGCAGATAAGCACCATATTGCAATAAACTAGTCACATGGGCTTTATCAATGAAAGGCGAGATTTCTACTTTACCACGCCCCCACATTCCCAATATGTTCCTCATTCGTAATTGAGCTTGTTATGATATGCAGCTTATTGTTTAGGTAGAAATAGCAGACAATTCCATGGCCAGACTGTCACATTATTATTTCTCATAGCTCTTTGTTTAAAAACATGAGGTGTATGTCTATTTAAAGTGTGGACAGTTTCCATAGTTTTATGCACATCTGCTCCCACCACTCAAACAAATGAAATGGCCCTTATCTTCTGAAATAAATAATGCCAATTGTCTTTTGCAGACCCCAAAGGGCTGGTCCCATGGCCTTTGTCTTTGTAGCTATTTGCAGAAGGTTTTAGGGTTATGGTATTATTGGTTTTGTGCACCAGATCTCATGGAGAAGTACGGTATGTAATCTACATTTCATCAGCTGACAGATGTGTAAGGGCTCATTCACACTATGTACAGTGCTGTTCATTCTGACGCACTGGACATAGTGTGCGATCCGCACTCTATGTATCTAGTGATACCTCAGTTACAATATTCTCCATTAGTGTCCCATCCATACTGCCCCCTGTACTCTCGTCATTTGAGTGCTCTCCATTAGTGTTTTTTTTTGTTTGTTTTTCTTTCAGCAATAAGCAATAGTCCCCCCAATTCTACTGCCCCGTGCACTTGGCTCCACTGTTATGTGACAATTTTTCTCTCAGAGCACCAGGAGGGAGCAATAGGCAGCCCTCTATGGGGAGATGGACCTTAAAGGGAACATGAAGGAAGTAAGATGAATTTAGAGGTTAACATTCGAGATGGCCCGAACCTCCGATTTTAGGTTCATGAACCCGGTTCGCGAACCTCCGCTAACGTTCGTGAACTTGCCATAGACTTGAATGGAGAGGCGAACTTGAAAAATTAGAAAAAATTATGCTGGCCAGAAAAGTGATGGAAAAGATGTTTCAGAGCATCTAACCCCTGGAGGAACACATGGTTGACTGGGATAGACGTCAAAAGTCCCGGAATTTTTTTTAGTTTTCACGCAAAGCAGTGTTTTAAGAACAGAAATCACATTCAGTGCTGAATTGCAGGCCTACAGTACTGCATGTGTATACATCAATCAGGGAGTGTAATTCTCCCTCCCTCCCTTCCTCCCTCCCTTCCTCCTCCCCCTCCTTCTCCTCCGGAGGAAGATCTTGCCTTCCAGGGATTGGTAGGATGTCAAAAGCCAACTCGCATACATTGGCCAGGAATTGAACCCAGGTCAACTGCTTGGAGGGCAGCTATGCTCACCACTATACTACCAACACTACAGGCTGAAGCCAGCCTAGCTGGCCTGGAAAGGATGAAAACTAGGTGGCCATGCAACCATTCCTGCTAACATAAAGCTTACTTGTGTCTTACAACACATTGCCTTAAGACTTTACCAAATCCAATGTTCCAATATGGGGAAGCTTCTCATTTTTCGTTTTTTTGTTGTTTTTTTTAAGTGTGGTGTCACAGTTCACTCATCTCTTCCACTACAAGAAATGCCCAGGAGTAGTCTTAGCTACCGTAATATCTGTTACGGCTGAGCCCTTATTACACTTTCTCTTACAGGGCTATGGAAACAGTTTTGCCCATGCAATAAAGCGAGGTGAAATCATGCCTAGCAGAGGTTGGTTTCGATCCATCAACCTTTGGGTTATGGGCCCAGCACACTTCCGCTGCACCACTCTGCAGTCTGCTTACATTTGTATACAATCTTCAACTTTAAGAAGGGTACATTAGTTGAAATAGTTACACTACAATCTGTTACAGCAAGGCCCTAATGACACTTTCTCTTAAGGGGCTTTGGCTCTTCTTTCCTGTTGCAGCATCAGAGAGCTATGATGAGATGGGAGGAGCTGCTAATGTAAGGGTATATTGAAAAACGTGTGGTTTTTTGTTGTTGTTTTTATATCTATATTTGTTAGTCATAAGAGGTTTTTAAAAATAGTGATTTCATTTTGCATACAGCCCACTAAATAATATGCTTTTCTCATGAACTGTGTTTTGCATGGAGTTTTAGTAACAGAACACAAAAAAACAGGAACACCAGAGCGGCGAAAATACGAAGTATAGCATTTATTTGGGAAAATCCATCGGGGGATATGTTAGTTTTGTGCCAAAGTATTCATCTCTGGTTTCTAACCACGTCGGTACCAGCAGCCTCTGCCCCCTTAAAGACCAAAGGCTGTTGGTACGCTAAAATGCAGCATCCCGAAGAATCACCGCAATAATCCTTCGCTCCCAACGGTCACGCCACTCTGTCCCCGCCGCAGGCTGCTCTCTCTGCCGTCTCTATGACGCTTTTATTGGCTCCTGACCCTGTCACTCAATGTAAGCCAATGGGATTGGCTTACAGGAATGACAGGGCCAGGAGCCAATGAAACCGGCTCCTGCCTGGCTCACAGTGCTCTGCCGTCATAGAGACGGCAGGGTTGCTAATTGCGGCGGGTGGAGAGCGGCGGTGTCGGGCGGGGACGCGCGGTGAATGGGACATATGTAAAAACTATCTCAAGTGGTGGAAACAACATCAAATAGCGGAAACAACAACTGCGGACATGGGTCTCTGCACTGTCTTAGGGTAAATGTCAGTGGCCTTTCCCTTTGCTTTATGGGCGGAGGGGTGGGTGTATTTATAGTTGTTAATTTATAAGTCTAAGGGTTTTGTTATACGGGTGTGTTTACATTTTGATGTTGAGGGGTGGCTCCGCTTTGCTCCGCCCCTGCCTCGCCGCTCCCCGTCCTCGCTATTGGGCACTTGCCCCCTTTCTGCTTCCTGGTGGGTGCATAATGGCGCTTCCGGGAATGTGGAGATGGAGCGCAAATGCGCTCCGGGGACCTGGCGTCCACACGCCCGCATGGATGATTTGTGGGCGTGTAGCGGTGACGTGGAGGCGGCGGGACGCTGGGCGGGCGGAGCGGAGCGGCCAGTGCATGTATTTAGAGACGCTGTAATGGCGTCTGGATGCTATCTACGCTGCCTGCCTTTGAAAAGGCCGCTAGTTGCGGCAAAACATGTCAGGCATTCCTGGCAGCATTTTTCCTTCTCCACCTCTCCCACCTCACTCTACATGAGTACATCAGGAGCCGTCCTACGGTCATCTGACATACCGGCACGGATCTGGTAACTATGTGACATGCCTGATATCATCCATTGATTCAACTGTTCATTACACTGCCTCAATTTCCTGTATGGAGGGATGTACTCTTGCTGAATACTGCATGCGCTCAACTCTGCTGCCTTTGTTGCATGTGCATGGTGTGGGCACCAAGAATATGCTGGTGGATGCTACTTGCCCTGCGATTGAGGGACAAGACCTATAGTGCATGCTGCTTCTGTTGCTGCTTATGTGCCTCACTGCCCTGCGATTGAGGGACAAGACCTATAGTGCATGCTGCTTCTGTTGCTGCTTATGTGCCTCACTGCCCTGCGAATGAGGGATATGTACTGTAGTATATATGATTCATGCTCATCCTGCCTGCATCTACTGACAAGCTATTCTGCAATGTGTATGGAGGTGTTGTGGACTATGCTGATATCCATTGTTCCATTGATTCATGCTCATCCTGCCTGCATCTACTAACAAGCTATTCTGCAATGTGTATGGAGGTGCTGTGGACTATGCTGATATCCATTGCTACATGGTTGTGCTGAAGCCACGTGCGGCCATTTGCTCTATGAATCTTCTGCACATCGATTTACATCCATCATAATTGCCACCTGTGCATCTATCAGTAACTAATCAGGTCATGTCTTTTGGGACCCCATAGCCGGATTTTTTGTGATGATCATCATTGTGTTTTTTTGGAAGTGGACTCTGTACCTACTAACAACCTAGTTTTTGGGGGACTGCAGCCCCCTTAGGTGGAACAAGTGTTGAGGAGGAATACACATTTTTATGGGTTTAAATGTATTTTAGGGGGGATTTATGTGTAGTGTTCTAATATATGTGATTTATATAATAAAGCATTTTTCTACTCTTTTCCATGCACCTAAGAGCCAATCCTCATTTCTTTGTTTGTTCACTGAATGGGACATAGTTTACGTCCGGTCAGAACCGCAACGCCACCCGCCTGACATAGATTTATACTGCGGCGGTCCGCCAAAAGTTAAGCAAATAGTCTTGTCACTAACTGCCCCTCTGAGGGGCTCACAATCTAAACATCTGCATTTTATACCTGTGTTTATTACAGTGTATGTTCTTATTCCTCCTGGTTAGAAATACCTGACCATTTCCTCTATAACACAGTCTAGCCTGCAACTATATATTGTTCTGAGACCTATCTGTGCACTTTGAGTAACATGGGAGAAAAGTACTTTACAAATGTTTTGTGTATTGCATTGTAGTATTATTATTATTATTATTATTATTATTATCATTCTTTAGTATTTATATAGCATTGACATCTTCCGCAGCGCTGTACAGAGTATATTGTCTTGCCACTAACTGTCCCTCAGAGGGGCTCACAATCTAATCCCTACCATAGTCATATGTCTAGTCCCGTGTATGTATCATAGTCCAGGGCCAATTTTGGGGGAAGCCAATTAACCTATCTGTATGTTTTTGGGGATGTGGGAGGAAACCGGAGTACCCAGAGGAAACACACACATATATGGGGAGAACATACAAACTCCTTGCAGATATTGACCTGGCTGGAATTCGAACCAGGGATCCACCACTTGCAAGGCAAGAGTGCTAACCACTACACCACCGTGCTGTAGAATTATGATAGCATCATAAAAAACTGTAAAAAACTCATGAACCTCTTTAAAATATATTCTTTACTGCGCTAGTAAAATAATTACTAACATATATTTCTGAACTGCTTCACTCTCATTGTGATTCAGCTTTCATGAGATTTTTTTTTTAAAGTGGACCTTTACTAAGACATTATAAAAGCAGCTCAATCACAAGAAAATGTATGCGTGCTCTACGCCAAGCTTAACCCTTTCAAGTCTAGCTGTGCAAATCTGGCTAAAATGGCTTATCATGAGACATGCTCATGCAGAAATGCATCTGCTTTCGCATGCCAAACTTTGCAGGGTCAAAAACCAATACCGCGAAGCGGTTGCCCTGCGGGAATTAGTTCATGCTATACAGCACTATCCAGGAGCGCCTCGGGGAGGCTTCCCATTGCCCCCATACAACCGGGGGGGCTGTGGGGCCCCAGGCTCTCACTGCCTAGCATGAACTAATTCCCGCAGGGCAACCGCTTCGCGGTATTGGTTTTTGACCCTGCAAAGTTTGGCATGCGAAAGCAGATGCATTTCTGCATGAGCATGTCTCATGATAAGCCATTTTAGCCAGATTTGCACAGCTAGACTTGAAAGGGTTAAGCTTGGCGTAGAGCACGCATACATTTTCTTGTGATTGAGCATTATAAAAGCAGCCTTTGCTGACCTAATTCTAAAGGTGGCCACTAGTGATGGGCGAACAGTGTTCGCCACTGTTCGGGTTCGCCCGGATTTTGGCCTGTTCGGGTTCGGTTCGGCACCCCCCCGAACACCTCATGGTGTTCGGGATGGTGCTCGGCCACGCTGCCCGAACCCAAACAGGCCTTCTTTGTGTCCGGCCGAACATAGCCCCCTATAGGGTCCCAGCATAAAGGGAGAGCATGCCCCGAGCGCGGGGGGGGGGGTCGGAAATGCCCCCCACCCCTCCCCGCTAAGCTCTCCCTTCTGCTGGACCCTATAAAATTAAATCTAAGTCCCCCGAAGGTACCTTGCAGGCTGGCAGGAGGAGGGCAGGAAGCGGGCAGCCGGAGAGCATAGGCGCTAGTACCATCTGGTACTTCCGCCCTCTCTCTGATGCACTTCCTGTTTACTTTTGTAAGTCGCGTCAAGAGACAGCAGGAGTACCGCGATGACGTGTACGAGGGTACGTGTCATCATGTAGATGACGCGTACCCTTGTACGCGTCATCGCGGTACTTCTGCTCTCTCTTGACGTGACTTACAAATGTAAACAGGAAGTGCGTCAGAGAGAGGGCGGAAGTATCAGATGGTACTAGCGCCTATGCTCTCCGGCTGCCCGCTTCCTGCCCTCCTCCTGCCAGCCTGCAAGGTACCTTTGGGGGACTTAGATTTAATTTTATAGGGTCCAGCAGAAGGGAGAGCTTAGCGTGGAGGGGTGGGGGGCATTTCTGACCCCCCCCCCCGCGCGAGCTCGGGGCATGCTCTCCCTTTATGCTGGGACCCTATAGGGGCCCCAAAGGGACATGTTCGGGTTGGGTTCGGCCCGAACATGCTGAATATCGGGGGCATGTTCGGCCGAACCCGAACATCTGGATGTTCGCCCATCACTAGTGGCCACACACGATACAATAAAATGATCCGATTTTACAGTAATTCGATTAAAACAATCGTATCTCTCGAAAAAATCGAAAGCTTTTTTTTCATTCGACTGAAAAATCCGATCGGATTTCCTGGTTTTTTTCGATTTAAATCAATCCGGAATGCCAGATAGTGGTGTGTGTTGGATTGTTAATTTATTAATATACACACCCTTGCAATTTTCTCTGAGTTTCCAATCATTTTTATCAGAATTGAGAAAAAAATTGAACATAGGTGTGTGGTACATTGGTCATATTTTTGAAATGTTACAATCAGTCAGGAAAATTGATTGCAATTCTTAAATTGAACAGATAGTTAAAAAATTGTATGGTGTGTGGCCACCTTAAGGAAGACTAATTACTTGGATATTGTACTGACTCCTGGCTTCAGTGGTTTGTCACACACCTGCAACGCGCATGCAGCTAATGTATGTACAGGTCAGCACTACAAAGTCAGTAGACCTCATCTGTATACTTGTTCTGGTTTAGTGAATTAAAAAAGTACTAAACACCACAGTGGCGTAGCTAAGGAGCTGTGGGCCCCGATGCAAGTTTTACAGTGTCAGAGGTGCAAGAAGGGGATGGGGAGCAGTTTGTTAATGGTTACCACTATTCAAAGTATCTATAGAAATGATTATTATGAGCACAAGACCAATAGAGCGCTAATACTGTAGTGGAGCGAAGGCCCCCTCTGGCCCAAGGGCCCGGATGCGGTCGCAACCTCTGCACCCCCTATTGCTACGCCCCTGAAACACAGGATCAATACACAGTAAGGCAGCATATTTTTAGGTTGTGGTCAGTAATGGCAGAATTCACATGTCCACTTTAACAAAGATTAGTACAGGTCTTAATGCAACATTACTTCATTTAGTAAAGTCACACTGCACCCTAGTGGCTGAAGCCAGAGTGACTACGCCGACTACACTTTATGAAACGCATTCTGCTGCTTGGGAAGCCTACTGAATATTTATGAGAAACATTTACTTGGCTGCTTCACAGCAACAGGCTACCGAGATGTGTGGTAATATTCCTCCCATTATCATGCCTCCCGGTGTTTGTTCATTCTGCAGTCTAGCAAATTAATTGTTCTCCTTTGTTGTGCAATGCGGTGTTTTACAGCTGCAGATGTAGTGCTAAACTGTCACTTATTACATCTTAGGTGCACAACGTTTTGTTACACATCTTCTGCTGGTGTATTTGTTCCAGGATTGGTAATTAAAGCAAACCTGTTACAACGTATCAAAAGATCAGTCATAGCCTAAAGGTGGCCACATGATACATTTTTTTTAAATATATTTTTCAATTGAAGTACAATCAATTTTTCTATTGTAACATTTGAGAAACTGACCAATATATCACACATGTTCAATTTTCCCTTAATTAGGAAAAAAAAGATTGAAAACTCTGGAAATTGACAATCTAGCCTACACCATTTAATCTTCCGAAAAATTCCCGATTGAGTGAAAAAACTCCCAAATCAGGAATTCCGATCAGATTTCTCGATCAATTTTATTTATTTATTTTTTTTTTTAAAGCAGCTTTTGTTTTTCCTGTATTTTTCGGATAGTTTTTATCAAACTGGCTTAAAATTGAATTTTTTAAAATAACTTTTTGTGTGGCCACCTTAGGGGCATTTTTGTTTCATCGCAGAGGCCATTAAAGTGGTCTAACACCCAGCATTTCAACTTTGCTTTAACTACTTGCTGCATGCCGTGCAGTATAATCACGGCCCTGGAAAAAAGACAGGATGCAGCAGGGCCGTGAAAACAAGTCTGCAGCGGCATGCAGCCGCCGCTCGCGCGTGCGCGCACACCGCCGTTACCGCCGCATAGAGGGGAAGTTAATGAATGGGACCGCAGGTCCCATTCATAAATCTAAGTCCCCGATTCAATGAATACCAGCGTCTACGAGACGCCGGCATTCATTGTATCTTCCTGTGTTACACAGCCACGGATTACTTCCGATTCACGTGCTTACGTACGTGAATCGGAAATGACGACTGAGGACATCTTGTGGCCAAAAAGTATATTGCACCAAAATTGCTTTTTATTTAATAAAAATGCCCACACTGACTGATATAATTAACTATTTCCCTCCCACACCCTCCCATAATACCCAAACTTTTTTTTTTATTTATATAAGGGGGGAGGGGGGAATTACATAAAAAAAAAATATAAGTAGTTACATTAGGGACTGAACTTTTTAAAAATTGATGTCAAGGCAGTATATTACTATTAATTTTTAATTTATGGGCTTGTAATTAGTGATGGACGCAAAACTGAAAAAATGCACCTCTATTTCCAAATGAAATATTGGCGCCATACATTGTACTAGGGAAATTTTTTGAACGTTGCAATAACCGGGACAAAAGGGCACATAAAATGTGTGGCTTTTATCCACAGTAGAATGTTTTATTTTAACACTATAATGGTCAAAAACTGAAAAAGAATGCATTTTATAATTTTTTTTTCTTATTATTCATGTTAAAATGCATTTAGGATAAAATTATTCTTGGCATACTGTAACTCCCAAAGAAAGCCTAATTGGTGGCAAGAAAAACAAGATATAGATCATTACGCTGTGATTAGTAGTGATTAAGTTATTGGAAAAAGAAAGGGAGGAGCGCTGACAGGTGAAAATTGCTCTGGTCCACAAGAGAAAAAATGCCTCAGGTGTCAAGTGGTTAAAAGATTGCTTACAGCTTATAAACTATTATGCCAGATTTTTTTTTTTGCAGAAATTCACTGAATGGATTAAACATGACATTTTAGTGCTGCATTTAGCTAGAAATGCTCCTCGTGCTTGCTTGTTTAGTTACAAATGTATCTATCTACAATGTAACAAACAAACACTGCTCTGAGAGAACAAAGAGGGCTTCCCCGGCAGGCTTTTCAAAGGTCTATTTGTATTACAAATAAAGATACATTTTGTAACTACAGATAAGAACGGATGCGGATTCCTAGTTGAATCCAACACTAAAATGTCATGTTTAACCCATTCAGTGAATTTCTGCTTAAAAAAAAATCTGGCATAATAGTTTGTAAGCTGTAAGCAATCTTTTAAAGCAAAGTTGTAATGCTGGGTGTTAAACCGCTTTAATTTGACTTTATGGCAATGAATCTGCATTTTGTTAAAATGCAGGTAGCTTTGTGTGCAGCAGTGGAGGATAGAACACAATTTTATAGTCTACCCAAAGTGAAATGTGACTTAATGAGAAAAACATCCAAATAAATGTCCATGGTGGAGGTGGCGCTATGTTCCTTTATGGAGGAACGCATACATCCTCTGCAACAATGCTGCAGGTATCAAAATTTGTAATGTCCCATGTTAGGTTGAAACAGTCCAAAGATATTCATTGGGCAGTCGCGTCTAATTTTGAGACACAAGGGAAAGGAGGCAAAAAAAAACAAATAGAAGCCAAATGAGTGTTATCTGACTGAGAAAACACTGCTGATAAAGTGTTAGCACTTAGAAGTTCAAAGAGTCCTTCTTTCTGTTTTGCAGCCCCCCACCCGAGATGAGTACCCAGGGGACGTTTTTTCGTTACAGATTTTCTTTAAGCAATGGATTCATTCTGCACTTTATGCTGGGGTACAGCATGCATAGTAGTAAAGAACCCTGATTAAGCCGGTCTCTCTCTCTTTTTCTCCTGCACATGATAGGATGCTGAGCTGAACGCACATTCACATTACTGCTCTTCACTATGAATTTTTATTTTTATACTATCTGCTGCAAATACAGAAGACTTCTGTCCGTTTGATTCTTTTTTTTTTTTAACTTTTTATTGAAGAATGCCTAAAAATAAATACAAGTCCGTTTGATTCTTAGGAGGAGTGTAAACCTGTATTTTTGTAAACCTTTGCTTTGTGGATTTCAATGAACGCATACTGCTACGCTTGAAGAGATTTTGATGTTTTATTGAAATCCCTGGGCGACTTTGGCCACAATCTGTTCAAACACAATACAAATTCATGCACAAATAAAATACGTATTGAAGTGTGAGCTACATGTTATACTGAACAAACACCCGTGTACACAAGCCCAGAGTAAAATCCATTTTTGATCTTGTCTTCTAGAGCAAGACGGAGGAGGAGGTTGAATCCGGAGAAGAGCCCAGTCCCATCAAGCGTCGCTCTTTGATGGGAAGCTTTTCTAAGCACAAGGTGAAGGTTGTATATATTTAAAGTATACAAAAAGTTTCAATTTTTTTCTGCCTCTGTTCTCCTCGGCTGTAGAACTTAAAGGACCATTATCGCGAAAATCATAAAAATGTAAAGTACATATAAACATATAGAAATAAGAAGTACATTTTTCCCGGAGTAAAATGAGACATAAATTCCTTTTCTCCTATGCTGCTGTCTCTTACAGTAGGTAATAGAAATCTGACAGAACCGACAGGTTTTAGACTAGCTCATATGCTTATGACTATTCTCAGGGTTTTCTTAATTTTCAAAATTGCTTAACCTTCCTGGCGGTAACCCTGAACGTAGTTCGGGGTAAGCCACGCAGGAGGTTTTCTCAGGCCCTTCTGGGCCGATTTGCTTAATTTTTTTTTTTTGCTAGTCAGCACACCGATCGACACCGCCTCGTGCTCGATCGCCGCTATCCGCCGCGCCGCCCCCCACAGACCCCGTGCGCTGCCTGGCCAATCAGTGCCAGGCAGCGCTGAGGGGTGGATCGGGACTCCCAATGACGTCACGACGTCGGTGACGTCATCCCGCCCTATCGCCATGGCGACGGGAGAAGCTCCTGATCGGAGATCGCCGAAGGCTCGCTACATGTTTTTAAAAAAAAAAACTGCTGCGCTTCCTCCTGGCGGAATTTATTAGACCGCCAGGAGGGTTAATAAATGGCAGTTGCTCCATCCAACTGCCAAAAAAAGTGTATGGTGAGCAGGAAGGCTGGCCAGCATCTTTGTGTAAATATTTTTTCCAGGGAGTGCCTTTATAAAGAACTAGCAAAAAAGTCCGCCCATTAAAAAATGGGCGCTAGGCTATGGGTGCTCTTCAAACCCCCAGCAACGCAAGCACAGATGCGTTCCGCTCGCCCGTCCTCCACTGCTGTCTGCAGTATATGCACACAGGGAGATGTTGCTTGATTGGCAGTTGGAAAAAATGAGGTTCACAGACCGCAAACTGTCAGGTCTGGAAGCAGGAACACACACACAGGGGCAGGATGCAGAGACAGAGGGGTTTTATTATATACGATAAAGGCCATGCTGAGAATCCCCTATGGAGACATGGACTAGCCCAAAATCTGTCGGTAATGTCAGATTTCTACTACCTATTGTAAGTGACAGCAACATAGGAGGTAATTTATGGCTCATTTTGCTCTGCAAGAAATGTACTTATTTGTATGTGTTTACATTTATTTTAAATTTTACTCCTTTTTCGCAGTAGTGGTCCTTTTAAGTAGAGCATGTCTGAATTAAAAAAATTATGTAAAATAACATTTTTTTTGTCCTTGAAGATCATGATCTCCACTAAATTTCTCTCCATTTCCACCCCATTGTTAGAGGGATATGGATGTTTCCTTTTAAACAATACCAGTTGCCTATATATACAAAATGATACAGCGCTCACCACCTTATTGCAATATAGTGTCCAGCTTGCTGTCTAAAAAGTCAGAAAGAATCCTCCTCTTTACACATATGTTTATCACAGCCACGCTGCTGGCAAGGTTAGTCTCTCTATGAGTCACGCCCCCTAGTGACGAAATGCGTAGTGGGGGAGCCAGAGACACATACGCTTTCTCCTGACCTGTTGCTGCACGGATGGTTTGCCGGAGGAAACGCGAAGAGACCTACCTACCATTGGATATGTGAGATATGCAGTTTTAAAGATTATTTGGTACGCTGAATTTTAAGTGGGGCTTGAGAGCCATATTAAATAAGCTTTTTTTACGCTATGAGAAGTGGTGTGTTCTGTCTTTTCATTCACAGAGCCTAGATCACTGTGATATTGATACGCAGTTTTACAAAAGTTGGCCGGTGAGCAGGGAATTGACGGGAGAGCGAGTGTCCCCATCCTGCGTCTGGCGGTTTTTCTCCCTAACACAGTGTGTTTGCTGAGCACAGGGTGTACTGTTAGCGGTTACCCGCTATGTGTTTGTAACTCTCTCTTAGGGACACCATATGGATTGCTGAATACAGAGAGACTTACCTTGCCAGCAGCGCGGCTGTGATAAACGTATACCAGTTGCCTGGCAGCCCTGCTGATCTCTTTAGCCGCAGTAGTGGCTGAATCACACACCTGAAACAAGCATGAGGGGCTGTGGCTGAAAGTATTAGAGACACAGGATCAGCAGAAGAGTCAGGCGACTGGTATTATTTTAAAAGGGAAAAATCCATATCCTTCTCAGTTTAGGTTCCCTTTAAGGTGTCCATTAACGGTATAATTTTTCTTTCAAATTTGAACTTTTGATGCAATTTTCATGAACAAAATGCATAGAAAAAGGGTGGCGTATGTGGTGCAAATTGATGTAAAACCATTCTTTGGTTGATTGGAAATGGAAAAAATTCCAATCCTACAGTTGAATGTTAAGATCGAATCAGATTTTAAATCCTCCTTAAATTGTCCTGTTAACAATTGATGATCAGAGATGGCCCGAACCTCCGATTTTAGTTTTGCGAACTTCCGCAAAAGTTCGGTTTGCACGAACTTCCTTGAACCGCAATAGACTTCAATTGGGAGGTGAACTTTGAAAACTAGAAACACTTATGCTGGCCAGAAAAGTGTTGGAAAAGATGTTTCAAGGGGTTTAACATCTGAGTTTTTACATGGATGAGTGGGATAGACGCCAAAAGTCCCGGGGAAAAATCTGGATTTGACGCAAAGCAGCGTTTTAAGGGCAGAAATCACATTAGGCCTGCATTTTAGCATTCAAAGTGCTTTAAAACATCTTGCATGTGTATACATCAATCAGGGAGTGTAATTAGAGTACTGCTTCACACTGACACACCAAACTCACTTTGTAACGCACCGCAAACAGCTGTTTGTGTTGTGACAGCCGTGTTGGACTGGTGCGCACCATGGCGAGATTGCTCTTCCTCAGTGATATCAGGTAATGTCTGACTGCCTTATCAACTTTCGATGGTTCTTTCTCTACCATTGTTAAACCTTACATCTATTTTTTTTAAATTACATTTTCTGCTGGCTGTTCAGTACCTGTAATGAGAATCTGTTATGGATGGCAAGTCTGCCATTGTGAGTGACCACGGGTAATGGCCGGGGAATCGGGGTTCGAATTCGGTCCGGAGGGGGAGCCTGAGAACCGGCTACCACCACCACACATCCAAGTAAGGACCCATTTGCTGTATAAGTAATGTACCTGCCCTGACCGTGCTTTGTAGACCAGGCATCTGTGGTCAGATGGACCCTTGACCCAGCGCAAGACGAACCAAATCGAAAGCATTTGCCAAGAATGTGTTATGGAGGGCAAGTCTGCCATTCATTCAACTGTGTGAAACTTTTGATGGTACTTTCTCAGTAGCATGGTGACCACGGATAATGGCCGGGGAATCCTGGTTCGATTCCAGTCCGAAGTGGGAGCCTAAGAAATGGCTACCACTACCACACATCCAAGGAAGGCAGCAGGCATGGCATGCACGTCCCGAGGTAGTGACCAAAAATAACAATACAGGAGAACTTTCGAGGCCTTGCTGTATATGAGATGAAACAACTTTAAATCTTTTCACGAGAATCTGTTATGGAGGGCAAGTCTGCCATCCATTCAAGTGAAAGGTATGCACTGACTGCCAGGTATAATACAATGTGCAGTGAGAGATGCAGTGAAAGTTATGCAGTGACTGCAAACAGCTGTTTGTGCAGCCAGAAAAATTAGGCAGGTATGTACACGCACCAGAAAAATTATTATAGCGGCCGCTGCTAGCAGCCTTAAAAATTTAGGAATCCACCTGGAGTCCTGGACCCTGTTGGTGATGGCGGAGAAGGCAGTCAACCGGCCTGCGGGCAGAGATGCTGTGTGGGGAGCGACTTAGTCTTGGGGCAGGAAGTCACACGGCGTGCAGGCAGAGATGCTGTGTGTGGGGACTGACTTAGTCTTCAGGCAGGCCTGAGCGTGCTTTGCAGACCAGGCATCCGTGGTCAGATGGACCCTTGACCCAACGCTGTGTGCCAGAGATGTCACCACTTGCCTTTCAACATCACGGCACAGTTTAGGTATCGCCTTTTTTGAGAAAAAATTGTGGCCTGGTATCTTCCACTGCGGTGTGTGGCTTTGCTTTTGTATGCTGCTTTTCCTCATGTGGTCATCCCATTGCAGTTTGTGCTTTGTAATCATGTGCCTTCGTAAGGTAGTTGTCCCTACGCGGGTCTTGGTCTTTCCACTGCTCAATTTTCAGTGGCAGAGAGTACAGATGGCATTGCTCTCATCTGAGGCAGACACACAAAAAAATGTCCACACCGCTGAGCCCTGGGGTGATGGCACTTTGGTGGTGGCGGCCGACTGAGTGCCAGAATCAAAGCAGGAGGAGGAAGATATGTCACGCTTCCGTGCGGAAGCTGAGAAAGATGTGGTGTTCTGTGTTAGTCAACTACGTCCTGACCATATTTGGGGTTGATGGCACGTGCCTTCTTCTGAAAACTGTACTTTGGTTGAGGGCCGCACGAAATCACGACAGCGCAACCTTAAACAGACCTGCCAGGTGGCCTGCTTCTTCCTTTTGTTTTGTCCATATTGAGGGGGATGAAGTGAAAGGTATGCACTGACTTGACTAATACAATGTGCATCACACAGGTGCATTTAACAGGTATGCACGGAGTGGTATATCACACTGCGTGCACTCATGTAGGTAGGTGGGTGCACTGAACACAACAGGTAGGTATATGCAGTGATGGGTATTAAAATGTGCACCTGTCACACACAGACAGGTACCGGATAGGCACAGTGACACTGCGTGCGCTCACGTAGGTAGGTGGGTGCACTGAAGTGAACAGGTAGGTATATGCAGTGATGGGTATTACAATGTGCACCTGGTAGTCGCTGAATGTGCTCGGCCTGGCAAAGGCACACACAGTAGGAATTACCAAGGCTGTCTATGCAACACAAGTGTCTGTGGGACACACGCACAAAAAAAAGATCACAAGAACAAGGTTAGCTCTCAAAAGCTGTTGAGGGGTGCTTTTTTAGCAATAAGAATCAATAAGCAATAAGCAAGGAGCAAGCTAAGAAGCCTACAAGAGCCTAACTAAGCTTTCCCCATAGGTCTCTGCACAGCAGCTCTCCCTTCTCTAATTACTGCAGGCACATGAGTGAGTCCAATGCCTGATGCTGCCTGCCTTTTATAAGGGGTGGGGGGCTCCAGGAGAGAGTGTAGCCTGATTGGCTACAATGTGCCTGCTGACTGTGATGTAGAGGGTAAAAGTTGACCCTAATGATGCACTATGGGGGCGAATCGAACTTCCGGAAAAGTTTGCAGTTCTCCGCGAACGTGAACCGTTCGGGCCATCTCTATTGATAATTGCCTTCCGAATTAGTTTTGATCGTTCAAATTACATCAAAAGATTGAAACTGAAGGAAAAATTGTACAGTTTATGGGCACCTTTAGACTGTTAATATCATTCTATGTACTGACTGGCTGTATGTCAACAGCTACTGAAATATTTATCAGTCAGGTAATAACCAGTAAAGAGAAGAGAATAGCCACATAGAAGTAAAAGTCAGGCAGAGTAGAAAGGATGCTTATAAAGTAAGCTGTATAGCCAAATTTGCAGATACAATTTATTTAATTTATTTTTTTAATAGGTCCTCATACACACTAGACTAAAATATGATGGCATCTAACAAACTGAATGATCATTTGACTGTTTGTTTTCATTAGTTTTTATTGAGCATTTTCAAAAATTATAACAAATGCCAGGTGAAGCATCATACAAGCTTAATTCAACCCTTGGTGAATAGGGTTGTCTTGGTACATAAATCAAAGCGTCTATGGACACTTACAAAGTAAGTACCTGTAGATATAAAGGCCTATAGTAGAGTATATCAATTATAACACAAACATAAGTCAAAACAAGATGTGTAACCGGTGTCCATATCAAAATGATTAAACCAATTGTCAAAGGCAGTAACTTTGGCTTGTTTAAGCTTCTCTATGGTCCTTTCAAGCAGGGGCGTCTCTAGCCATTTTGTCACTCCAGGCGAAAAATCCTGTGGCACCCCTCTCCCCAAACCCCCACCCACCCGTGATTGCCCCCAGCCCCATACCCCCCACCCCTCGTGGTGAACACCACTCCTGTGGTGAACCCCACCCCCAAGACCCCCGAAAATCATAATGCAGCAGCGTTTCACCAGAAAATACACTTATTGCAGCATGGGTTCACCAGAAAATAGTTGTAATGCAGCAAAGCGTTTCACCATAAAATATACTTATTGCGGCATGCACACACACCACACACACACACACACACACACACACACACACACACACACACACACACACACACACACACACACACACACACACACACACACACACACACACACACACACACACACACACACACACACACACACACTGCTGCTACCAGGGGAGGACTGGGACCTTCTGGCCTGGGGGGAAACACAGACTAGAGGCCCATTATCATGGAAGCCTCAGCCCAAATTATGTCACTCACTCACCCCATGTTGTATATGCCAGTAATCACGTGGAGTGCCAATGCAAAAATACAGCCAGGACACTCTGCGAACAGTGTGACAGGTAATGTACAGGCATCAGGGGGGCACAATACATGTTGAGGGTCAACGGCTGGGGTTTCCGTCTTGTCTATAATTCGTGGTTATCGCACGCCATGATTATCGCACCTGACACATTGGCCCAAGATTTCCCAACATCTCAGATTGATACATTTTAACCAATTTCCACCCAACGTTTTTTATCCGATTTGCTAATAGCAAAACGGTTGGTCGATCGGCTGTCAAGTCAACAGAAGTATGGCCACTGTAATTCCCTCAAGGCCAATCCCCCCCACGCCCCCCCCCCCCCCCTCCCCACATACACCTACCTATGTCCTCCCCTTCACCACCATCTCTACTAATCCCAGTTTTCACTACCTTATAGCGTGTCTGATCCCTTATGCAAAGAAATAATGAGGAGAGAAAAGCTGAAAGAGAGGGAAGAAGATATTTGCCTCACCAGGATTGCACTTTTATTTAGCTTTACTGTATGACAAGAAGACACAGACACCCAGCACTAACTAGGGAAAGAGGGAAACAAAGGTGAATGAAGGAGGCTGGTGCACACCGAGTGCTTCAGAGCGCTTTTCAAATTTACAGCGATTTGAAAAGCGCTGGGCTAATGTTACCCTATGAGGGTGTTCCCACAGCAGTGTTGTGATTTTTTAAATTAGCAAACATGCTGCATGTAGCATTTATTGAAGCGATTCTTTAAAAAATGGCTTCACTGTCGCATTCGCGAATTGCTAGCGATTGCTATTGCGATTTTGTTGTGCACTAGCCCAGAGATAGGAGTGGAGGCATTTCTTCTCTCACTACTCAGTGCAGCAGTGCCCTTCCCTCCTCCTGCCTCTCTAGGCAAGAATTTATACCTGCCTGATGGCTCAGACTCCTTAGCTTTCAAGAGAACCTACTAGAAAGAGAAGCTGTTAGGATGGGACTCGTCGAGCAGTGGGAGATGGGGGTAGAACAGGGGAAAGTTTACAGGGCGGTAGACTATTCTGGTATACTCCGCGTGAAGTCTCATATATAGTCTGCTTGCGATTCTTAATTGTGTCCATGTTAAGTGGAGATATTGGGCAAACTCAAGCAGGATACTATCTGTTGCCAGTTTATTTTGTGAGGAGGAGGGTTTTTCATGGCCTGGCGTGTAGGGGTAAGTCTTTCTTCAATCTCTAGATTATAGCGTGTAGTGTAAATTAGCTGAGGTATGGAAGGGGGTTCCTTATTTTTCCAATTAGCTGGAATTAATTGGCGAGCTGCACATATATGAATTACATTCTTTCTATGTGAGGGGGGAATCAAATGACTATCAATTAGGAAGAGGGCCATTTGGGGGGAGAGAACGAAATGCGTGTCTAGTATGTTGGAGATCAATAGATTGACTGTATTCCAGAATTCTTTAATAATTGGACAATCCCATTGGATATGTGTTAGAGATCCTGTTGAATTACATTCTCTCCAGCATAGGTGAGAGTTAAGACTCGAGAATTGGGCCAGTGTTTTGGGGGGGAGATACCATTTTTGGAAGATTTTTCTTGTTGTTTCGGCATGGGTAATACATCTAGAGTTCTTTTTTAATATAGAATCTGCATATATGAATTGTTGTAGGGACCAATTCGCTTGTAGTTCTTCTGTCCAATAGTTATTGTATTTTTCTAAGGGTGATTTTTGAGACAAGGAGAGATATTGATACCATACTGAAATCCCACCTTGGGGATTAAGATTATTTTTTAGATTCGTGTGGATGTGATGAGGGAGTTTCTGGATTTTGTATCGGGCATGGGCCAACCAATGTTTTATTTGGTGGTACTGGAATATTTGATTCTTCAGGTTAGGAAATTTAGAGATTAGATCTTGAAAGAAGATGAGTCTCCATTCAATAAATCATTTAAGTATTTTATACAGTGGGTTGCAAAAGTATTTGGCCCCCTTGAAGTTTTCCACATTTTGTCATATTACTGCCACAAACCTAAATCAATTTTATTGGAATTCCACATGAAACACCAACACAAAGTGGTGTACACATGAGAAGTGGAACGAAAATCATATATGATTCCAAACATTTTTTACAAATAAATAACTGCAAAGTGGTGTGTGCATAATTATTATTATTTATTTAATCTGAGTACAGTCAGTTGACTATAGACATTGCCTGCTGAGTGCTAATGACTGAATAGAGTGCACCTGTGGGTAATCTAATGTCAGTACAAATACAGCTGCTCTGTGAGGGCCTCAGAGGTTGTCTAAGAGAATATTGGGAGCAACAACACCGTGAAGTCCAAAGAACACACAAGACAGGTCAGGGATCAAGTTATTGAGAAATTTAAAGCAGGATTAGGCTACAAAAAGATTTCCAAAGCCTTGAACATCCCACTGAGCACTGTTCAAGCGATAATTCAGAAATGGAAGGAGTATGGTACAACTGTAAACCTACCAAGACAAAGCCATCCACCTAAACTCACAGGCCGAACAAGGAGAGCGCTGATCAGAAATGCAGTCAAGAGGCCCATGGTGACTCTGGACGAGCTGCAGAGATCTACAGATCAGGTGGGAGACTCTGTCCATAGGACAACTATTAGTCATGCACTGTACAAAGTTGGCCTTTATGGAAGAGTGGCAAGAAGAAAGGCATTGTTAACAGAAAGCATAAGAAGTCCCGTTTGCAGTTTGCCACAATCCATGTGGGGGACACCGCAACCATGTGGAAGAAGGTGCTCTGGTTAGACGAGACCAAAATGGAACTTTTTGGCCAAAATGCAAAACGCTATGTGTGGCGGAAAACTAACACTGCACATCACTCTGAACACACCATCCCCACTGTGAAATATGGTGGTGGCAGCATCATGCTCGGGGGGGTGCATCTCTTCAGCAGGGACAGGGAAGCTGGTCAGAGTTGATGGGAAGATGTATGGAGCCAAATACAGGGCAAACTTGGAAGAAAACCTCTTGGAGACTGCAAAAGACTTGAGACTGGGGCGGAGGTTCACCTTCCAGCAGGACAATGACCCTAAACAGTGGCGGACACAGGCAGCAGTGGGCCCCTGTGCAAAATATCAATTGTGGGCCCCCTGACCTGCGGCGCGCGAAGCGCGCAGCGTCAAAAAATGGGTGCAGCTAAAAATGGGCGTGGATAGAACCTGCGGCGCGTAGCGCCGCGGCAAAAAATGGGCGTGGCAATGACCGGATAAGGGCGGAGCTAACTGTAATTTAAAGTGATCCCGGGGTGAGAGTAATATGGAGGCTGCCATATTTATTTCCTTTTAAACAATACTAGTTGCCTGGCGGCCCTGCTGATCTATTTGGCTGCAGTAATAAACTGAATTACACCAGCAACAAGCATGCAGCTTAATCTTCTCAGTTCTGACAATATTGTCAGAAACCCCTGACCTGCTGCATGCTTGTTCAGGGTCTATGGTTGAAAGAATAAGAGGCAGAGGACCAGAACGGCAACCAGGCAACTGGTATTGCTTAAAAGGAGAGAAATATGGCAGCCTCAATATTATTCTCACCTCAGGTTCCCTTGAAAAGTGCAACGCAAAGACAGTGGGCCCAAGTTTTGGTGACCCTTTCCCCAGAAAATTCACATAATTGTGCAGGTTTTCTCAAGAAAATACACATAATGTGAGCAGATTTGCCCAGAAAATACATTCAATCATGTCGGCAGATATGCCCAGAAAATACGTGCAATGATGTCGGCAGATATGCCCAGAAAATACGTGCAATGATGTCGGCAGATATGCCCAGAAAATACGTGCAATGATGTCGGCAGATATGCCCAGAAAATACGTGCAATCATGTCGGCAGATATGCCCAGAAAATACGTGCAATCATGTCGGCAGATATGCCCAGAAAATACGTGCAATCATGTCGGCAGATATGCCCAGAAAATACCTGCAATCATGTCGGCAGATATGCCCAGAAAATACCTGCAATCATGTCGGCAGATATGCCCAGAAAATACCTGCAATCATGTCGGCAGATATGCCCAGAAAATACCTGCAATCATGTCGGCAGATATGCCCAGAAAATACCTGCAATCATGTCGGCAGATATGCCCAGAAAATACCTGCAATCATGTCGGCAGATTTGCCCAGAAAACACATGCAATCATGTAGCAAATTTGCCCAGAACATACATGCAATCATGTGGCAGACCTGCCCAGAACATACACGCAATCATGTGGCAGACCTGCCCAGAACATACACGCAATCATGTGGCAGACCTGCCCAGAACATACACCTGCTAAAATAAATAATAAAAAAAAACCATTTACTCACCTGCAGCAGCAGACCTCCTGTCCCAGCCTCCATCCGGCGCGCAGCTCCCATGGGTGGTTGGGTGGATAGGTAGCCTGGTGGGTAGGTAGGCAGCCGGGTGGGTAGGTAGGTAGCCCTTAGCCGGGTGGGTAAGTAGCCTGGTGGGTGGCTGGGTAGCCGGGTGGGTAGCCTGGTGGGTGGCTGGGTAGGCGGGTGGGTAGGTAGCCTGGTGGGTGGGTAGGTGGGTGGTTAGGTAGCTGGGTGGGTGGGTAGGTAGCCTGGTGGGTTGGTAGGTAGCCGGGTGGGTAGGTAGGTAGGTAGCCTGGTGGGTAGGTAGGTAGCCGGGTGGGTGTGTAGGTAGCCGGGTGGGTGGTTAGGTAGCCGGGTGGGTAGGTAGCCGGGTGGGTAGGTAGGTATCCGGGTGGGTAGGTAGCCGGGTGGGTGGGTAGGTAGCCGGGTGGGTGGGTAGCCAGGTAGATAGCCGGCAGGGTGGTTAGGTAGCCGGGTGGGTAGGTAGCCAGGTAGATAGCCGGCAGGGTGGTTAGGTAGCCGGGTGGGTAGCTAGGTAGCCGGGTGGTTAGGTAGCCGGGTGGGTAGGTAGCCAGGTAGATAGCCGGCAGGGTGGTTAGGTAGCCGGGTGGGTAGCTAGGTAGCCGGGTGGGTGGGTAGGTAGCCTGGTTAGGTAGCCGGGTAGGTAGCCGGGTGGATGGTTAGGTAGCGGGGTAGGTAGCCGGGTGGGTAGGTAGCCGGGTGGGTGGGTAGGTAGCCGGGTGGGTAGGTAGGTATCCGGGTGGGTAGGTAGCCGGGTGGGTGGGTAGGTAGCCGGGTGGGTAGGTAGCCAGCAGGGTGGTTAGGTAGCCGGGTGGGTGGGTAGGTAGCCAGGTAGATAGCCGGCAGGGTGGTTAGGTAGCCGGGTGGGTAGCTAGGTAGCCGGGTGGGTAGGTAGCCAGGTAGATAGCCGGCAGGGTGGTTAGGTAGCCGGGTGGGTAGCTAGGTAGCCGGGTGGGTGGGTAGGTAGCCTGGTTAGGTAGCCGGGTAGGTAGCCGGGTGGATGGTTAGGTAGCGGGGTAGGTAGCCGGGTGGGTAGGTAGCCGGGTGGGTGGGTAGGTAGCCGGGTGGGTAGGTAGCCGGGTGGGTGGGTAGCCAGCCGGGTGGGTAGGTAGCCAGCAGGGTGGTTAGGTAGCCGGGTGGGTGGGTAGGTAGCCAGGTAGATAGCCGGCAGGGTGGTTAGGTAGCCGGGTGGGTAGCTAGGTAGCCGGGTGGGTAGGTAGCCAGGTAGATAGCCGGCAGGGTGGTTAGGTAGCCGGGTGGGTAGCTAGGTAGCCGGGTGGGTAGGTAGCCAGGTAGGTAGCCGGCAGGGTGGTTAGGTAGCCGGGTGGGTAGCTAGGTAGCCGGGTGGGTAGGTAGCCGGGTGGGTAGGTAGCCAGGTAGATAGCCGGCAGGGTGGTTAGGTAGCCGGGTGGGTAGCTAGGTAGCCGGGTGGGTAGGTAGCCAGGTAGATAGCCGGCAGGGTGGTTAGGTAGCCGGGTGGGTAGCTAGGTAGCCGGGTGGGTAGGTAGCCAGGTAGATAGCCGGCAGGGTGGTTAGGTAGCCGGGTGGGTAGGTAGCCAGGTAGATAGCCGGCAGGGTGGTTAGGTAGCCGGGTGGGTAGCTAGGTAGCCGGGTGGTTAGGTAGCCGGGTGGGTAGGTAGCCAGGTAGATAGCCGGCAGGGTGGTTAGGTAGCCGGGTGGGTAGCTAGGTAGCCGGGTGGGTGGGTAGGTAGCCTGGTTAGGTAGCCGGGTAGGTAGCCGGGTGGATGGTTAGGTAGCGGGGTAGGTAGCCGGGTGGGTGGGTAAGGTAGCCGGGTGGGTAGCTATCCGGGTGGGGGGCCCGACTCCTATCCTCCCTCACTCACCTCGGGGCCCCCCTCCCGGTATGCGCTGCAGCCGGCGGGAGAGCAGAAAATACAGGAAGTCTCCGGCCGGGGCTGCAGCAGACGCTAGAGGCAGCTGCTGCTTAGTTTCCGATATGTCTCCAAAGTTGGAGACCAAGCGGCAGCTGCCGCCCCGGCCGGAGACTTCTTGTATTTTCCGCTCTCCCGCCGCATGAGGGGGGGGGGGCGAGGTGAGGGGGGAGGACAGGAGTTGGGCCCCCCAGGTTAAAAAAAAAAAACATAAAAAAAAAAACAAAAAACCCTGCAATACTTAATGGGCCCCTGAAGCAGCAGAACTTCAGGGGCCCTTGTGCGGCGGCACGGCCTGCACGGCCGTATGTCCGCCACTGACCCTAAACATAAAGCCAGGGCAACAATGGAATGGTTTAAAACAAAACATATCTATGTGTTAGAATGGCCCAGTCAAAGTCCAGATCTAAATCCAATCGAGAATCAGTGGCAAGATCTGAAAACTGCTGTTCACAAACGCTGTCCATCTAATCTGCCTGAGCTGGAGCTGTTTTGCAAAAAAGAATGGGCAAGGATTTCAGTATCTACATGTGCAAAGCTGGTAGAGACATACCCTAAAAGACTGACAGTTGTAATTGCAGCAAAAGGTGGTTCTACAAAGTATTGACTCAGGAAGCTGAATAATGACGCACACCCCACTTCGCAGTTATTTATTTGTAAAAAATGTTTGGAATGATGTGTGATTTTCGATATACTTCTCACATGTACACTTTGTATTGGTCTTTCATGTGGAATTCCAATAAAATTGATGCATGTTTCTGGCAGTAATGTGACAAAATGTGGAAAACTTCAAGGGGGCCGAATACTTTTGCAACCCACTGTACCTGAGGCTGACCATTTAATATAATTGAAATGAGGTACTACGAGGGAGAGTGTTGCTAGTGGTATTTGGGGGAGAATAGTGGCAGACCCTGGTTGTATAGATGAGATGAATTTGTTCCACGCTTTTGATGTGGCAAAAATGGTTGGGTGTTGTGGATCATTTGACTGTTTGCATATAGGTGCAATGACAGCGATTCAGCATCTCTACCCATTGTTTGTCAATGGCAAGAGGAATCTAGCAAGTTTGAAACTTTGTTGTTGTTGCCATTGTGCAGTGTTTAACACTCTTGGCACATGTTCCGAAACATACACCGTACAGAACACCGCAACCTCAAAATGATTTGTGTGAAGTCTTTTAACACTAATTACTTTTTGGTAGATGTTCATCAGCTTTGTATGGCCAGCTTTAGGCTATTGGATAACAACCTGGCTGTGAGAACTACAGTAATGATCCCTTTCTGAGACTGAAGATAGAATTTATTCTCTTCTGTTCCATACATATCGATTTATAATATTTTTCTTAGGATACATAAGAGAAGCATTTTAATAGCCTTTCCCTAAAAAGCACACCTGTCCTTTTCTACATGTGCCTATAGCAAGGGCAGATGTAAAAATACTATAATGTACTTCTGAAGCATGTAGACAGCACTGAAATTGCCGCTGCTATTTTAAAGATGCTAAATTGTTCACCTAAGCCCACTGTTCTGGCCTTTTGTCATCCATCATTTTCATCTGACTTACAGATACAAAACAAGGAGAAAGGGGGGTCAACAGCTGGGCTTAGCCACAGAGATTAGTGCCCTGGATCTCTAGGAGAGCGGAACTCGTTCTACTGCTGTTTGCGTGCTTTGGGTATTTGTGGCAACTGGCACACTTACCTGGCCAACACACAGTGCTAGTGGTGAATGACGCAACCCAGATTTTGACTCCGTCTGTTTAGAGCAGTTAGGAAAATAAAATAGTCATAGGTAAAGTCATAGGTAATTGCAGTGTGTATACATAAAGCCCCACAAACAATAAGAAATATAAATGAGGGGCTATTGGCTCACTAAAGAGTGGTTAATGTATTCTAACTAAGGTAGCTTTATATATAAAACAACCAGTAATCTGATTCTACCCACCCTAAAAGCTAGAATCTGAATGACCACTGAAAGAAAGAACGCTGATCATCAATTATATAAATTGTTACATCAGGAAGGACGGTTTATGCTATGTTTGTTGACATGCTTTTCACGGCAGAGAAGATTGGAAATGAAATTAACCACTTAATGACAAGCTGACTTATAAAAATGTCCTGCTAGAGCCTCTTAATGGCTCCAGGATGTTTTTATAAGTCACAGTGCTGCTGCAGCATTTCTGTGCACGTGTACATATAAATAGTGGAAAAAAAATCCCACCAAATAAAAAATACGCGTACGTATGAAAAGGGCGTCGGGAAAAAAGGGCGCGTGGTATAAACGATAAATGGAAATATCGTTTATAGAAATTATTGTGTAGAATTTCGTTTATAAATAGTGTTTTAAGAATTTATAAATCACTAAATAATGTGTATGAGATCGGCAATTCTTAAAACGTTAATCTTCCCTGTTTGTAAAGTGAAACTTATATTTTCGTTTATTAAAAACCCTCCCTGTACCTATCCCTAACCCCTAGACCCCCTGTTGGTGCCTAAACCTAAGACCCCCCTGTTGGTGCCTAAACCTAAGACCCCCCTGTTGGTGCCTAAACCTAAGACCCCCCTGTTGGTGCCTAAACCTAAGACCCCCCTGTTGGTGCCTAAACCTAAGACCCCCCTGTTGGTGCCTAAACCTAAGACCCCCCTGTTGGTGCCTAAACCTAAGACCCCCCTGTTGGTGCCTAAACCTAAGACCCCCCTGTTGGTGCCTAAACCTAAGACCCCCCTGTTGGTGCCTAAACCTAAAACCCCCTATGGATAATAATATTTTACAGACATTAATAAATAAAAAATGTAAAGAAAAAAAATGTAAATTATTTTTTTAGGTGGATAATAATGTGTTAGAAATGTTTTAGAAATAGTGATTTATTATCTTCATAAACGTTATTCGTCACTGGCTCATTTTGTAAACTTAAATCATCACAAACATAGTTATAAATCCTTAAAAATCTCCGGGCGCCGTTATAAATCCTTAAAAATCTCTGGCGCCTTATTTTCCCCGTTCAGCGCCCATTAAACGATATTTATAATGGAAGTGAATGGGGCGCCCTTTTTGTCCACTTGTCTCATGCGCCCAAATCTACTGCTTCCAAAAAATACACCTTTATTTCCAAATACTATATTTTGTACTAGGGGCATAATTAAAATGTTGTGATAACTAGCACAAATATGCAGATAAAATGTGTGGGTTTTATGTACAGTAGCAGTGTTTATATTAAAACTATAGGGGATGAAATTGGAGAAATAGTGTATTTTTTCATTTTTTTTCTTTGTGTTTCCCTTTAAAATGCATAGAAAATAATTACTGAAAACAAATATCACCCCCAAAAAGCCCAATTGGTGGTGAAAAAACAAGATCTAGATCATTTAATTGGGATTAGTAGTGATTAAGCTATTGGCAAATTAAAGGGATGAGCACTGAAAGGTGAAAATTGCTCTTGTCCATTAGCGTAAAAACGCCTTTGGGGTGAAGTGGTTAAAGATGCCATACTGCCTTTTTTAGGGTTTGTCAGACCAGCTTTTCAAGCACTTTTTCGCTGTTGATCAATGGTTGTGTTCTGGTTTACCAAATGCAGTGTTCCTCAATGTAAAATTGTGTAGAACTTTTGGTATTCCATCATGTACAACACAAAAAATAAAAAAAAGCAGAAGGATGAAGTAGCCCTCAGAACTAAACGGCAATCAGCCAGCGAGGATCTAAGTAAACAAGCCTAGCTAACGCTTTTCCTATTTCCAGCAAGCTCTGTCCCTTCCTCTCTCTAATCCAGCTGAAGACAGACTGGAACGTGGCGGGCGCTGCATCATTTTTATAGGGGGCGGGTGGGTCTGTGAGGGAGTGCAACCTGATTGGCTGCCATGCGCCTTCTGACTGTGATGTAAGAGATCAAAGTTTAGCCCAGTGATAATGTATGGGGGCGGGTCGAATAGCGGCATGTGCTCGCGGCGACTGCGGATACCCGATCTTTGCTGAATACTGCTCGCCTGGTGAAGCATTCGGGCCATCTCTACATATAGTTGAATATTTGCTAATGTTCTCCATTTTAAGAAGGCAAATTTGTGTTTGTTGCATGTAAACTAAAGAGGGCATTTTTCACACATTAGTTATTAAAGCACACATTTCTCTTTATTTTGTAGAAAAAAGGTGGTCGAATAAAAAAGTGTTCGAGTTTGGAAGAAGGCGATGACAGTCTGGAACGACAGGGAAGTCTGGCCAGAACTTCTGCCCATTATGGCAGGTACAAAGACTTCACTCAGAATCCTGCTATACCTTTCAGTTCTAAAGACACTGGTAAAAAGAGTGGCACTCTTCCAAAGTAGGGATAAGGGTGCCCAAGCCTCAAAAGATCCTCACACCTCTGGATCAAATCAATGTAGAAAGCGTATAGGAGGCTGGCACTTCCAAGCGTGAAAAAAGCTCTTTTATCGAAACATTAAAAAGTGGTAATACAGCGACAGCCCGCTGTTTCAGGTATGAGCCTTTCTTCAAGCTGTTTCAACCACAAATGAGATATCACATACATTGTCCATATATAGTGTCAACCCATTAAAACATCCAATCAGTTTAAACTGCCCGCAGCCAATCACCTTACCTGCACTCCACGGCGGACCTGAGGGGAGACTGCATCCCTAACATGCAAATAAAGCAGGATTGCATCATCACGGAGAGTACCGGCGCCCCACGCCAGCATCAGCCATAACTCCGTGTTCTCACTCGCTGGGGTCAGGTCAGGTGACCTAAAAACATGACGTCATCACGCATACGCCGCCGCACGTCCATACACAGACCCTGCGCAAACTCAGTGCGCTTAGAGTCACTACAATGACAGTAGGGGCAGCCCCTCCCAGAGGCATGTCTCTCCAACGTCATATGTAAACAAAGCCGCTGCAACAGCGCGACTACTTAATAGACATGGGGCTGCGCATCCCTGACAACGCTAATATCCGCATTAATTTATGGACGGATTTCACTCACCCATACCTCCCCAGCGAGTCAATCATCAGGGATATCTCCAAACAGTTCCTCCAGCACAGGCAAGGATGACAGCTCTGCAGAAAAGAGCATATAAAATACATTAGAACATGCATAGTATCCTAGCCATCATCATCAAATACAAAATCCCAGATCGTATTCTTTGTTTAGTCCCCCTTCCCCCAACACACCCAATCTTTTGATCCAGCTCGCTTCTCTCCTAAGCAACTCCTTTAGTCTAGAATGTTTTCCCCTCCAAGATACCGGCACCCCATCAATAACCTGAACTTTTAATTGAGTGACATTATGATGCATCATAGTGAAGTGGGCTGAAACAGCCTGTTTCATATCTCCATTTCTGATAGCACTTTTGTGTGAACATATTCTATCCCTAACCTTCTTGCGTGGTCATACCTATATACCCCAAGCCACATGGACACTTTAGATAGTATACCACGTAGCTTGACTCACAGGTATAAAGTTCTCTAATCCTATATTTAGTACCCTTAGATGGATGTGTGAATTCGGGACCTTTTGTAACCTGTCCACACAGATGACAACCAAGGCAAGGAAATGCGCCTGTCCTTTTATTGGATTCTGCGTGCTTAGGTGCATGATAAAATACTTTATCTCTGATCGTGGGTGCTTTTTTGTAAGAGAGTAAGGGGGGGTATCTAAACTCTGGTATATTAGGAAATGCCTGGCTCAAGAGGTGCCAATGTCGTGTGATACTTTTCCCAATTTCTCCACTACAAGTGTTGTAGGTGGAAACAAAGGGAAGTCGGAATTGTCTATTGTCCTTTCTCCTAGGACGTGTTTCCTGTTGTAGCTTCTCCTGCGGGTAACCCCTCTGCCTAAACTTTAGTACCATATCATCATGGCGTTTTTGTGCAACACCTGTGTTGGAAATAATCCTATTCAATCTAGCAAATTGTCCCTTGGGGATAGCGTCCTTAACATGAGGGGGATGGAAACTATCATAACCCTGGATAACCTGCCTCTTTACACTTGCCTTCTCTTCCTTCCCACTGTCTTAAGCTGCCGTTACTAATGAATCACTTCAAACCACAGCCCATTTTAAGATGGCATGGGAGTTCCTGTTTGAACAAGCGGCACAGTTTTATAACCACAGTTAGTTCACTGTAGCAGCAGTATATTCAGTCAGTGGCTTTAATCACTTAATTGATACCACGGTCAGCTGATGATTAACCATTTACAGAGATCATATTCCCAAAAATGTAAAGGGAAGTTCTTGGCATAAATCCCGGCACTGAAAGATTTGCACCTTATTAAGCCAGCAGTGACCAGCAAAATGTATCATTAACAAAATGGACATTTTAAAATGATCGTTTTGCTATTACACAATTTGCCCGCAGGTGCTGCGGGAGGCGTACACGTGTGCCTACTTGCCACTGGGCTGGCGTTAAGTGGTTAATATATGATTCTTGTATTTATTGGGCAGCACCGTGGTGTTGTGGCTAGCAGCACTGTAAGGTCACTGTAATCGAATCTCACTGTAAGGTCCCCAGCTCAAATCTCCCTATATTGGCCATTGGGAGGGTTTCCCCTGAGCACTCTAACATGGGGCAGCACGGTGGCGTAGTGGTTAGTGCTCTCGTCTTGCAGCGCTGGGTCCCGGTTCGAATCCCAGCCAGGTCAACATCTGCAAGGAGTTGGTATGTTCTTCCCATGTCTGCATGCGTTTCCTCCGGTTACTCCGGTTTCCTCCCACATCCCAAAAACATACAGATAACTTAATTGGCTTCCCCCTAAATTGGCCCTAGACTGCAATACATACACTACACAATACATACATAGGCATATGACTATGGTAGGGATTCGTTTGTGAGCCCTTCAGGACAGTTAAGTGACAAAACAATATACTCTATACAGCGCTGCGGAAGATGTCAGCGCTATATAAATTCTAAATAATAATAGTTTGTTCTTGTATTCTAAAAAACGTTTATTTCCTCAAAATTGGCGTAAGGGTGGCTAATAATGATCCAAACTTTTTTCATCCAATTTTACCATTTCTATATAAAATAAGGGACTGCCTGAATTAGCCATTCAATATATTCACTCTGTTTACCCTTATCCTACATAGATTTGGTAAAATTGGATGAGAAAGATTGGATCATTAATGGCCAAATTTAGACTAGTGATTCTCAAACTTTTCCAGGTCAGGGCACCCTTAATGACGTTGACATTTTTTTAAGACACCCCTTTGCAAAAACTGCTACCAAAATGCTGTTATGACCTTACAGTAGTTGGCATTTATAGGCAAAAGTGGCTGGAAGGTGTAATGGTTAAGGGCTGTAACACAGGACACCTGGGTTCAAATCTCCGCTCTTCCTGTTCAGTAAGCCAGCAACTATTTAGTAAGGAGACCTTGGGCTCGACTCTCTACCACTGCTACTGCCTATAGAGCACACCCTAGTTTCTGCAGCTCAAGCTCTGAGTCCGCCAGGAGAAAAGCACAATATAAATGTTATTTGTCTTATCAAAGAAATAAAAAAAAGTCACATTGCCTTGTAAACAAAATATACACATCGATTGTATTTGATAAAATGTAAACATTAAAAAAAAACACAATTTACCTAATGACTTAATGACATGACTATACTGTATACTCAGTAAAGAGCTTCAGAAGATGTCAGTGCTATATAAATGCATAATATGACAGGGATTAGATTGAGGGCTCCTCTGAGGACAGTCTAAAATAAAACTAATAAATACTTAACCCCTTGCCGACACCTCAGACCCCCCCCTGCCCACACCCCAGACCCCTGGTTGCACTAAATCACCCCCCTAATCACCCATCAATCACTCCCTGTCACTATCTGTCAGCGCTATTTTTTTTAATCGGTCCTAATCTGCCCTTTAGGGTCTCCTGATCACCCCCCCCCACACACACACACACACACCCTCAGATCCTCCCCAGACCCCCCCCCCCCCCCCCCTGTGTACTGTTTACATCTATTCTCTCCACTAATCACCTGTCAATCACCCATCAATCACCCCCTGTCACTAACACTGCCCCCTGGGGGCTCTGAGCACCACACTCCCCCACACACACCTTCAGATCCTCCCCAGACCCCCCCCCCCCCCCCCGGTGTACTGTATATATCTATCCTCCCCTGTAATTACCCGTCAATTACCCGTCAATCACCCCCTGTCTCTAACACTGCCCCCTGGGGGCTCCTGATCACCCCCCCCACACACACACACACACACACACACCCTTTAGATCCTCCCCAGACCCCCCCCCCCCATGTACTGTATACATCTATCCTCCCCTGTAATCACCCATCAATCACCCGTCAATCACCCCCTGTCACTGCCACCCATCAGATCAGACCCTAACCTGCCTCTTACGGGCATCTGATCACCCACCCACACCATCAGATTGCCCACAGACCCACCCTCAGATCACCTCCAAAGTGCATTGTTTACATCTGTTCTGCCATCTAATCACCCACTGATCACCCATCAATCACCCATCAATCACCCCCTGTCGCCACCTGTCACTGCTACCAATCAGATCAGACCCCTAACTGCCCCTAGGGCACCCAATCACCCGCCCACACCCTCAGAACGCCCTCAGACCCCAGCCCTGATCCCCTCGCCAGTGCATTGCTTGCATCTATTCCCCCCTCTAATCACGCCTTGAGACACCCATCAATCACCTCCTGTCACCACCTGTCACCCCCTAGCACACCTACCCATCAGATCAGGCCCTAATTTGCCTCGTGTGGACTCCTGATCACTCGGCCAAACCCTCAGACCCCCTTCCGATCACCTCCCCAGTGCATTGATTGCATCTATTTTCCCCTCTAATCACCCCCTGAGACACCCATCAATCAGGTCACCCCCCCCCCCCCTAGCACTCCTATCCATCAGATCAGGCCCAGTACAGCCTGTCATCTAAGAGGCCACCCTGCTTATGACCGGGTCCACAAAATTCGCCCCGTCATAAACCACCACCTGTCATCAAAATTTGCAGATGCTTATACCTCTGAACGGTCATTTTGAGACGTTTGGTTTCCAGACTACTCACGGTTTTGGGCCCCTAAAATGCCAGGGCAGTATAGGAACCCCACAAGTGACCTCATTTTAGAAAGACACCCCAAGGTATTCCGTTAGGTGTATGACTAGTTCATAGAAGATTTTATTTTTTGTCAAAAGTTAGCGGAAATTGATTTTTGTTTTTTTCACAAAGTGTCATTTTCCACTAACTTGTGACAAAAAATAAAATCTTCTATGAACTCACCATACACCTAACGGAATACCTTGGGGTGTCTTCTTTCTAAAATGGGATCCCTTGTGGGTTTCCTATACTGCCCTGGCATTTTAGGGGCCCTAAACCGTGAGCCGTAGTCTTGAAACCAAATGTCTCAAAACGACCTGTGAAATCCTAAAAGTACTCATTGGACTTTGGGCCCCTTAGCGCAGTTAGGGTGCAAAAAAGTGCCACACGTGGTATCGCTGTACTCAGGAGAAGTAGTATAATGTGTTTTGGGGTGTATTTTTACACATACCCATGCTGGGTGGGAGAAATCTCTCTGTAAATGAACAATTGTGTGTAAAAAAAAAAAAAAAAAAAATCAAAACATTGTCATTTACAGAGATATTTCTCCCTCCCATCCAGCATGGGTATGTGTAAAAATACACCCCAAAACACATTATACTACTTCTCCTGAGTATGGCAATACCACGTGTGGCACTTTTTTGCAGCCTAACTGCGCTAAGGGGCCCAAAGTCCAATGAGCACCTTTAAGCTTTACAGGGGTGCTTACAATTTAGCACCCCCAAAATGCCAGGACAGTGAACACACCCCACAAATGACCCCATTTTGGAAAGTAGACACTTCAAGGTATTCAGAGAGGGGCATGGTGAGTCCGTGGCAGATTTCATTTTTTTTGTCAAGGTAGCAGAAATGGAAACAATGAGACAGGTGGTTAGAAAAGTCAGAGATGCTTCAAAATGGGAAAATTCACTTTTCGCACCATAGTTTGTAAACGCTATAACACTTACCCAAACCAATAAATATACACTGAATGGTGTTTTTTTTATCAAAGACATGTAGCACAATACATTTGGACAAAAATGTGTACAGAAATTTTACTTTATTTGACAAATTTTATCACAGAAAGTTAAAAAAATCCTTTTTTTGACAAAATTCATGTCTTTTTTGATGAATATAACAAAAACTAAAAATCGCAGCAGCAATTAAATAGCACCAAAAGAAAGCTGTATTAGTGACAAGAAAAGGAGGGAAAATTCATTTAGATAGTAGGTCGAGCAATAAACCGTTAAATCTGCAGTGGTCTGAATGGAAAAAAGGCTCTGGTCCTTAAAGGGAACCTTAACCAGCCGGGCGGTATGGACGAGCTCAGCTCGTCCATCACCGCCGGAGGCTGCCGCTCAGGCCCTGCTAGGCCGATTTTCATCAAATAAAGAGCAGCACACGCAGCCGGCACTTTGCCAGCCGCGTGTGCTGCCCGATCGCCGCCGCTCTGCGGCGATCCGCCGCTCTGTGGCGATCCGCCGCGAGCAGCGGCGAAAGAGGGTCCCCCCAGCCGCCTGAGCCCAGCGTAGCCGGAACAAAAAGTTCCGGCCAGCGCTAAGGGCTGGATCGGAGGCGGCTGACGTCAGGACGTCGGCTGACATCAGGACGTCGGCTGACGTCCATGACGTCACTCCGCTCGTCGCTATGGCGACGATGTAAGCAAAACAAGGAAGGCCGCTCATTGCGGCCTTCCTTGTTTATTCTGGGCGCCGAAGCCGATCGGAAGAACGCCTCCGGAGCGCCCTCTAGTGGGCTTTCATGCAGCCAACTTTCAGTTGGCTGCATGAAATAGGTTTTTTTTTATTTAAAAAAAAACCGTCCCGCAGCCGCCCTGGCGATCTTAATAGAACGCCAGGGTGGTTAACTGAACGGGGGTAAAGAGTTTCACTTACCTGGGGCTATTACCAGCCCCCTGCAGCAGTCCTGTGCCCTCGGAGCCGCTCTGGAATCCTCCGGTCCCCCGCTGTTACTTAGTTTCGTTTTTGACGACTCACCAGTCAGCCAGCCGCCATGCGTATTATTGGACTAGGCATGGTCGGAAGAGCCCATTTCCTTTTCCGAGACAATTCTGCATACCGTCATACCGAAATTCCGCTACCGTTTCATTCCGACGGTATTCCGGAGCTGTTCCGCGGAATTCCGACGTATTCGGAATTCCGACGTATTCGGAATATAAGCATGCTTTTCAAAAAGTACAAATCCTTAATCATGCTACTTTTTCTATTGAATTGATCATAATGGTAGTATGGTTTATGCTAGGCCAGCTTTAGCATGTAGTGTGGTTCATGGTCTAGAGGGTAAGACAGATACCTACTACACACTGCGTCCTGGGTTCAAATCCCAGCTATGGTATATAAGCTGTTTTGAAAATCTGCAATTCCTTACTTGATTATATAAGTGGATGGATGGATGGATGGATGGATGGAGGAGGAGGAGGAGGAGGAGGAGGAGGAGGAGGAGGAGGAGGAGGAGGAGGAGGAGGAGATTTTTTGGGTGTTATTCCGGAAAATTCCATCGGAATTATAAAATTTCCGCGGAATTCCGTTTAAGAGGTATAGGAATTCCGTTCCGACCACCGGAATCGGAATTGGCTAATTCCGGCCGGAATCACGGAATTAATAATTCCGCGGAATTTTCCGACCATCCCTATATTGGACGCATTCTCTACTGCAATTTGCACTGTTACGGACTGCAATGCATACAAAAATACGCGTTGCCGCATTCCGCACGCGTAGATGTGTGGCAACGTGTATTTTTGTACACGTTGCGGTCCACAACAGCTCTAATTGCAGTAGGGAATGCATCCAATAATACGCATGGCGGCCGGCCGACTGGTGAGTCGTCAAAAACGAAACTAAGTGACAGCGGGGGACCGGAGGATTCCAGAGCGGCTCCGAGGGCACAGGACTGCTGCAGGGGGCTGGTAATAGCCCCAGGTAATTGAAGCTCTTTACCCCCGTTCAGTTAAGGTTCCCTTTAAGGGGTAGAAAAGAAAGACTGTGGTCCTCAAGTGGTTAAAGAACAAGTGACACCCAAGTGACTAATCTAGAAAACAAAAACACATAAGTAGATAAATATTAGTTCTACTTACTTAGCAGATGTATTGCACTGTCCACGTTATTATGATTCCTGTGAATTTTATAAAGGAAAAAACGAAAATCCTATTCTAGACAAGAAATTTTAAATCAGGATGATACCATTTATTGGCTAACTACAAATGAATAAGAATAAACAAGCTTTCGGCCTTGCTAGACAGTTTCCATCTTGGTTACCTTTTGAATGGAGCTAATCCTGACATAATTTTCTCCATCACTCTTTTTTTCACCTCTTGCTAATTGTGTATTCGTTACCCGCCCTCCTCCCAGAGTCTTAAGATACTCCCACTGAGGTCTATACTAAGAAGTGCAGGTCATTTAGGAGGGGGAAACAAAGGGAAGAGGAGGAATACATTATAGATAAAAAGACCCCCCCCCAGCATGCAACTGTTTTGCCAGCCGATGGCAATGGTAATTAAAGGGCCAGTGCTCCTAAGGTATGTGATAACTCCAAACCATAACAGCAGAAAAAGTTTTGAATGCAGGATTAGCATCTTTATCACCAAATACACTCAGACCAGGTGCTGTTGAAATTTGATTTTTATGGTGACAATCAGGCCGAGGCTCGGGTTCCAAATACGCTGTTACCCTGAATAGAGGGAATCTTCAGGATCCTATTGAGGCTTCCCTCAGTGGGCCACAATCCCCCTGTTGCTGAGTGCTGCCCCCCTCCACAGCATTGCCACGTAACTTCTCTTCTGCATTCATGGCTGCGCATTAGAAGTTCAAGCCCGCATGCACAGTCACATGGAGCCTGCGAATCTGTGCTACTGTGCAGGCAGGCTCAAGTGTCTACTGCGTGGCCATGAATGCGGAAGAGGAGCTGCGCAGGCCCGATAGGATTAGCAGCAATGCCTTGTCGCTAATCTTCAGGGGGCCACGCTCAGTGACGGGGGACAGCAGACCACCAAGGGAAGCCTCAATAGGATCCTGAGGCTTCCCTCTCTTTAGGCAAGTATCTGTTTTTGTACCCGAGCTCCAGCTCTGGTACACTTTAAAGGGACTGTACTGAAAGGGGTATGGAGAATGCCATATTTACTTCCTTTTAAAGAATGCCAATCGCCTAGAAGTGCTGCTTCTATTCTGTTCTGTTCCTATTGGCTACATTGGTGTCTGAGCATGCATTGCTGAAATGAGCATGCAGCTAATAGAGCCAGACTTTAATAAGAGCACCTGATGTTCATCATCATTCTGATTTAGTGACTGAAAATATTAGGCCTCTTTCTAATGACAGGCTGGAGGTAGTAAACTTGCCAGCTGTCAACTGTCTGGGCAGTGGAGAGCCGGCCCCTCTATGGAGTCATGTTGCAATTTTCCCCATGGGGTAACATCTCTGCCTGTGAAATGACATGTGGGGGTAACAAACACTACCATTCACCTGCAAGATATTGCAGCTAAAAAGTGCTTGCGGCCAGGAGGCTGAACTGCACAATAAAAGTACACAGTTTAACTTCCCATGTAAAAAAGGCCTTAGGACCTGAGCACATTAGCAGACTTCTGTTTGCTTTTCAGCAACACATCAATGGTACAGATGCTGACAACCTGACAGAAGCATACTAGTGTGTTGAGGCCCTTAGAAATACAGGATCAGCACACCAGCCAGGAAATTGGCATAGTTTAAAAGGGAAAAAAAAAAGGTATTGTCACTTTGTAAATATAAGAACTGATAAACTCCTGTCTTTTCCCCAGAATAAACAGGCAAAAGAAAACGATGAAGCTTTCTCGGGCATTGTCAGATTTGGTGAAATACACAAAATCAGTTGGTATCCATGATGTGGACACAGAAAGTAAGTAATTATTACGATGTGTGATAAACTGATTGCATACATGGTGATTGCTAGGTTTGCAGTTGACCGTATGCTTCATATAAACCTCTGCTTATACACTCACAGCATTTGTATTCAACTTATGACAAAGTCGGCATTCCTGCTTCCAATCTACTTTAAAAGTGACACTGTAATGCTGGTGGACTTGTGGTGATGTGTTTAAAGGACATTTATTTTGAGTGTTAATGCATTTTTTGTTATGATAAGGTGTAAAAGAAACAACCACTTAAGTTCAGCTCAGCTCTATATGTCGGCGCTATATAAATACTAAATAATATACATGGCTAGGATTAATGATAAACATTATTTACATTTGCTTGCAACTGTTTACAGATAAAGTGTTCTTAACAGACAGTTTTGGTGGATCATATCTCCTGCCAGTTACTCTGTGCTTGTGAGGAATAGGGATGGGCAAGGAGATGCAAATAACCTGATGCAAGTTTATAAAATGTAATATGGAAATATATATGTAGATTAACCACTTGACCACTAAGAGTTTTTTCCCTTAACCACCCTGGCGTTCTATTAAGATCGCCAGGGCAGCTGCGGGAGGGTTTTTTTTTTAATAAAAAAAAAACGATTTCATGCAGCCAACTGAAAGTTGGCTGCATGAAAGCCCACCAGAGGGCGCTCCTGACCCGTATTTCTGATCGCCTCCAGCGATCCGCAGTAACAAGGAAGGCCGCAATGAGCGGCCTACCTTGTTTCGTTTTGCTCGTCGCCATGGCGACGAGCGGAGTGACGTCATGGACGTCAGCCGACGTCCTGACGTCAGCCGCCTCCGATCCAGCCCTCAGCGCTGGCCGGAACTGTTTGTTCCGGCTGCGCAGGGCTCGGGCGGCTGGGGGGACCCTCTTTCGCCGCTGCACGCGGCGGATCGCCACGCTGCGGCGGCGATCAGGCAGCACACGCGGCTGGCAAAGTGCCGGCTGCGTGTGCTGCTTTTTACAGGGAGCAAATCGGCCCAGCAGGGCCTGAGCGGCAGCCACCGGCGGTAATGGACGAGCTGAGCTCGTCCATACCGCTAAGGTGGTTAAAACTGCAACAGTTTTCACGTTTTAAACTCCTCCCATTCATTTGCCAATAACTTTATCACTGTATTGCTACTTATCACAGCTAAACAATCTATACATTGCTCTTTTTGCCATGCTCTTTTTGCCAATACCTTGGGGTGTCTTCTTTCTAAAATGGGGTCACTTGTGGGGTTCCTATACTGCCCTGGCATTTTAGGGGCACTAAACCGTGAGGAGTAGTCTAGAAACAAAATGCCTCAAAATGACCTGTGAAATCCTAAAGGTACTCATAGGACGCTGGGCCCCTTAGCGCACCTAGGCTGCAAAGAAGTGTCACACGTTGTATCGCCGTAATCAAGAGAAGTAGTATAATGTGTTTTGGGGTGTATTTTTACACATACCCATGCTGGGTGGGAGAAATAGCTCTGTAAATGGACAATTGTTTGTAAAAAAGATCTCATTTACAGAGCTATTTCTCCCACGCAGCATGGGTATGTGTAGAAATATACCCCAAAACACATTATACTATTTCTCCTGAGTACGGCGATACCACATGTGTGACACTTTTTTGCAGCCTAGGTGCGATAAGGTGCCCAAAGTCCTATGAGCACCTTTAGGCTTTACAGGGTTGCTTACAATTTAGCACCCCCCAAAATGCCAGGACAGTAAACACACCCCACAGATGACCCCATTTTAGAAAGTAGATACCCCAAAGTATTCAGAGAGGGGCATGGAGAGTCCATGGCAGATTTCATTTTTGTTTTTTGTCACAAGTTAGCAGAAATAGAAACTTTTTTTTGTCACAAAGTGTCATTTTCCGCTAACTTGTGACAAAAAATAAAATCTTCTATGAACTCACCATGCCTCTAATTTGGGATGTCTTCTTTCCAAAATGGGGTCATTTGGGGGGGTATTTATACTATCCTGGAATTCTAGCACCTCATGAAACATGACAGGTGCTCAGAAAAGTCAGAGATGCTTCAAAATGGGAAAATTCACTTTTGGCACCATAGTTTGTAAACGCTATAACTTTTATACCCAAACCAATAAATATACACAAATTGAATTTTTTTTTTTATCAGACATGTCGTACAATAAATTTAGACAAAAATGTATATAGAAATTTTACTTCGAGACAAGAAAAGGAGGTAAAATGCATTTAGATAGTAGGCTGTATGACCGTGCAATAAACCTTTAAAGCTGCAGTGGTCTGAATGGAAAAAAGTGTCTGGTCCTTAAGGGGTTTTAAGAGTGCAATCCTTAAAGAGACTCTGTAACATGAAAAAGATCCCCTGGGGGGTACTCACCTCGGGTGGGGGAAGCCTCCGGATCCTAATGAGGCTTCCCACGCCGTCCTCTGTCCCACGGGGGTCTCGCTGCCGCCCTCCGAACAGCTGGCGACAGACCCGACTGTCAGTTCAATATTTACCTTTGCTGGTTCCAGCGGGGGCGCTGTGGCTGCTTTTGGCTCCGAACTACACGGAAATACCCGATCTCAGTCGGGTCCGCTCTACTGCGCAGACCCCGGAAACTTGCGCCTGCGCAGTAGAGCAGACCCGACGGCGATCGTGTATTTCCGTGTAGTTCGGAGCCGACAGCCGTCAGAGCGCCTGCGCAGGAGCCGGGAAGGTAAATATTGACGTCATCTTTCACGTGGGAAGCCTCATTAGGATCCGGAGGCTTCCCCCACCCGAGGTGAGTACCCCCCAGGGGATCTTTTGACGTTACAGATCCTCTTTAAGAGAGAGGATGAATATTTGTGCACATACCTTTAGCTGGTCAACACAGGCCTGAAGCACACATCCTTGCACACCATCAGGACATGCTGCTTTCCTGGTGTTGATATTTGTGAGTGCCTGCCACTCCTCATATAGGTGTAGGACTAAAGGCTGTGAGTCTGCAGTCAGCTCAAGGTTGACTGGAGGCTGATTAATGTCTTTGTGAAACCTAGTGAAGAAGTTTAATTTCCTCTGCTAGGTTGGCGTTGTTATTGGCCAGTGTGTATTGTGAGACGGTCTTTTTTTGTAATCTGTAATTAATTGAATACCTTGCCACATCCGCTGGGAAGTTGTTACATTTTGCAGACTTGATGTCCTTCTTGATGTTAGCTTTGGCTCCTCTATAGGCTGAGGTGTATTCTAATGTATAGGCTTTGTTTCTTTATTTAATCAGCTGCTTAGCTTTGCCCGTCATCCATGCTTTCTCATTTGGGTAAACTGTAATCTTTTGTTGACATTGATGTGGCTATAATGTCTGTGATGTGGCTCTATAGCAAGTTTACTACTGAAAAAAACAAACTTGTGAATATAGAAGTATAAAAGTACCGCATTTAAATGTGTACTTTTTTCCTTTGAAACTTTTTAAAATAGATTTTCTCAAAAACGATAAGGTCCATACTGCGCATGCACGAGCATACTGTCTTGCACATGCGCAGTACGCAGCCGCCTGTCTTTGGGAGCACTCGGGCTCCCGATGACTTCTAACGTCTACTGCGGCAGGGGATCTGAACTGGAGATCCAGCGTTGGAAAGTGGGGACTGTGACAAGAATGGGAAAGCTCTCGCTACAGATTTTCTTTAAGTGTAGTCCACTCATGTCTGAAATCCACACCATAGTGCCAGTTCAGAGATGGATTAAGATGTAATGGGGCCCTAGGCAAGGTAGTAGATTTGGGCGCTCTCTTTTCCTTTTGGTAAGCTAAAGTGGAGAGCGGTCAAAGAAGGTGGCAAGTGGGCCCCTTGACACCCACTAGGCCCCAAGCACCAGCCTAGATTGCCTGGTGGATGATCCTGCTTTGTGCCAGTTTAAAAAAAACAAAACTGGAATAACCTGTTTTAAAGGGAACCTAAACTGAGAAGGATATGGATTTTTCCTATTAAAATAATACCAGTTGCCTGACTAATCCTGGGTTTCTAATACTTTTGGCCATAGCCCCTCAACATGCATGCATATCAGGTGCACTGACTGAAGACAGACTGGAATAGCTGCATGCCTGTTTCCGGTGTGAGATCCAGATACTACTGCAGGAAATTGATCAGCAGGAGAGTCAGGCAACTGGTATTGTTTAAAAGGAAACCTTCATATCCCTCTCAGTTTAGCTTCCCTTTAATGACTATGGACCAGTAGCTCTCATCCCTGTCATCGCCAAATTCTTTGAATGACTGGTAACCACACACATCAAAGCTTCCCTCCCAGCCAATCTAGACCAACACTAGTTTACATACCAGACAAATAGATTGACTGAGGATGCGATCTGGAATGCTGACCTCTCACACCTAGAAAAGCCCAACACCTTTATTAGAGTGCTCTTTGTTGCTTATAGCTTGGTATTTAACACCGTACCTAGCCAGCTGATCAACACATTTTATGAGCAAAGACTTGCACCCTCCATTTGTAACAGTTTATTGGACTTTTTTAGCAATCATCCTCAACCTGTCAGGTTAGGAAAACTCACATCCTCCACCTTTACCATGAGCACTGGCATGCTACAGGACTGGGTATTGAGTCCTCTCCTCTACCCAATTTTCACCCATGACTGTCAACCTATCCATAAATCAAACACAACTGTTACATTTTCAGATGATACAACTGCCTTTGGGCTTATATCAGACCATGAGGGTTTGCACTGCTGAGAGCCCTAGTACTTATCCCCTCCCCTTCTGTTTTCTTCAGTCACCCAAGCAATCTGTTGGGTCATGTGATACTGCAAGCCAGGTTATGATTGGGTGGGGTCAACTGCTGTCCCTTCCATGTCACACATTCATAGTGACTGTCATCCAATGGATAGGCTGCCAGTCCCTAGGGAGGCATAGCTGCAGTGAGAATTGCTGTCCACATGTGGTGGTTGTGCAAACTGCATCACCACCTTTACCATGTTACTTCTAAGGGAGCTTAAAACAGGGCAAACCTTGAAAAAGTGAACACAGAGACACCGGGAGCCCAGATAGTGTAATATGTTTTAGGGAGATCTTCAACGGATTGTAATCAAAGGTTGTTTTACTCACAAGTCTAGGTTGCAAAGCTGCCTACTGAGGGCTTTTGGAGAATAGCGATCTCCACGTGGGTACAGGATCTCACCCATACGTTGGTTGTTCTCTCAGAAAACCGGAATCCAATCACCCGAAGCTCATGGAGGTCACCCCCCAGAAGGAGGGGTGTAATCAACATTGGGGATAAGAGGTGCCTAAAAAGGAAAAAAAAGCTTAAAATAAAAACTAGCGGTGGTGCACTTCAATGACACTGATGAATTACAGTGACATTTTTTTTTATTCGCACAAGGCAACACGTTTTGTGGGCTCAAATCGTCCCACTTCTTCAGACCAAAAAATTCATTGCCGAGTGTATTGTGCGCCTCTGCTTCTAGGAGAGAAAAAAAAAACATACACCATACACATCACCTCTAGTTAGGACATTAAATAAGTTAAGGAAAGGGAGGTGCTGAAGGGGGTGTGGCCACACTAGAGGCGATGTGCCTGGATATATTTTTTTTTCTTGTTACGGACACCCTGTGGCCAGGGTTCTAATTCAGTGCACTCCCTCCTTCCCTTGTTTGTGTTTTTTGTCATCATGCTCACAGCTTATGCTGGTGTATGTGCATGGTGCGCATGGATAATTACGTTGGCTCCCTTGTGCGATTGGTATGATGATCTGTCCCAGGAGAGGACGTCAGGATGTGTGCTCCTAATCCCTCGATAGGTTTGATGCAATGAATGTTTGCATGTCTGCGCACTATGCATGTTACAGGACCAGAGTTAGGACACCTACGTTTACCTGGGTACTTCTGTGCAGTGTAGGTGACTAAGCATAAGAATGCATTCTTCTGGGAACTAAGACCCCGGCTTTTAACTTAGCTGTAGGGATAACAGTGGTGCCTGGATGAGTGAATCTGTGAATGCATTTGTTTGAACATTTGCATGCGAGTGTGCGAAGAGTTACTAATTTTTGCTTCTAGGAAAGGTGGGATGGTTTCCCTGGTTGAATAAGGTAAAGATGACAGATGAAGAGGCCACAAGTGTTAATGCAGCTGGACCAATGTCATCTTGCAGCCTTAACTTAGAAAAGTTAAGGCTGCAGGTGATTTTAGTGCATTTTTTATAACTGCATATCTAAAAATGTACATGAGCTGGATCTTAAAACTGCTTCTCTCAAGCAAGATTAAAATGCAAGTCTATGCTTTCTTCTAACATCTTTGCTGTCTGGCAATGTATACATACTTTAACCTCAGCAAAAATTCCTTGCCCTCCCCCTTACACATCCTCTAAATATAACCTATAACTATGACTTTGTTCTATCAATAAATGAGATGGGATGACTGCCACCTTCTGTTATCTAAGGCAGATATGGTATTTGACAAGCATCTACGCTACATGACAACTTTAAAATTGTTTTCCATCTCCATACAAAGTAATGGGACAAATTGATTTGAAAGGTTGTAATCAGCATGAGTGTCATATTTGTTCACACACTGAATGCATTATGTCACAGTGTCATCACAAAGACATTGCTGCCGTCAACACAAGGTGACAGTTTTTGTAACAGGAGCATCAAAAAGGAACACAGAGAGCCTCCAATAGTGTAGAAGGTTAAGATAATGGTTAAAAGTGTCATGTAAAATGAAACTCACAAATACAGGTTACCAGTAAGTCAACCACTGATTGAATGGGTGGGGAGATTAGACTTGACCCCACTCAGGTGAAGAAGTCACTCTCTGTATTTAAGAAAAAGGGGATAACACCCCTCCACCAAGAGTGGATTTAAAACTGGTAAACACTTAAACAGAGGTGCCAATCATTGAGTAAAATACGCTAAAAACTGTTTTAAAGGATAACTGAAGTGAGAAGTATGTGGAGGCTGCCATATTTATTTCCTTTTAAGCAATACCCGTTGCCTGGCTGTCCTGCTGAGTCTCTGCCTCTAATACTCTTAGCTATAGCCCCTGAACAAGCATGCAGCAGATCAGCTGTTTGTCATTGTCAGATCTGACAAGATTAGCTGCATGCTTTTTTTCTGGTGTGATTCAGCAACTATTATCGCCAAATAGATCAACAGGACAGCCAGGCAACTGGTATTGTTTAAAAGGAGATAAATATGGCAGCCACCATATAACTCTCAGTTCAGTTCCCCTTTAAAAGGGAGGTGGGGTAGACTTACCTCCCCAAAGAAGACTTGATTTTGTGGAATGTCAGTCAAAAATAGGCTTTGACTACTCCACCGTGCAACGCGTTTCGCAGACCTAACCCTCTTTATTGGGCGAATTAGGGAGTAACCGGAAAGATTGTCATTCAAACCAAACGCCTCTGTAACAGGAGCAGCTATTTGCTGTTACTTCCCACTTGCATTTGCCCAGAATATGCTAGACTGGCACAACTGAGTGTAGTTTGTTTAAATGTGTTTTAATAAAAACAGGGCTTGGCAATGGTGCTGGACTTTAGTTCTGGTTTCCCATGCAAACTGTATCCAAATCTCCACTCGCAGGAAATAGTACCAATATCCTCTAGGACGGCTCAGTCGAAAATTCCAACTTCTCCAATTGCATTTTCAATCAATGAGACCCTCATAAGTTATTGGACGGTATAGAGCGATCTTTAGAATGTCAAAATCTATTGCATCGGTCATGAGAATTTCCTGGAGATTAAATAATTTGGAATTAAAAGCAATAACAATAAAATCATTTTGCAAGATAAAGGAATTGCTGAAAACATGTTCTGCTCTGCCTTGGTACAAATCTAATGTAAATTATGTAGCTGATTAACCAATCTGCTTCGCTTAGGCACTGTTTTTTATCTGCAAACACTTGACCATGCCAAGCAATCATATTTATGTGGTGATTGATCTTATCACTAACCTGAGGGTGGTACAATCAAATTTAAAGTAAACCTGAGATGGGCTATTTATAAGATTTATATTTTATGATTTATACTTAGCTGGTGCTTCCTCCAGCCCCATGTGCACCAATGCATCCCTCACCGTCCTCCCGAACCCCTTTGTTCACCTGGTATCGGTCCTGGTAATCTGGCTCAATTGCACCAGCTAGCTCTTCTGCTCAACTGCGTCCCCTCCTTGCATGCACAAAAGAGCCGACTCATGCAACTGAGCCAGATTACTAGGGCCAATACTAGGCAAACTGAGGGACGCGGGAGGAGGGCGAGGGATGCATCGGTGCTCATGGGGCGGGAGGAAGCCCCGGGTAAGTATAAAATCTTTTACATAGCCCATTTCAGGTACACTTTTAGGTGGCCACACACCATACAATAAAAATAATAATGTTCCCATTTTTCAATAAAAACTATTGGTTGTACATAAACTCTGTTTTCTTTTCAAACAAGAAATGTGATCGAGGATAGATTGTCAATTTCTTGATTTTATAGACCCAAGCAATTTTTGGAAAGTTTATTTTATTTTTTTTTCATAGAGAAGAATGGGACACGTGTGTTCACATTGTTCATATATTTCAAAAGTTCCCTCAATCGGAATAATTGATTTATGTATGGTGTGTGGCCACCTTTACACCTAGCCAACTTTTAGTGTCGGAGGGGAGGAGGTTGAATTTCTATATGGCTTACAAATTCCATAAATGTATATTGTTGGCCTATCTGCTATCTACTGCTGTGAGACCAGGGATTGCATTATGGAAGTCTGTTAAACGTGTTTCCTGTAGGTGGCACAAGTGTCATGTCCTTCTTGTTTAACACACGGTGACATTGCCTGGACAATTTTGGAAGTATCTCCTGGGGAGAGCATGCAACCTTGTACTAAACTATGTTTAATCTACTTAGCTGATAACTGGGCAAATGACTACACTACATAATCATGATGATGTTGTTTTGTCGTCTTCTCACAGTTGCTAGCAGCTGGCAGGTTTCCTCATTTAGCGAGACCAAAGCACATCAGATTCTGCAGCAGAAGCCAGCACAGTTTGTTCGCTTCAACCAGCACCAGCTTTCCCGCATCTACCCTTCATCCTACAGAGTGGATTCCAGCAATTACAACCCGCAGCCCTTCTGGAATGCTGGCTGCCAGCTAGGTGAGAAGAAACCTGAGGCTGTTCGTTTTTCTCTTTCAGCAAACCTAAATTACCATTACTACTGCCAGCAGTGTACCACGCTACGAGTTACGCTATTGGCATGACCCGTAATACTCAAATAACATGTGTCGCTATGGTGTAACGTACGTTACTGACTGAATCAGGTATCTCTTTCCTACATCTACCAAATGTACCTGCAGATGTATTTCAAGGTAAGGCATCCAAACCCCTTTTACATGCAAGTACAGTAGAATCGTTGTTATCCAGCACTGACGAGGATCAGCTGATTCTGGATAAGTGTGCTTTCTGGTTGTTTGAAACTCAATGTTAAAAATAGGCCCAGCTAAAAAAGTACTACACCCCACTCTATATACATACCGTGAACACTGTATTAAATGTACAACTATAGTAACTGAAAATATAATAACCTTGGGGGAGCCGTGAAACAAAGTTCAAGCACAGTAGAGCCCACAAACCGCCTAGGAAATTGGTCTCCATTACTGTGAGTAATGCTGGCATTTTTTGCTGGCTGGTTGAGACGGCTATTTAGTTGAGTTCTGGATAACTGGGACTCTACTGTAAAGGATTTGCCATAACTACTATTTGTGGTAAGGTATTCCACATCTTAAAGGGAATCTGAAGTGAAAATAAACTTACGAGATAATGAATTGTATGTGTAGTACACAGGGGTGGTTCTCTCATGAAGCAAGGTGAAACATTTGTATCAGACGCAGAGACTACAGGGGGCAGCATGTTTGTACTGTGTGTTTACACTAACAGCATGCAGTCAGAGTAGGAGGAGAGGCAAGAGGAGAGCTAGTAGAAGAGGTCATCCTTAGGGAAAAGCAGCTTGTGCTGGGTGAGGAGTCTGACAGTGAGTGAGGAGGTGGGAGGCAGGAGAGCAGCAGTGTTTTATTTGATTTACATGGTAGAAGGGAGCAGGCGGCACTGCTGTGCTGACTGAGGAGGAAAGGAGTGGCTGAGGGTGAGTAGGTTGTCGCAGACTCACAGCCAGCCAGTGTGCTATTGTGTTGTCATGTGAGAACATTACATGAAGCAGAGTAAATTGTTAAGTGCTGAGCAAAAAGTCTAAAACCGGCCCTTTTTAGTACAGCTAAAAAAATAGAAATTAGTAGCAAAGATAAGTCTCATACTCTTTCCAGTACAGAAGGAGTTAAGAAACTTTAGTTATATGTAAAAGAGCTTTTCTGAGCTCTTCAACCAACTTAAGGGAGCCATACATCTAATGATGTATGGGCAGATTCGACCAAGAGACAAGTGTCTCTCATCAAGTCTGATGAGAAAGATCTGTCAGCTGGCCATACACCACAGGCCGATTCCCGATCAATTTCACCATGCAATCTCTCAGAAATTGGCCTTTTGCGTGGCATACGTCCGCCTTGCTGCCCTGATGCTGTATATCCCTAATGTAAATGTCCCCCGGTGCCCGGTATGAAGAGTATACATTACCTCTTTGCGGCCTCTGCTTGTCCCCTGCTGGCCTCTGGGATTCCGTCTCTGCATACACACGCACCCCACTTTGTTTCCTAGTAAGGGCGCACGTGTGTGACGCCACCCGAAGCTTTTTCACTGGCCCCAAACAGTGTATAACTTACAGATGTGGCCCACTGCACCCTTAAATATTAGCGGCCCGCATATAGAATAGCAGTGCCGGCACCACCCATCCACATACTGTAGAAGCCAGTGAGCAGTTATTCGCTAGCTTCCAATCTAATTCTGTACCAGGTGACACTGCTTTCCAGCTGGAAGGCATGTTGTCACCTGGGTATGCTTCACCGTCTGATGCACAAAGATGTTCTTCAGGCGCCACATGACTGAATGGCTGCTGCTGGGAGTTCTCCTCTGGGCACGATTGGGGGGCATCAATACCTAGATCAATGTACGGTAATGGTTTTCAACATTTATTTATGTATGTCAGCCCCCCAGCAGTCTGAAGTATGTTGACACGGCCCTTGACCAAAAATATTTGGGGACCCCTGGTCTATGTATTTATACATTTAACTGCATAATTGATCACATAAATAAAAGTATTGGTATCCATGTAACCAAGATGAAACTACATTGACTTATTTAAAATTTTCCTGAGACTTTCATTTACAAATACTGTATTAGTCTCCTCAGTTCTCCTGTCGACCATGCCGAACGTCTAAAGCTTCTGAATGGAGCACGTCAGGAGTGTGCTCACTTTATAAGCAACCATCCTTTATTACTTGTCACCTATGAGTTTTGATAAGCACAAATTTGTCCCTATAGTATGTCAATATAATGTTAATACATATTCATTTAAAACCTGTCAACAGGTGACATGTGGTGGTGCAAGACTAAATGAATTATAAACAAATCAAAATAAGTTCTTGATGTCCCTTTGTGTCATTAACCTCCTTGGCGGTAATCCGGAGTTAGGGACGGGGCGTAAAACCGCATTTCAGAGCAGTAATCCTGCCGGAGGCTGTATGCAGATCAATGCGCTCAGTGGGCGTTTCAACATACCTCCCAGGGGATCCCGACGCCGGACACTATTCTTCTTCCATTCCTCCGAAGCTCTGCTTCCCCTGGTGAGATTGCTGGCTGTTTTCATGACAACGGCCGGCAATCTCACTTTAGTGTTGCAGCGCCATCCGGAGGATGGAGGGAAAACTTCAGTGCTGGAGCCAGGGAGGTGAGTGTTTGAAATGCTGGAACTGCTGCAGATCTCACTGGCAGCATGATTATTTCCAGGTTTTAGGGTCTGAAAGGGTGCCGAAAATTTGCACCGCCTTCAGACCCTAAAATCCGGAAGGAATCGGAACGCCAAGGAAGTTAACCGGTTCAGCCTACAGGTGTTTTCACCTCAAAGACAGAGGCAATTTTCCCCTCTCAGCGCGGCCCATTCATTCGCCAATAACTATCACTATTCATCAAGCTTTCTGTGGGTAATGCTTGTTTTCAGTAATGATTTAAATTTCTATGCTTTTTATAGGCAAATTAAAAAAAAAAATACACTATTTCTCCAATTTCATCCCCTATACTTTTTTAAATAAGCAATGCTACTATAGATAAAACCCACCCATTTTATCTGCCCATTAGTCCCGGCTATCACAACTCACAACATTTAAATTATGTTCCAAGTAGAATGTATGGCGCCAATATATTATGTGGAAATTAAGGTGCAGTTTTTCTGTTTAGGGTTTTGTTTTTTTGTTTTTTTTGTGTCCCGTCAATTGTAAGCCCTTATGTACTAATATAACTAATGACATATTAAAAAAAACAACAAAAAAAGTCCCTAAGGCAACTATTTATGGATTATTATTTTTTTTTAAATACATCTGCTTGGTAACTGGAGTGGAGGGGGCTTTCAGATAAATTGATGATATTTTTTTAAATTACAAATATGTGGTGTGTGTAATTTAACTTATCACCCCTAGATGGCAATAAAAACACTTACTGAATTACCAAGAAGTGTTTCATAATTTTTTTTTTCCACTTCATTCACAATCTTTATTATGAATAGACATGGACTCTGATCGGGGTCATGTCCATTCATTACACGCACTACAGTTGATTCAGGGAAGCCTTGCTTCCTGTTCCCAACCACCGGCATGGAAAACCGCCGGGGTGTGCAAGGCTGCGGCTCCGCGCATGCGCGCGCTCTGCCGCTTAAGCACTAGACGTGGATATGCATCCAGATAGACTTGAGCGGCACCGATCTGGACGAGCATACTCGTCCAGATAGGCTGAATTTGTTAAGGGATGGCTGTCAGTTCTGTCAGAGGTAGCAATGGACCATAAACACCATTACTAGAGGGACAATCAAGAACGTGCACAAAATGAAACTTGATGCTTAAAACATTCTCTACATGTTTCATCCCTTGCAGTAGCTTCATTGGGGAATCTCCTAATAACCGTTTTTAGTGCTGAAGTGTTATCAGGACATAGAAGTGCAATCTAATAACAGACAAACATATAGTCTCCTCTCGTAAGTTCATGATAAAGCTTTATCACCAGCTTATAAGAGGGGACCATATGTTTATCTTATGGCGTGTGTTTAGTCCCTCTAGCTTTTTATATGGTTTAGGGTCCTTGGTGTCTGCTGAAAGGACCACTATCACGAAAATTGTAAAATTTAAAGTAAATTAACCACCATATACCATATACCATATACGAATAAAAAGTAAATTTTTCCCAGAGTAAAATGAGCCATAAATTACTTTTCTTCTGTGACTTGCAGTAAGTAGTGGAAATCTAACAAAACAGACAGGTTTTAGACCAGCTCTTCTCCTCATGGGGGATTCTCAGTGTTTTCTTTATTTTTAAGAGCATTTCGTGAATGGCAGTTGCTTCACTAAACTGCCAACAAAAGTGTGTGGGGAGCAGGGAGGCTGGCCAGCATCTTTTTATAAAACCTTTTCAGGGATTGTCTTTATAAAGAATAAAGGCCTTGCTGAGACTACCCCCATGAGGAGATGGACTAGCCCAAAACATGTCTGTAGTTTCCACTACCTACTGCAAGTGACAGCAACATAGGAGAAAATTCATTTGTGGCTCATTGTACTTTGGAAGAAATGTATTCTTATTTGTATGTGTTTACATTTATTTTAATCTTATCACTTTTTCGTGATAGTGGTCCTTTAAGCCACTATAAAGCTGGCTCATGCTGTGTTGGTTCTTTCATGTATTTTGCAATACAGAGCATGCACCAGATGGTAGACCTGTTCCTCCATGCAGAGGTCAGAGTAGGGAATAATCGTATGAGAAATTCTATTGATGGCCCGACAGAGTAAAGAAGCCAGTAGGGGATTCTCCTGTCTACTTCCACCCTCTGCTTAAATCTAACATGTGTTTGGTCTCTGAGACCTTTAGTACATATCTTGATTGAGAAAGCAGTTTTGTACATTTTTATTTTTCTGTTTTGGTTTTTAAAATCTGTATTTGCTACCGATTCCTCCTTGGCATTTTTGATATTCTGCCAGTGCAAAGGAACTCCGCTGTTGTTGAACTACATTTCTCAGCATGCTCAGCTAGCCCTGGTACTGAGCTTTTTGATGTGTTGCACAGAGCAGACTTGCTATGTAGCAGCTGCACCAGCTCATCCTGCTGTGTGTTTGATACCAGCTGCAAAGTTGTGCGCTTCCAGCAGATGGGCTCCTGTCTGACAGTGGCAGGAATGAGAAGATGAATATCCAACAGATCACTTCAATATACCATACAGGAACATCTCACAGTCACCACCTTCTCTTGCCAAGTCTTGGCATTAAGAACTCTGCAAATGACATATATTCTTCTTTTCTATTTTTTTTTTTAAAAGGCTTGTCTTGTAGATCTTGTCTTGTTTCTATGGAAACAATCTTAATAAAGGTAGGGTAGAGAATAACAAAAAGGGAGCCGTGAGAAACGATACCAAATTGTGCCCAGATCTGTGTGATGTATGAGGGTCATATGCATATATACTGTCATGCAAAACCTTTTTTGTAAACCAAATCGAAAAATACACATTTAAATGCTAAAGGATCACAGTAAATGAGTATGTAGCACTGTCCACGTAGGCAGATCCTAAAACAAGAAATCTGACATAGCGTTAGCGTAATACTGTAACACCAGGTAATTCTCTGCAGTAATCGCCCAATGACGTGTGAGCAATCCGTGACAACACATCTAAAATGAGACCAAGTATCCACGATTGGAGTTGGGATTAAAGCTTTTGGAAGTTCTCACTGTGGGGATGTGCTAGTGTCATTGTTTCTGAGGACCTTGCCCCTTGCAAATGATAGATTCACCTGGTTTTTGAGGTGACTACAATTTGGTGAGCCTCTGTATTGCCATAGGTGGATACTTGGTCTCTCTTTGCATGTATTGTGTCATGGACTGCTCGCACATTACTGGGTAATTGATTACTGCGGTGGATTACCTGGTGTTGCAGTATTCCGCTATGTCAGATTTCTTGTTCTAGGACCTGCCTATGTGAAGAGTGCTACATACACATCATTTACTGCAATCCTATCTGGAACTTTTGTATGCAATCTCATTCTCACTATGGCTTTAGATATTTGTGGGGCAGGTACAGTATGTTTTGTTGTTTATGCTAAATGATCAGTGATCATGATTAACATGAACATCATATAATTTGTAGTGATTAAAATAGTAGGTCACCGACTCTAATACCGTGTGATTTTTAAAAAGCCAGCACTGAAAGTAGGATGAGAGATGATCTGATCTCACGTGGGAAGGGTTCAGCCCTTTCTTTGAGCTCAGTGTTTCGTTGATAGTATAGTGATTCATAGCATGGGGAAGACCCTGTAAGAGGGAGACTCAAATCTTTCCCCCTCATGCTAAGTCTCCTTCTCTTTGACATTGCCTGGCCCTCAGCAGGATGTGAGGACAGTGGCTGGATAGTTTAATGGTTAAGGGCTCTGCCTCTGACAAAGGAGACCTGGGTTGAAATCTCTGCTATGCCTGTTCAGTAAGCCAGCGCCTATTCAGTAGAGATGTCGCAAACCTCCGATTTTCGGTTCGCGAACCGCAGTAGACTTCAATGGGGATGCGAACTCTGAAAAATAGAAAAAATTATGCTGACCACAAAAGTGATGGAAAAGATGTTTCAAGGGGTCTAACACCTGGAGGGGGGCATGGCGGAGTGGGATACATGCAAAAAAGGCCCGGGGAAAAATCTGGATGTGACACAAAGCAGCGTTTTAAGGGCAGAAATCATATTGAATGCTAAATTGCAGGCCTAAAGTGCTTTAAAACATCTTGCATGTGTATACATCAATCAGGGAGTGTAATTAGAGTTCTGCTTCACACTGATGCACCAAATTCACTGTGTAACGCACCGCAAACAGCTGTTTGCGTAGTGACGGCTGTGCTGGACTGGTGCGCACCGTGGCGAGAGTGTAGGCCGTGGCGGTTTTCAAGCCCATATGGTCGCCGGCTGTGGTAGCTCAATGATAGAACAGTGACTGTCAAGCTGATCAAATTTGTTCTGACCACAATGAAGCAACAACCTTATTATCTTTTGTGTCCCACCCCCACCCGAGACACCCGCAGTGCAACCAGAAAAATTAGGCAGGCATGTACACGCACCAGAAAAAATTAGTGTAGCGGCCGCTGCTAGCAGCGGCCTTAAAAATTCAGGAATCCGCCTAGAGTCCTGGACCCTGTTGGTGGTGGCAGAGAAGGCAAGCGGCCTGCAGGCAGAGATGCTGTGTGTGGGCACTGACTTAGTCTTCGGTCGTGCAGTAGCCCTCCGTGATCCATTCCTCATTCATTTTGATAAAGGTCAGGTACTGAACACTGTCGTGACTTAGGCGACTTCTCTTCTCAGTGACTATGCCTCCAGCTGCACTGAAGGTCCTTTCTGACAGGACGCTTGCGGCAGGGCAAGAGAGAAGTTGTATGGCAAATCGGGACAGCTCTGGCCACAGGTCAAGCCTGCACAACCAGTAGTCCAAGGGTTCATCGTCACTTTTCGCAGTGTCTACATCCACACTCAAGGCCAGGTAGTCGGCTACCTGCCGGTCCAGGCGTTGGTGGAGGGTGAATCCGGAAGGACTATGGCATGGAGTTGGACTAAAGAATGTCCGCATGTCCGACATCACCCTGAGATCGCTGGAGCATCCTGTCCTTGCCTGCGTGGACTTGAGAGGAGGAGGGTTACTGCCAGTGGTACCTTGATTCCGTTGTGCAGCCACATCACCCTTAAACGCATTGTAAAGCATCATTGACAGCTTTTTCTGCAAGTGCTGCAGCCTTTCCGCCTTCTGTTGAGTTGGTAACAGGTCCGCCACTTTGTGCTTGTACCAAGGGTCTAGTAGCGTGGCCACCCAGTACAGGTCATTTGCCTTGAGTTTTTTGATACGGGGGTCCCTCAACAGGCTGGACAACATGAAAGAGGCCATCTGCACAAAGCTGGATGCAGATGTACTCTCCATATCCTCTTGCTCTTCCTCAGTGACTGGACGCAACTCCTCTTCCACGAACAATACCGTGGGAATGTGGAGCAGCAGAAGCCCTCTGTGACGGCTGCCGCGGTTGTTCTTCTTCCGCCGCCTCTTCCTCCTCCACAGAAACACCTTCCTCATCACCATCATCAGAGTCTGACTCCTCTCCCGTGCTTGGCAGACCAAGCATCCGTGGTCAGGTGGATCCTTGACCCAACGCTCTTCGCAATAGATGACACCACTTGCCTCTCAACTGCACAGTACCGTTTGGGTATGGCCTTTTGTGAAAAATTTCAGCCTAGTATCTTCCACTGCGGTGTACCAATGGCCACAAACTTACGGAAAGCCTCCGATTCCACCAACTTGTATGGTGATAGCTGGCGAGCTAATAGTTCTGCCACGCCAGCTGTCAGATGCCGGGCAAGAGGGTGACTGGCAGACATTTGCTTCTTACGCTCAAATACTTCCTTCACGGACAGCTGGGTACTGCTGTGGGCAGAGGAGAAGGAACCGCTCAAGGAAAGAGGCGGTGTGGAGGAGGGTGGCTGTGAAGGTGCAAGGGAGAAAGAGGATGAAGATGATCCACCTGAAGGAGGAAGAGGAGGAGGAGGGTGGCTTGTCTTTTGGGTGCTGCTTTTCCTCAGGTGTTCTTGCCATAGCTGTTTGTGCCTTCTCTCCAGGTGCCTTCGTAAGGCACTTGTCCCTACGTGAGAGTTGGCCTTTCCATGGCTCAATTTTTGCTGGCAGAGACAACAGATGGCTTTGCTCCGATCTGAGACGCACATGTTAAAAAAATTTCCAAACCGCTGAGCCCCCGTGAGGTGATGGCGCTACGGTGGCATCAGCAGCGGACGTTGAAGAGTATGTTGGCTGGCTGTCCATAGCTGGCAATACATGGCACCGGACACTGCCCCCAGCTGTTTCTGAGGACGAGCTCCCTCTGCTTCCATCAGGGAGTCATCTCCTCCTACTCCTCTCTCACTCCCCCTCTAAACTGTCCCCCTGGTCATCTCCTCTACTGGGAACATACGTGGCATCCGTATAATCATCATCATAATCCTCCTGCCCAGCTTCGCTTTCCTCAGACACCTCCTCAACTGCACCAAATTCAGGTGGTTCATCATCCCCCTCCTCACACGTTACGTCCATACTTTCGCCACCTAACTCAGATGTATGAGGTGGTGTACCTGCGCCGCCTTCTTGTTGTTGCAGTAGTGGCTGTGAATCGGTGATTTCACCACCACCAAATAACTCCTGCGAAGTGTCAAATGCAGCGGATGTGGTGCTTGTACTAGCGCTGGTGACACTGGCTGGGGGAGATGAGGTGTTCTGTGTTAAATAGTCAAGCATGTCCTGATCTTGGGAAGTGGTGGCACGTGCCTTCTTCTGAGCACTGTATTTTGGGACAGGTCCGCATGAAATCACAGCAACACCACCTCGCATAGACCTGCCGGTGCCTGGTGGCCTTCCTCTGGGTCTGCCTCTACCTCTTCATCTACCTGGTTTGTCCATTTTGTCCATCTCGGGGGGATGCTAGGTATATGCAGTGAGGTGGGTTCACTCAACACAACAGGTAGTTAGATGCAGTGAGCTGGGTTCACTGAACAGTAAAGGTACTTAGATGCAGTGAGGTGGGTTCACTCAACACAACAGGTAGTTAGATGCATTGAGGTGGGTTCACGGAACAGTAAAGGTACTTAGATGCAGTGAGGTGGGTTCACTCAACACAACAGGTAGTTAGATGCAGTGAGCTGGGTTCACTGAACAGTAAAGGTGCTTAGATGCAGTGAGGTGGGTTCACTCAACACAACGGGTAGTTAGATCCAGTGAGCTGGGTTCACTGAACAGTAAAGGTGCTTAGATGCAGTGAGGTGGGTTCACTCAACACAACAGGTAGTTAGATGCAGTGAGCTGGGTTCACTCAACACAAAGCTGGGTATATGCAATGATGAGGTGGGTTTAGTAAACACAACAGGTACTGGGTATATGCAGTACTGGGTAGTACAATGTGCAGCTCCCTGCCACACACACAGGTTGTCACTGAATGTGCTGAGCTGCTGGCAGTGGCAGACACATTATGAATTAGCAAGGCTGTGCATGCAACAAAAGTGTCAGTTTGACACACAAAAAAAAAAGTACAGGATGAGCTCTGAAAAGAGCTGTTGAGGGGTGCTATAAAAGCAATAATAATCAGCCAGGAGCAAGCTAAGCAGCCAAGAACCTAACTAATCTGTCCCTAGAAGAACAAGTCTGCAGCAGCTGTCCCTAGTCTGTCTCTAGCAGACACACGAGTGAGGCTAATGGCCGCCGGAGCCTGCCTTATATAAGGGGGGGTGGGGCTCCAGGGCCTAGTGTAGCCTTAATGGCTACAATGTGCCTGCTGACTGTGATGCAGAGGGTCAAAGTTGACCCTCATAGTGCATTATGGGGCGAATTGAACTTCCGCAAAAGTTTGCCTGTTCCAGGTGAATGCGAACCACCAAAGTTCGCCTGGAACCGTTCGCCGCCGAACCGTTCGCTACATCTCTACTATTCAGTAGGAGACCTTGGGCAAGTCTCCCTAACACTGCTACTGGTGGCTGCAGCTCTGGTGATATAAATGTTCTGTGTGTTTGGGGGGGTTTTTTTTGCAAGAAGTTTTATAAATCAGGATGATACCATTTATTGGCTAACTAAAAATGAATAAAAATAAGCAAGCTTTCGGCCTTGCAGCCTTCGTCGGGCTTATATCCTATTTATATTTGGGCGCCGACTATTTTGAAAATTGTCCTAGAAGCGCTTGTGAAATGATCCTCTATGAGAGTATTCACATCTGAGCGTTTCGATTGCAATCCGCTCACCAAAGCGCTGCCTGTACCATTTTTGAGCGATTTGCCTATAATGGCAGGTATAGGGAAATCGCAAAATGCTTGAAAAATTGCTTGGTATAGCGATTTCCCCAGCGCTTTTAAGAATAAATACATTGTATTTATTCTTTTCCGGGTCAAAGAGTTCACTTCCTGGCGCAAGTCAGAACGTGAAAAACCAGTCTCTCTACAAAAGTGCTTAGAAAAGAGCTTTACACAAAATCGCAACATGCAAGTAAGCACAGGGAGGAGGGGGGGGGGATCATGCAAAAAATTGAAAATCGATGACGTCAGCAATTTATTTAGATTTTAGATGTTAACAAAGCCTAAAGGAAACCTGAAGCAAGAGGGATATGGAGGCTGATATGTATTCAATTTTAAGCAATACCAGTTGCCTGGCTGGCCTGCTTGACACCCTGCCTCTTTTAGCCCTGGAGTCTGAACAAAAATGCAGATTAGATGTTTGTGACATAAATCTGGCAAGATTAGCTGCATGTTTTTTTTTTTTTTTTCAGGTATGTGGTTGACTCTACTACAGCCAAAGAGATCAGCAGGACAGCCAGGCAACTGGTATAGTCATTAAAAATAAATACATATTGTAGCCTCCATATCCCTCTTGTATCACGGACATCCAAAGGTCCCTCATCTCCCAATTAAATAGGAATAGGGGGTCAAAGTCTTTCAATGAAGCCCAAATTATGGTCTGGCAAGGGCGAGGTCAAGCCAAGCTGAGTTCGAAAAAAAAAAAAAAGAAAAAAAAAAAAAAAGTTGAAAGTAAAAATCCATTTGAAATAAAAGCAGATCATAAAGTATTTCTTACGAATAATCAAAAAAAAAAAAACTCATCTCTTCTGTAACCTTTTTCCTTCTTCTATATACTTTGATCCTGTGATATCCTCATTTTCTGTATAATTCTATTTTCTTTCGGCATTTTCATATGTAAGCATTTTTCATCTCCATTGAGCTTCTTTCTAGTCCTCTTTTTATATTCTTCTGCCTTCTTTTCTTCCAAAATACTGATCACCGAACCATCTGTAACTGCTGCATTTCTGCGACAGTACTGCGGGAGTCTGCTGCAATACTAAGGGAGCTCTGGCAAAAGCATCTATAAATCCTCCACTAGCACTCCCCATTAGTGCACTGATTCGGCCATTGAGCATTTTAATGACTCCTTTGATTTCTCCAATGGAAAGCCACGGCAGCAGATTCATTCAAATATAATTTATGCCTGGAATGTCACCTCTGTTGTTGTGGCAAAACGAGGGAATATGGTAAAAGCATCTTTGAATTTGCTGCTGGGGCGTCCTATTGGTCTGTGCAGTGACCAATAGGAGTCCTCAGCAAGAAGTGTTCCAGTGGTTCCCTGGTGGAGAATGGCTGTGCAGTGGGTGGCTCTGCAATCAGTTTCAGAAGAAAGATAGCAAAGATAAGAAAGTAGAAGAAAAAATAATAGAAGAAAAGAAGTTTAAGGCCCCTTTTACATTTACTGACTCACGTTGCAGTATATTCCCTCTACTGCAGCTCATAGCTGTGGCCATTAAAGTCAATGAGCCAAGCCACACTTCCTGTGATGCAATGGAATTGCTCCAGCTGATGCAGAGTCTGCAGTGTGGTACCGCTTGTTGTGCACGGTAACGTTGTGGTCCCAGAAGCAATGCATGTCAACAGAAAAATGTTTTGTTTTTTGTTGCGGTGCACATGCGCAGACATATTTCCTGTCTAGCACCGTGCACTTGACTTTAACGCCTAGGCTTTTTGGGGGTGGGTTGCCTCTGGGTTCCCTGTCTGACATATGTAACAAAGTTTTGGAAAGGTGCAGTGGGATACGTTGCGCTAGGCAATCTTGGTGTGTGCACATTGCACTGCACCAGTGTAAAAGGACACTAAAGGGAAAGCAAGAAGAAGTTGGGTGTGCTCACATTAAGAGACTGGCGTCCAAATTCTTCTCTAACTACTTTTTGTGTGGGTAATAATGGGATGAGGGAGGAATCTATATTACACTGTCATCTAAACAGTAAGAAGAGCTACAGGATGCAGAAAGCCAGGTACATTTTAATATATTGTAAAAAAGAACAGATATACAATGCACAGAATATTGTGCATTGCTAATGAATGCAAATGTATGATAATGTGCATAAAAAAATTGCAACCAGGGATTTTAATGAAAACACAATGACATGCCACTGGATTGCTTGTTGAATATATATTTAAGTGTATATTTAAAGAGCAACTATTAAACAGTTTTTCTGTAAAACCCACAATCCTATAGAGCTTTTAGCTAGCAACACTAGAAAGCTTTTCAGAGGTCTGTCATCACAGCCTGTGTGAAAAAATAGCTTTGTTTATTAACTTGTCAGCATCGACGCTTGAGCTGTACCATGTGGGAAGGTTCCACCTCTCTGTCACTTGTCACAGAGGAATGATTTACTGTTTCTTTCTACCCTGCTCACACACACACTGTTTTATCACCGATCATATAACAACAGGTGAGACATTATTTTGCTACAGCTAAAGAATCTGTATTTGCATGTTCCCCCTCCCCCATTCACAATGAGTTGTTCCTGGCAGTAACCTCTGTTTACATTAGACATGAGCAAAGAGACACAGGAACTCACAAAGCTGCTGCAGATGATTATTTTCACAGTAGATTAAGCTATATTTCTAATTTATATCATTGTAAACACACTTTACTCACAGGATTCCTGCCAGTGAGGACCGTCTCTGTATGCTGGATGTGCTGAATACAATCCTCCATAGTAATGCCCACAGTTAGAACTGTTCTCTGTCATTTTTTCTTCAAACAAATGAAAAGATGGAAAAAAAGCATTTGTACTGCTATTTGCTAGGAATTACTGGAAATATATGTGGCATTTAGAATTTTAGTTAACTTTGATAGTTGTCCTTTAACTTATTTTAATTTCGTACTTTGAAAGTTATCAGTAGGCTTAACAATCTTTTTAGTCATTTGACCAATTCACCTATGTTGATGAACCATGGGTTAAGCAGAGAACAAAGTATGCACTACAGCTGCAAGGAAAACTGAGTTAAAGCGGAATATAACCCTGCATTTCAACTTTGCTCTAAAACAAGATTTACAGCATATTATATGCAACCAGCATTTTTTTTTACTAGACCAGCATTGGAAGGGTTACACACAGAGCTTTAAAGTTCCATGGATAGAAATGCAGACACATCCGAAGTTTAGATAGATACATTTAAGTAAACACAATGTAACAAGTGTGGAATGTGACACACACTCTGGCCTAGTGCACACCAGAGTGGTTCGGCTGCGTTTTGCGATCCGCTTGCAGCTGCGGATACGCTTGAGTAATGTATTTCAATGGGCTGGTGCACACCAGAGCGGGAGGCGTTTTTGCAGAAACGCATACTCCCGGGTTGAGGCATTTTTTTGGATTGTGGATGCTTATGTTTATGCCTCAATGTTAAGTATAGGAAAAACGCCTGTTCAGAGCGGTTTTGCCGGCGTTTTTGTTACAGAAGCTGTTCAGTAACCGCTTTACTGTAACAATATATTAAATCTACTACACCAAAACCGCTACACAAAACCGCAAAACGTTAGCTGAAACGCTACAGAAAAAGAAGAAAAAGCGTTTCAAAATCGGCTAGCATTTTGCGGATCTGCTAGTGGTTTTTGGTGTGCATCAGGCCTCTCTGACTGTGCAGGAGCTGGAGGACAGCCAGAGAGTGTGTAACAATCACCACTTGTTAAATTGTGTTTACTTAAATGTATCTATCTAAACTTTGGATGTCTGCATTTCTATCCACAGAACTTTAAAGCTTTGTGTGTAGCGTACGTTAAAAAGGGGCGCTGGGAAAAAAGGGCGCCGGGTTTTTAACGATAAGCATGGATAACGTTTAAAAATGTATTGTACTGTATTTCGTTTAAAATTAATGTTTTATAAAGTTATAAATCATTAAATAATGTGCATTAAATCGGCAATTGTAAAAACGTTAATCTTTCGTTTAAATAGTGAAACGTATAATAACGTTTTAAAATAAAAATTACTAAGTAACCCTCCCTGTACCTACCCCTAACCCCTAGACCCCCCTGTTGGTGCCTAAACCTAAGACCCCCCTGTTAGTGCCTAAACCTAAGACCCCCCTGTTGGTGCCTAAACCTAAGACCCCCCTGTTGGTGCCTAAACCTAAGACCCCCCTGTTGGTGCCTAAACCTAAGACCCCCCTTTTGGTGCCTAAACCTAAGACCCCCTGTTGGTGCCTAAACCTAAGACCCCCTGTTGATGCCTAAACCTAAGACCCCCCTGTTGGTGCCTAAACCTAAGACCCCCCTGTTGGTGCCTAAACCTAAGACCCCCCTGTTGGTGCCTAAACCTAAGACCCCCCTGTTGGTGCCTAAACCTAAGACCCCCCTGTTGGTGCCTAAACCTAAGACCCCCCTGTTGGTGCCTAAACCTAAGACCCCCCTGTTGGTGCCTAAACCTAAGACCCCCCTGTTGGTGCCTAAACCTAAGACCCCCCTGTTGGTGCCTAAACCTAAGACCCCCCTGTTGGTGCCTAAACCTAAGACCCCCCTGTTGGTGCCTAAACCTAAGACCCCCCTGTTGGTGCCTAAACCTAAGACCCCCCTGTTAGTTTTTTCGTTTAAAACTAATGTTAAAAAAAAATGTACTGTTTTTCGTTTAAAAATAATGTTTAAAAAAAATATTGTACTGTTTTTCGTTTAAAAATAAAATTTAAAATGTATAAATCATTAAATAATGTGTAATCATGAGAAACAGTAATAAAACACTAAGTCTCCGGGCGCCGCTTTTAAAACGTTATTTTTCTCCGGCGCCCTTTTTTCCTATCGGGCGCCCATTAAACGATATTTATTATAGGAGTGAATGGCGGCGCCCGATTTGTCCACTAGCCTCAGGCGCCCGAATTTACTGTTTCCCTGTGTGTAACCCTTCCAATGCTGGTCTAGTAAAAAAAAATATGCTGGTTGCATATAATATGCTGTAAATAATGCTTTAGAGCAAAGTTGAAATGCAGGCTTATATTCCGCTTTAAGTTAAAATGTGCAACTTTGCCTTGCAGAAAAATACCTACCGGTATTTGTGTGTGTGCAGCTAGGAAAAGGCTTTTTAATTTCTATTTAGGCTCACTTGATTATACACAGTATTTTCAGTAGCAATTAATTTTTGTTTGCAATATACCAACAAATTATGAACTAGAGGGTGAACTGTATTCGAAGATTAATTGCAATAACCCATGTAACTAGTGAAATACATTCATTGAAAGGGAAGGTTCAGGGACTAACAAAAAAAAATCCATATCCTCTTACCTGGGGCTTCCTCCAGCCCGTGGCAGGCAGGAGGTGCCCTCGGCGCAGCCAGGTCGGCGGCCAGGTCGGGCTTCTTCTGCGCTGCATTGTGCGTTTCACGCTGGCGCGCTGACGTCATTGGACGTCCTCCGAGCTATACTGCGCAGACTCAGTAGTTCTGAGCCTGCGCTGTACAGCCCGGAGGGTGTCCGATGACATCAGCGCGCCGGCGTGAAACGCACAATGGAGCGCAGAAGAAGCCCGACCTGGCCGCTGACCAGGTCGGGCGGCCACTGGAGACCACCGGGAGCCTGCAGAGCGGCGCCGAGGGCACCTCCTGCCTGCCACGGGCTGGAGGATGCCCCAGGTAAGTGGATATGGATTTTTTTTTTGTTAGTCCCTGAACCTTCCCTTTAACACACCTTGCAGTTATTGTGTAGGAATTCCAGAAGTCAAAGCAGACCTGAACTCAGAACTTCCTCTCTGCTATAAAAGATAAGCAACAGCATAATAACCTCTAAAGAAAAACATTTCTCTTTTACAATGTATAGAACTACAATAAACCTGCAGTCTTTACTTCCTGGAATTCCTGGGAGCACAGAAAAGGTTAACCCTCAGTGTTTACATATTGGCACAAACAAAGGCACAGCTGACAGGCCTGGTTTACACTTGCTGTTTACTTGCTGATAAGGGGTAATTAGACAGGCTGTACTGTGTAAACACACACAATGAGAATTTCTCAGCAATTTTGTGTCTTCCTTGTCTGCTGTGCAAGAGTTTGGGTCAGCTTTACGTTGAGCCCCCCCCCTGGACAAGGGAGTTTTGCCCCAGAAGATCATAAGAAATAAAAATTCCAGCTAGACTTCAGCAATAAACATAAATAAAGCAGCCAGATGCAGATGTAATGGGGAGAATCAGCACTGCCTGAATTTGGCTGGATATGCTTTAAATTGTAGTTCCTTAGCAACTGAAATACTAAAAGTTTGCCTCTAGGCCTTTTTCTTTTATTATTAAATTCTAAGCCCTAGAACAGAGTGCAAATGGGTTTCTTTCAGGTCACTAGTCTTCCCCTGACTGTTCAACAACTGGATAAAAATACACAATAATGTAAGCTTTACAGTGGCCTTATTGATTGTGTCAGCTTGTGTTGAAGTCACAAACTCTTCTGTTTGCTCTGCAGTTGCTTTAAATTACCAGTCGGAAGGAAGGATGCTGCAGCTAAACAGAGCCAAGTTCAATAGCAATGGGAACTGCGGTTATGTCCTGAAGCCGAAATGCATGTGTCATGGTGAGAAAATGATGACCGTTTTTATGTTTCAAACTGTCAAGTTCATTGTGTGTTGCTTTTAAATTTGGCCCGAGTTGTATTCAAAATGTAGTTTGAATCCATTTTTAAACTGAATTTTAGGTCCAGTTAGTAAGTAGCTAAGAATGTCCTGTCTTTGTATTAGTGAAACAAAAGTTTGCTTTCTTAAAACAGAAAGAATTTGCGATAATTCAGGTTGGAGTGAGCTTGAGATGTCTCCCAGTGCAACACTGCTGAATATATGCAAATTAACCATTGTATCCTTAGAAGCTAAACACACCTCCAGAACCGCTGGAATGCAATGATGTCAGTTTGTTAATTTGTACAGAGCCATAATAATCCAACATGCATATAGACTGTTTTGGATTGTTTGATCCTCATCAGTGCATGGCATGGATTAATTTGGCTCTATGCAGTAGGGCTTGTAACACCGAGGGGTACAGACTAACCAGCAAGCTCTTTGTATTAGTGAGAAATGGTAAAGTCTTTGACATCTGGTATTAAGAGAGTCATTACTCCAATAAGCCTTCCAGCTTCGTTTTCCTTTAACAGTAGTGCCGTACGCTTATGAGTGCTCAGTTGTCTCAGCTGTTGTAGCTGCGGTACTGAGTGGTTGACTCATCTCAGCACTGCTGTTACCTGCCACAGAGTACACTGCTGCGCAGCCCCATTCAGTGAAAGTAAGTGGAGACACCAGTCACTCTGTACCACTAGAAAATGCGCCTGGATGCAGTTTATACATGGTACCATGTCACACAGTGTAGAGGGTGGTTGAAAGGCCCTGCTGAATTAGATGGAGAGCCTGGGAAGCTGCAGAGAAGGGTGTGAGAACCACTCTGCACCACATTTAGTGTGAGAAGGCCCTAATGTAATTTTGCTAATCATTGTACCACTGACCGATGCCAGCTCATTGGTAGCTGAATCTCAAGCAAGTGTGCTGATGCTCAGATAGAGCAAGTCAGTAGATCTTTTTTTCATCAGATACGATCTTTGGGCTGGATTTGAACAATCGTAACTAATCGGAAGGCAATTGTTTTGTTCACATTTACTGAACAATTTCTTTTTCGAATTTGATCATAAAATCCAACTTTCGGATCAATTCTATCTTGTTTAGCAGTCAACCAAATAATTGCCTTTATAAACTGCAGATTTTCTATACAATTCGATCATTAAAATCGTGTCGAAAGATTGCAATTGGTGACATTTTTTTACATTTTTATTAAATGTGATCTTTCAATGCGATTTGAATGATCATAAGTAATCGGAAGGAAATTATCAATTGTTCACACTTACTGAACGATTCTCTTTCTTTAAATTCGATCATGAGATCCAACTTTTGGATTGATTTTTATCCTATTTTTAGCAATCAACCAAAGAATCGTGCCTTATCGATTGCCTTTGTAAATGGCAAATTTTCTATACAATTTGATCGTAAAAATTGCATAGAAACTCGCATTTGGTGAAAAATTGTACCGTTATAGGGCGACTAAGATCATCCAACCAATTAAACTATCTCTTGTCATGTGACCATTTGATTTTTCTAATTTCAGTTCAACCAGATAACTGTAAATTGCTGTAGAATGATCAGAAGAACATAGGGTTGTTATATACATTTTACCAGCACTTGCCTATTCACACAAATGCCTTACACAATTCATAATATTTATGGGATCATCTTGTATCTGGGATACATGTAATAGTGTTTTGTTGGCAGAATAAGGCAGAGTATACAAACCTACATTTGTCGGGGTCAGAGTTTGTTTCTCTGTGCTGCGAGCCCCTTTGGAATTTGCACCTGTTACTATTGGGTCATCTCCTTGCCAAGCCTTGAAAAAGGCAGCCTTGCAAAGCACAGCTTAAAGCAGCTATGAGAAACAATACATAGAAAATCTTGCAAATTTTAGCTACACAGATTCAGATGATGCATTGCCAGCAGTATTAATTATGCATGTGAAAAAACTGACTCCTTTTACATTACAGGTGCCTTTAATCCAAATTTGGATGACCCTTTACCAGGCCAGTTAAAGAAGCAACTTGTTCTTCGAATAATCAGTGGCCAACAGCTTCCAAAACCAAAGGATTCCATGCTGGGAGACCGGGGAGAGGTAAAGAGATCATGAAGCAATTGCTACAATTTCATGAAACCATTCATTCATTTTTACATACATGACTGTGATCACTCCCTCCTTAGTACAGTATTTTACTGGAATAACTGTAATAAGTGGAGCACTGATAAAGATTATGGTACTACAATGTGGTGCGCACTATGGGAGACACCACAATGGAAGAACTCTGAGGAGCAATGTAATGAACAAGATGCTTTGGAGGGAGAAGATGGCACTATGATGAGGGGAACGGACAGACTTCAATTAGGGGGACATAATAATGAATGGTCACATCATGGGGGACATTAAATTGAAGTGAGAACTATGGGGAGCTTCACAATGAGGGGAGCACTAATAGGAGTCACAGTAATGTGGGGAGCTTTATAATAGTGTTACTATAATGAAATGAGCACCATGATGGGATTGGTGCACTACTAAAAGGAGGGGGGAGAGCACTGTAATGGTAGACTTTCAGAAGATTGGATACTGTGGAAGTATCAGGATGTGTCGTTGGTCCACCAGAAAGCCATCACCTGTTGTTCAGCGTAGCTACACACGTTTTGCATTGGCCAGAGATGCCTTTGCCAGGTAAAGTTTGGGAACCACTGCTAAGTTTAACTGTTTATTAGTATCTTGCCCATGTGATGTCATCTGAGGTAGTTTACCAGTACCGTCAGTGATCTGTTTTGGCAAAGAACTTCTGTGTCTCACCAGAGATACTCATTATAATGTTGGATGTTTCACACAAAATTTCATTTAAGAAAATAAAGGTTTGATTTATACCCAGCTCACTTTTCTTTACCAAAAATTAGACCTAAAAATCTGGCTTGCTTCCCCCAATTGCAGAGCATTGCACTGAAGCATATTAGGATGGAAGTATAGCAGAGCCAGATTATCCACCAGGCAACAGAGATAGTTGCTTTTCTAGTGAAAGGTCAGGAGCCCCACCTGCCCCAGTAAAGATTTATTGCCCCTTTTCATGTAACGCTTTATGGTCCATTAAAAACAAAGTCTGTAGGAATGCTCTAACGGACAAGACACTAAAGTGTTTCTCTCACTCCTGCATCCTCCCCCCTCTTCTTAGCTTGTAAAGCTGTCAGACACAGGCTGGGGTTTGGAAAGACTAATGCTGTCTGTGTGATTTCTGTCCAGTTCAATCCAGCATTCAGAAGCTGCTTGCTAGCCAGGAAAGATACAGGTACATCTGTAGTTAACTTTTCTTCCATAATCGCATCATCATTTAGACAAACTGCTCTGCTAAAAAGCCTTTGGCTGGTAGCACATTTGTCTGTCAGTTTTCTGTGCGCGCTTTTTTGCATGCGTTTTTTACTGTGTGTGTCTGTACATGGGAAAACACAGGCATTTTTTCACAGAAGCTACTTTAGCCACCTTAGCGGTATGGATGAGCTCAGCTCGTCCATTACCGCTGCGGTGGATTGGTCAGCCACCAGCTACCAAATTTTTTTTTTTGTAATACGCAGCTAGCACTTTGCTAGCTGCATGTTTAATTTGAATGCCGCCGCTACGCACCGTGGAAGAGGGCCCCCCCACAGACCCTCAGCGCAGCTTGGCCAATCACCGCACTGCACTATGGGGTGGATCGGGACTCCCCCTGACGTCGATGACGTCATTCCGATCGTTGCCATGGGGACGAGGGAAGCCCTAACAGGAAATCCCGTTTAGAGCGATATTTCCTATTGGGTATGATCGCCGGTGGCGATCGGAGGGGTGGGCGGGATGGCGCAGGGAGGGGGAATCATGAAGCTAGCGCTAGGCTAGCTACATGATAAAAAAATAGGTTAAAAAAAACCACCCGCGGCCGAACGCCGCAAAAAAATAGAACGTCAGGGTGGTTAATTGATATAGAAAATCCACACTTTGCTTCACTGCTATCAGGTTTTTTTTTTGTTTGTTTTCTTAATAGGAAAAACACCTAACAGTGTGCACAGACCCGCCATTGATTTACATTTACAGTTTTCCTAGGCAGAAAACACAGACAAGTGTGCTCCCAGTCTAGAGTTCTGTTTGTGATGTTTACAACTGGTTCCTGTCTTTGCTGAGCTACTTAGCCTTAGGCCTCATACACACATCAGACTATAGTCTTTGGAAAATGAAAGATCACAGACCAATTTTACCCCCTTCCATGTAGTCTTTTCTATGGAGCTGAACTCCCCATCAAAAAAAATAATGCAAGATGCTGCACACACAGATGCTGTACCGACACAAAAGATCAGCATCTGCAAAAGATCTGTTCCTGCCAAAGATCCGTTCCTGCAAATTGCATTCATAGTCTATGAGATCTGCAGATCCTCATACACACCTTGTTTAACTGACATTCATCTGCAGATCAGACAATCCTCTGCAGATCTGAAAATCCATCCTGGTGGATCTGATCTGCAGATGAATGTCTGTTAGACAAGGTGTGTATGATGATCTGCAGATCTCATAGACCAGTGTTTCTCAACATTTCATGGGTATGTACCCCTTTTGATAGCCTGTGCTGACCAAGTACCCCCTGATATGGTAAAGACTATTTCAAGTACCCCTTGATACAGATACCCTTAATAGTAGTACATGATACTCGTTTCTAAACCATTTCCATGTATTTGCTATTGTTTTTAATTAGCAGAAATAATAGTTTGGCTGTTTATATAGGATTTATTATTTTCTGAAACTATACAGTTAACTTAATTAAATACAGTACATCAAGCCCAAGTACCCCCTAGACCCATCAGACGTACCCCCTGGGGTACACGTACCACATGTTGAGAACCTAGGTCATAGACTATGGATGCATTTTGCAGGAACGGATCTTTTGCAGGAACAGATCTTTTGCAGATACTGATCTTTTGAATGTCTACAGCATCTTTGTGTACAGCATCTTGCAAAGATTTCTGTCTGATGGGGAGTTCAGCTCCATAGAAAAGACTGTGAAGGTATGGCTCTCATACTACATGGAAGGGGGTAAAATTGGTCTGTGATCTTTCATTTTCCAAAGACTATGGTCTGATGTGTGTATGAGCCTTTAGCTTTATCACCCGATATATACCTGAGCATGGCCACAACCATGTGCTCGGAAAATTCAGCGGAATTATTAATTCCGTGATTCCGGCCGTAATTAGCTAATTCCGATTCCGGTGGTCGGAACGGAATTCCTATACCTCTTAAACGGAATTCCGCGGAAATTTTATAATTCCGACGGAATTTTCTGAAATAACACCCAAAAAAAAAAATCTCTCTCCTCCTCCTCCTCCATCACTACATGGTAGTAGGTATCTGTCTTACCCCCTAGACCATCAACCACACTCAGGGCCGGGCCGAGGCAGAGGCTGGAGAGGCTCCAGCCTCAGGGCGCAGTGTAGGAGGGGGTGCACAATTCATTCAGCTGTCATTCCCAATTGTGGGAGGAGGAGGAGGAGGAGGAGGAGGAGGAGGAGGAGGAGGAGGAGCTCTTCCGACCATGCCTGCTTAGATGTGAATCTTGTTAGTTTGACACGTTGTGGCATTACCTGGCAGCAAAAAAGATGCATTTCGCATGTGAGCACAGAGGGGAGCAAAGTTTCTATTACATCTCCAGGTTCCCGTGCTGCATCTTCGGTGCAGATTCTCCTCCGTGCTTCTAAAGGCAGCCATACACTGATAGATTTGCAGGAGATTCGACCATCAGATAGATTTCTGTCAGATGCCTGACTGTAAGGCCAACAGGAATCTATCTGATGTGTGCCACAAAGTAGGAACAGATTTCCAATAGATTCCAGAATGAAATCCATTGGAAATCGATCTAAAATGCATTATTGGACCATTAGATCCAATGCAACTCTATGGGCCAACGATCTGCTGCCAGCAGCAGATCAACCTAGATTTTTCCATCCTGACAGATAGATCAAATCGATCCAAATCAGCCGCAAATCGATTGATCTTTCGATCGTGCATCAATTTGTGATTGATTAGATCAGATTGATCGAACGCTGCAATTGACCAGTGTATGGGCCCCTTTAGTGTCTGTTCTTCGGTGACAGTTAGGGTCTCTTATCATGTGACCCACTTGTGAGACTGGCTGGGAGAAATTTGGATCTTGTTAACTCAACTAGAAGGGGGGGGGGGGTTGTCTGGCTATCCATACTGAGGGGGTATCTGTCAACCTATATACTGTGGAAATAGAGGGCTGCCTGGGTGGGGGGAACATCTGGCTACCTATACTGGGGGGGGGGGGGTGACAGCTGGCTATACGGGGGGGGGGGGGGAGTCATTTGGCTACCTGTACTGGGGGAACATCTGGCTACCTTTACTGCGGGGTTGTCTTGCTATCTATTCTGAGGGGACATCAGTTTTCTACCTATACCCTCTTTCCCTGTAAATAAGACCTACCCTGAAAATAAGCCCTAGCCGGAATTTTGAAAATGCTTGAAATATAAGCCCTACCCCGAAAATAAGTGGAAGTTAAAAAGGAGGAAGAGGCAGCCAGTAAGTAGGGACACAGGGGTACAGTGCAGTTTCTAGGCTAAAATGCACCCAGGGCGAGGGTGTAAAAATTTCGCCCCCCCCCCCCCGTAGAGGTAGCCAGCTATATGTCCCCCCCCCCCCCTGAGTATAGGTGGCCAGGCATAGGTGAGCCAGTAAAGTTGCCCCCAGTATAGGTTAGCCAGGTAGTTGCCTCCAGTATAGGTAGCCAGTATAGTTGCCCCCAGTATATGTTAGATAGGCAGGCACCCCCCCCCCCCGGTATAAGTTAGATAAGAAGGTGCCCCCAGTACAGGTTAGCTAGGTAGGTGCCTCCAATATAGGTAGCCAGTATAGTTGCCCCCAGCATAGGTTAGATAGGTAGGTGCCCCCAGTATAGGTTAGTTAGGTAGGTGCGCCCAGTATAGGTAGCCAGTATAGTTGCCACCTGTATAGGCTAGCTAGGTAGGTGCCCCCAATACAGGTTAGATAAGTGCCCGCAGTATAACTTAGATAGGTAGCTGCCCCCCAGTATAGGTTAGATAAGTAGCTGCCCCCCAGTATAGATTAGGTAGCTGCCCCTCAGTATAGGTTAGATTAGGTAGGTGCCCCCAGTATAGGTTAGATAGGTAGCTGCCCCCCCAGTATAGGTTAGATAGGTAGCTTCCCCCCAATACAGGTTAGATAAGTAAGTGCCCCCAGTATAGGTTAAATAGGTAGCTGCCCCCCAGTATAGTTTAGATTAGGTAGGTTCCCCCCAGTATAGGTTAGATAGGTAGGTGCCCCCAGTATAGGTTAGATTAGGTAGGTGCCCCCAGTATAGGTTAGATTAGGTAGCTGCACCCCAGTATAGGTTAGATAGGTAGGTGCCCCCAGTATAGATTAGATAGGTAGCTGCCCCCCAGCATAGGTTAGACAGGTAGCTGCCCCCCAGCATAGGTTAGACAGGTAGCTGCCCCCCAGCATAGGTTAGATAGGTAGCTGCCCCCCAGCATAGGTTAGACAGGTAGCTGCCCCCCAGCATAGGTTAGACAGGTAGCTGCCCCCCAGCATAGGTTAGACAGGTAGCTGCCCCCCAGCATAGGTTAGATAGGTAGCTGCCCCCCAGTATAGTTTAGATAGGTAGCTGCCCGGGAGGTTAAGTAGGTAAGTTCCCCCTCATAATGGCGGGGGGAGCCGTGGGCCGGGGAGGGCAGCCCTCCCTCTCCCTCTCTCTCTCCGGGCCGCTCTCCATGCCCCCCCCCCCCTCAGACTGCAGCAGAGTTAACGGGCAGGGGAGCGCTGCAGCTGCTATACACAGTTACTCACCTCCCTGGATCCGATCGCCGCTCAGTAGCCGCCGGTCTCCTCCTCTGCAATGTAGCCGCTGATACACACGCTGCTTCCTGTAAGCTTCCTGTAAGCAGCGTCTGTATCAGCGGCTACATTGCAGAGGAGGAGACCGGCGGCTAGTGAGCGGCAATCGGATCCAGGGAGGTGAGTAACTGTGTATAGCAGCTGCAGCGCTTCCCTGCCCGTTAACTCTGCTGCAGTCTGGGGGGGGGGCGGCATGGAGAGCGGCCTGGAGAGAGGGAGAGGTCAGATTGCCCTCCCTGCGGCTCCGGCTCCCCCCCCTCCCCGCCATCACAGCACCCCCCCTTCCTCTGCGCCCATGGCAGCGGCACGGGCCGCACGGCCCTAGAAACGGCCCTGCAGGGTTACATCCAACTACCTATACTGCAGGGACATCCGGCCGCCTATACTGGGGGGACATCCTTTTAACAGGGTGGCTGAGGGGGGGGGGGGGGCTGAATTCGTTGCTCTGCTTGGGGCCCTGTGTGGTCTTAATCCAGCTCTGAAGTTAAGTATAGGTGCCTGACACATCCTGGGGATGTGTAAGAGGACAGTTATGATCTAACTCTTTCCTGCTGTTCTCTGCATATAGAAAGCATTAGGGGGGCGATAATTGTTGAGGAAAAGGGTTATGCTTACTGGGAAGAGGGGGACATGGCTATGAAAAACACAAATTCCTGTCTTTCACTGCCAGCATGTACACACGGACATCAAATACTAGGATGTACATAGATGCTAACATTTATTTCTTGAGTACTTTTATTGTTGTTAATATTTATTGGATTTATCTATACATATTATGCAGCGCTGGACAATCAATAGGGTTACAGACAGGGATAATAAGGGTGACAGACAACACAATACAGGTGATTAGTGAAGCAGGTTATTTCTGTGCTCAGCGCCGAAGCTGTTCACCGTCATAGCACTAGTGCTGCACGCCCCGCACAAGAGGGAACCGGTGATCACCAGATCCTGAATTACATCTCCCACCGAGTTGCTACAACTTGGAAGGGTAATAGTATTTAATGCCACCGGGTATTTAAATGACAGCAGGGTGAGCAGTCATTCGGCTCACCCTGCGCCCAGTTTACCCGCGACGTTGCCATACGTACGTGTAATAAGTAGTAAGACGCACAATGCCAGATCATGCACAGGAGTAGTAGTCCCAATAATCACCTATAATCATTAATAATTATAAGTTCACACTATTCTGTGTCCAGAGTGCATCATCAAGTAGAATAGGGAGGGCCCTGCTTATAATCTAAAGGGAGGGGGTGGAGACATGATAGTAGGGAGGGCTGCATCGAGAGGTTCTCAGCAGACAGAATTAGGGCATTGGTGAGGTGGGGTAAGCCTTCTTGAAGAGGTGAGTTTTGAGGGCTTGTATGAAGGTTGTGAAAGGAGGGGGCAAGTGTACTTCAAGTGTACTAGATATACCCTCATCAGAATTGTGTCACAGCGCATTGTGTATTTCCATACATCTCAGCCGGAGACCCCATGTTTTTTCACTCTTCCCATACTTGTCCTGCACTAAATTGACCATCTTATTATGAACCATGAAAATTTGTGCTATAGTTCTTCTTTTCCTCAAATTGGACTGTGATTCATCTCTATGCTTTGGCTATAGTTCACTTGCCAGCCTGTAACAAAAAGGTGGCTAAGCGTAAAATTTTGGGGTTTTTGAATTTTGGGTAATCTAGTCTGAGTATAAGTGTCAGCCAATGGCATTGATGATGTCATTAGAATCCATCATTCTGGATAACAAATAACATCGACCACTATTCTTAGATTGTAGATCTTCCAGCAAGAACCTCCTTTCATTCCATCTGCTGTTGCTATGCAACAACAAACTAGGCAAAGGAGAGCAGAAACATTCCATTTCGCAAAGTCATCTTGAATTGGTGTAAACCAGTGGCCCTCAAACTACAGCCCACGGGCTGTATGCAGCCCCCCAAGGCTTTTTCACTGGCCCCCAAACACAAAATGTATAACTTATAGATGTGGCCCACGGCACCTTTAAATATTGGCGGCCCGCATATAGAATAGCTGTGCTGGCACCACCCATCCACATACTGTAGAAGCCAGTGAGCAGTCATTTGTGGGCTTCCAATCCAATTCTGCATCAGGTGACACTGTTGTCCATCTGGACAGCAGGTTGCCACCAGGGATGCTCACTGGATGCTCTCACGAGTAATGATTACTCGTGGTTCAAATGAGGTTTAATTGGCGCAGGTGTGCGGCGGGATACAAGGGGTTATTTACCTATAATTCCGCCGTCTGCCCTGCATTCCAAAGAGCTTACACACGTCCTATTGGTCGCGTTGCAAGCCTCACACCGGTGCACTTCCTCCTTCCAGCTTGAAGGATTTGAATCACGAGTAATTACTTGTGAGAGCATCCGGTGAGCATCCCTGGTTGCCACTTGGGTATGCTTCCCTGTCTGGTGCAAAAAGAAAATCTTAGGGCGCCACATGACTGAATGGCTCCTCTGGGCATGATTGGGGGGAATCCATACCTGGATTCAACATCTAGGTTTTTCAATATCATTTTATGTATGTTCCGGCCCCCCAGCAGTCTGAAGTATGTTGATCCAGCCCTTGACCGAAAAAGTTTGGGGATCCCTGGTGTAGACACTAGACAGTGCTCAGCATAATGGGATGCTTTTGCCCTCCTTTGCTTTAGTTGTTTGCGCATAACAAGCAAAAACCTACAATGACACGGCGGACACAGCGTGTGCAAAGAAGCACAGTGACAGAAGTGCAGGGCCAGCGCTAGAGAAGGGAAAGATGCTCTCGCGTCTCTTACATCCTATTGGTGGGCATCACAGCAATAACTGCCACAGCAATGTGAATTAAAACTCACATTCGGGAAGGGAGTGGGTGGCATAATAGGAGCGAGAGAACCTCTCTCGTTCCTCAAACATCTATGTGTGTTCTGGCGGGGGGTGGGGTTGCAGGACCATGACCATGACGTCCATTTTTTATGTCAGAGGCCTCTCCTACAAAGGTGGACTATTCCTCTGTCCTGACGCTGTCAGTGTTGTCAGGGGACACTGACTAAGGGCTTGAGCCCACTGACACAGTTGTATCTGCTTCTATCTGCTTTTCAGCATCTCTAACATTAATGTGTAACTGAAACGTGGGCACAACTGCGCCAGTGGGCTCAGGCCCTTAAAGGTACCCAAGATATAGATTACACTACAGAGAAAACATTTATGCCCTTTATATTGCTTTTACATCAGTTGCCAATGTTGCCACAAAAACACTTTCTTTGATAGTGTTACTTTAACTAAGCAATGCAGTGCGCAGGTCAGTAATGCTACACCTTCACCATCAGGTGTTGTCCTAGATACTTGATTGATTGTACTTACACCTACAAAGGACCTTGACAAGGGCTTAATAATCTGACACCACTTTGCACACCCTGGGATACAGGGTTACAGTTATTTTGTAGTTGTGAGGATCAGAACATTTACCAATTAAAGCTATTTGGCTTCACCAAAGCTAACTTGTTTAAAGTCATGTTTATTGTGTTACGGACTCTGACATTAGTGGAATTGATTTCTCTCCACTCCTAGACGTTTCATAAGTGTTCCGCAAGGGACAGTATCAGGAAAAGGACATAGTGATGTGCGCCGTGATTGAACACTGTGACCTTGCTGTGTGTCAACCTTAGCAGTCATGCTGAAGGGCTGACATTTTATTTTTTAATAAAGCATTATAGCTGCTAACATTTAGCACTTTCTGCTGAGGACATTTGTATTTGACTCAGACATGATATAACAATATTGATTTTTCATAGATCAGTGTCTTTTCTCTAACGGACCTGTGTGTATTTGTCATTGGTAAACAGTCTTATTTTACACTGTATCCATTACCTGCTTCTTGTAGTACAATTTCAGCTTTTTTTGCTGCATATTTATTTGTTTCTGTTGATATGTGACTAAGAAAATCTGAACCCACTTAAAGCAGTTTTCAGCATGGCCAAACGCATGGGGGGGGGGGGATTGGGGACTGTAGTCATAGGATATTTGTTCTCGACCTTCTTGGTGTTAATCATAAATGTACAGAAATGCAGACTGGGCAATTTACTCCTTACTATTGTAATTCAAAAAATGAGGATATATGATGGCTCTATCCAAGCTTATTCAACCTTGTGACACTAAGCCTGAGCTATTGTATACTAGGCTGTGTGCTGAGGGGGAACTTTGGCAAGATTCACTAACGTAAGCAAAACTATCCTCTCACTGCAGTGCCTCCTCTCCCAATGTCTTCCAGCTAAGATCAATGTTATGAGGAGTGTCAGTGAAGTGTCAGTCCTATATAGTAAAGTCAACCACTTGACGACTGAGGGTTTTTTCCCTTTAAAGGACAACTGAAGTGAGCTGTATATGGAAGCTGCAATATTATTTATTTCCTTTTAATCAATACCAGTTGCCTGGCTATCCTGCAGATCCTCAATATCAGAAACACCTGATCTTCTGTATGCTTGTTCAGGGTCTGTGGCTAAAAGTATTAGAGGCAAAGGATCAGCAGGATAGCCATGCAACTGGCACTGCTTGAAAGGAAATAAATCTGGCAGCCTCCATATCCCACTCACTTCAGTTGTCCTTTAAGGACTAGAGCAATTTTCACCTTTCAGCAGCAATGCTCCTCCCTTTCATTCGCTAATAACTTAATCACTGCTTATCACAACTAAATGATCTATAGCTTGTTTTTTCACCACCAATTAGGCTTTCTTTGGGTGGTACATTATGCTAAGAATTTTTATTGTCAATGCATTTTAATAGGAATAATAACAAAAATGGAAAAAGGAAGAGGAGGAATATATTTTAGATAAAAATAACTCCCAGCATTCAAAAACTCCCAGCATTCAACTTTTTGGCACTGTTTGGCACTAGGGCCAGTGCTCCTAAAGTATGTGATAACTCCAAACCATAACAGCAAAAAAAGTTTTGAATGCAGGATTAGCATCTTTATCACTTAATACACTCAGACCAGTTGCTGTTGAAATTAGATTTTTATGGTGACAATACCGCTTTAAAATAAAACGTTCTACTGTGGTTAAAGCCCACATATTTTATTTGCCCATTTTTCCCAGGTTATTGCAATGTTTAAAATATATTTCCCTAGTACAATGCATGGCACCAAAATTTTATTTGGAAATAAAGGTGCATTTTTCAGTTTTGCGTCCATCACTAATTAAAAGCCCATATTTTAGAAAATAACAGTAATATACCCTCTTGACATAAATATTTAAAAAAATATATATATATTTTTTTTAATGCAAAAGTTTTTGGGGGGTAACTATGGGGGAGAGTGGGAGGTAAGGGTTAATTAGTGTAGGTTTTTACTATTTGGCCTCACTCATTATTTTCCTGAGTGTACTATTAGAATGCAAACAGGAAGTAATGCATGGGATGTGTTACTCCCTTAGTTAAGACCGCAGGCATCTCATTGATGCTGTCTATCATTGACATGTGGAATTGCGTTCCCATTCTTTCATCTCCCTTGTAACGATCCGCTGCAACAATGTGAGCAGGAGTGCGCGGCGGCAATAGACCAATATCTACATCCCTGGGACTTCAGATGAATTTTCTCAGGGCGTAGATATACTGCACTGGATGCAGTAAGTGGTTAACCTCCACCCACCTTGTCAAATATGTACCTAAACTTCAAAGAGAGCCCGAAGTGAGAGACCTAAAAAGGCTGACCTATTTCCTTTTAAACAATGCACATTCCCAGCACGGTGGCGTAGTGCTTAGCGCTCTCGCCTTGCATCGCTGGGTCCCCGGTTCAAATCTCAGCCAGGTCAGCATCTGCAAGGAGTTTGTATGTTCTCCCCGTGTCTGCATGGGTTTCCCCCGGGCACTCTGGTTTCCTCCCACATCCCAAAAACATACCGATAAGTTAATTGGTCCTAGACTAAAATATACATGCACTACACAATACATACATAAACATATGTATGTAGGGACTAGATTGTGAGCTCCTTTGAGGGACAGTTAGTGACAAGACTATATGTACTCTGTACAGCGCTGCGGAAGATGTCGGCGCTATAAAAATACTAAATAATAATTCCTAGGCTGTCCTGCTGATCCACTGCCTCTGATATGTTAAGCCATAGACCTTGAAAGCGAATCAGAGATGAAAAACTAACTATGACAAGTAACTTGTCTATATATATATCTTATCTAAAGTTTAGATAGTTTACACAGCAAATCTAGCTGCTTACAGCTTCAGCAGTTTATGATTATTTATTCCTGTGATACAATGAGGGCAGCCATGTTCTGTTTGTCATTTTACACAAAGGCAAGCTGATAGCATCTACAGCCCTCAGCTCAATCCCCTCTCCTCCTCCCTTCTCCCCTCTGCCTCTGAAATCTCTGGCTAGTAACCTCCTCCTCCTCTTGCCCAGACTGAGCTCCCATAAGCCCTTGCTACATGAGTCTAAGAATGCCAAGGCACTCTGAAGCTGTGGGCGAGGCTTGTTTAGTTTATAGGGAATTTGAGTATTAAAATCAAAACAAAAAAGGCATTTGGCTTGAGGAATGCCCTATAAACTATATGAAAGGAACACAATGAGTAAAAGTTTATCTCGGATCCACTTGAACAAGCATGTAGATCAGGTATTTCTGACTGGATTAGCTGCTTGTTTCAGGTGTGTAATTCAAGCACTACTGACCAGAAAGATCAGCAGGGCAGCCAGGCAACTCGTATTGTTTAAAAGGAAATGAATATGGCAGCCATGTGTTTCTCACTTTGGGTAGGGATGCTCATCCGGATTCCGCGGAAATGCAATTTCCGAAATTCCGATCGGAAATTGCATTTCCGCATCGGAATGCGGAAATCGGTAATGCAAGTGCCGTAGGCGGATTTCCGCCGGAAATCGCGGAAATTTCCGCCGGAAATCGCGGAAATTCCACCCGACTTTAACATTCATTTTCTCAAAAACTATAAGGTCTTTTTGAAAACTTTTTTTTGCATCTTGTTCACAAGATTCGGTTTAATAAATGCTGAAAATTTGGTGTTTCTAGGACTTAAGGGGGCTTTTCTATTAACTGCTAAATTCGGCGGATTTTTGCTGTAATGTAAAATGCAGAAAATCTGCATCTGCCTATTTTCTGCATTTTACATGACAGTAAAAATCTGCCGACTTTAGAAGTTAATAGCAAAACCCCCGTAAGTCCTAGAAACACCAAATTTTCAGGGTTTATTAAACAGAACCTTCTGAGCAAGATGCAAAAAAAAGTTTTCAAAAAGACCTTAAAGTTTTTGAGAAAATTGATGTTAAAGTCTGGCGGAATTTCCGCGATTTCCGGCGGAAATTCCGCCTTGGAATGCGGAAATTGGTAGCGGAAAGCGGAATCGGTAATCGGTACATAACGGAATGCGGAATTACCGCGGAATCGGAATTTGGCATTCCGACCATCCCTAACTTTGGGTTCCTTTTAACCGATACTTGCCCTTTGTTGCCTTCATTTTTGCTTTAGCTACAAGTTTTAGTGCTCTTTTGGTGCAATTTCCTCAGACACCCAGATGCACAGTTGAGGCAGGAAGTCTATTTTCACACTAGCCCTCAATCCACTGACACCGTAACCACCTGCGTTGTTGATCAGTGGTCAACTTCAGCAAAGAATTGCACTCGTGTGTACATCTCACTGAATATCTGAATCCTTTTCGTTTAACTGTTAATGTTTTTATATTTTAGATCATTGATCCATTCGTAGAAGTTGAGATAATTGGTTTGCCTGTAGACTGCTTCAAAGAACAAACCCGTGTTGTAGATGACAATGGTAAGTAAACAGTCCTTTCCAGGGAAATCAAGCTTTATGTTGTGCTGGATGTGTGTTCCCCAGTGGTGCCTGCACATACTGCAATCCCAATGTACTGTTTTCTAGCTGGTTTGATTGAATTGGCTGGAAAATAAACAACTTGATTGTTTTTTTATTTTAAAACCCTTTTGATGAAATTGTCAGATTCGTGTGTTGCGTCATGTTAAAGATACACGATCAATACCCAAGTGTTCTGAAATGACTATGTACAAATTAAGTCTAAGTAGCTGTGTAAATATTTTCCTACTATTCATGTTAAATATCAGAGGCAAAAGCTGTAATTCATTCTGTGTAGATTGTAGCTACGTTTGGAATGTCTCATTTGCACAGGTATGAATCTCTGCAGTCTGATATACTAAGAATGGTGTAATATTGAAGCAGAGCTATATGAAAATAGGTATCCGGTTTTATCCACACAATTACAAATGTTTGTTGCACATAAGATACACTTCCACTGCTCTGTGAGAGAAAGCTCTGCCTGTCTCTGACAGCTCTCTGCACACACAGAGTTAATAGATGCGCTGTGAGGGAATCCCCCCCCCCCCCCCCCCTCCCCTCATGGCTCACTCTGGCGTCAGATTAGAGAAGACTGCCATCAAAAAGTTGTGAAAAGAATTAGATAACAGTAAACAGACATAAGGATACAACTGTATACATCAGTACTTAGCAGCACTTTCCAAACATTTCCTATCTAAACCACTGTAGATCCACTAGTCATCATAAATACTGTATCTAAAATGAATGCCCTGTTTTTTCCCTGTAGCATAAAATATATAGCGTGGAAAAAGTAATTTTTATTTTGAAGCTAGATATTCTTACAGTTCTGGGCTGTGGCTACATGATTTAACCTACAGCTGAACAGGTGATGTACTTCTCTCCCAGCATGCATCTGACTTGGTAGTTTCCTGTAGGCTTTAAAGCAAAAGTTTTTGCAATTATATATATTTTTTTTTGCTACAGGAATGTCATTCATTCATTTTAGATCAATACAGTTAGCAATGGTAGATAATTAATGCTTACAGCCTTACGCAAAATTGCCTGTAGCATATTTTCTCATATAATATTAAATGCGTGCAAATTATTGTGCAAAAATATTACATGCACCCAACTAAAAATCAAGCAGCACAATCAGCTATAATATTACATCTAAGTATACATCACATCTGGAGCATACAAAGTGGAAATATACCTGATGAGTACCATACTACATACAAATAGCTAATGGTACTTTTATTATTTAACCACCTTGGCGGTAATGACAAGCTCAGCTCGTCCGTTACTGCCAGGCTGGATATCTGGCCAGGTGGGTCGTTTTTTACAAAAAAAAATTTTTAAAACACGCAGCTAGCACTTTGTTAGCTGCGTGTTTAATTTGATCGCCGCCGCTATGTGCCGCGAAAGAGGGCCCCCCAGACCCTTAGCGCAGCCTGGCCAATCACCGCCAGGCTGCGCTATGGGGTGGATCGGGACTTCCCCTGACGTCATGACGTCGATGACGTAATTCCGATCGTCGCCATGGCAACTAGGGAAGCCCTAATAGGAAATCCCGTTCAGAGCGGGATTTCCCATTAGGTATGATTGCCGGAGGCGATCGGAGGGGTGGGAGAGAGAGCGCAGGGATGGGGGAATCATGTAGCTAGCGCTAGGCTAGCTACATTATTAAAAAAAAAAGTAAAAAAAACCCACCCGCGGCCAAGCGCTGCAAAAAATCAAATCGCCAGGGTGGTTAAAGCATAACTAAAATGGTATGCCGTAACTTTGGGTTGTGAAGTGGGAAAAAAAAACCAAACAATCAACTCTAACAAGAAACCTTCATTTATACATTCTGTAAAGTTGTATATATGAACATTCTGTAGCGCATAGCCAGGTAAACCTGTTGGACAAAAGCTTAAACTGGTTTGCAAGAGAGGTGAGAGTGGCTTATTTCAAATGGGAACAACCATCACTATACAACAGGACATGAAGCCTTCACTAGCATTTATAATCAACGTATGAGGTAGGTAGGCATAATAAAATAGTAGCATCATATGTTGATGATTAATGTTGTTGAAGGCTTCCTCCCCTGTATAGCGAAGTTTGTTCCAGTTTGAAATAAATAGCTCTTACCTCTATTACAAACCAGTTTAAGTTTCTATTAAAAATATATAAATTATGTACAAATACAATACACTCCTTCAGTCAGGCCCTTAAAGAATCAGCACCCCCCCCCCCCCAAAAAAATGTTTTCAGCCTGGTGGCATGAAAAAGGGTGCTCACCAAAATTAGCCGGGTGAAACAACAATGACATACAATGAGCGCTAGTACAGAAGATTATGTCTGGGTGATGGTGAATACTTCTAAATATGGTATTGATAAATCGTAAGTAGACACCCCTTTTAGCTTATAAACACATGATATAGTTATATGTGAATATCGTAATATACAGCGTACTCACCGTTAATAGGTTAAAATCCGTTGGTGTATCTCATAAAAAGCAAAACAATATCTTGCGTATGGTCAGTTCATAATCACAAATTAATTTATCTATCACATAGTTTGTTGCAGTTATTTATCTACAGTTGTGCTGCAAAATTCAGGTAACACCATAAACACAGGTCATGCAGTCAATATTAATAGTATAATTATTATTATTACTAATCTGTATTTATACTATCATAGCTTTGGTAGTGCTACTATAGCAATGCAGATTTGTCTTGTGTAATGTGTTGGAGATTTTAACACTATTAAACTATATAAATTGGAAAATGCGTGGACTGAATTAGCAAACCTTTTTCTTTTTAATCTTGTAGGTTTTAACCCGATGTGGGAGGAAACATTAGTGTTAACAGTACACATGCCAGAGATCTCGCTAATACGCTTCTTGGTATGGGATCATGATCCAATTGGACGGGACTTTATTGGACAGAGAACCATTTCATTTAGTAGCATGATGCCAGGTAAGTTACTCTGCTATGTTGACGTCCCCCACTCTGTGATGAGGCTTCTTCCCGAAACTAGTTTCCTGAATCTCCTAACTTTCCTCTTTCTCGCTCGGTGCAGTGAAACACTGATTTTTCCCATTTCTTGGCCAATCATAATTTTTTTAAATTGTTTACAAACTTTTCATGTTGCTAGAAACCACAAACCGTTTCAGTACCATGTGCACACTATTGGTTAATCAAAAGGTTAAGATCATTACGGTTCTAAAGAAGACCTAGACTATAAAGTGTGCGCCCCCCCCCCCCCCCCCCCCCCCCCCCGTCTACCGTCTACCCAATCATGCTGAGTTAGTTTTTAAGGTCTTCGTTATTCTTCATTTCTTGGCATTGTCCTCTTAGCCTAGGTGATTCCTGCAGATCCCTTTTTTTCCCCATTTTTGCGCTGCTAGTCACAATAAATGTCACCGGTCTGTTATAGGGTATCTTGAGCATAGTTATGACTCTGTCTTATACTCGTCTCCTGCAGGTTATCGACATGTGTACCTAGAAGGTATGGAAGAAGCGTCCATCTTTGTTCATATAGCCATTAATGACATCAGTGGTAAGGTGGGTATAACTAAATATCAGTAGCATAGATTATATCTGACTGACAATCCTGTATAGGGGTTGTCACCTCATTTGGATGTTTGTAAATTATCTAAAATCTGGTTCATGACCTGGAGATATTCTGTAATTGGTTCACATGTTTTGCTTATTCTGTTTATTTTTGCAATGATTTTCTTTTATTCAAGTGCTTGTAGTAGCAATATAGAGATTATTCATTTGCAAGTGACATTGATGGAATGTAACTTCCCTGTATATTGTCCATGTCCGCTATTTGAAGATGAACTTGCCCGCTGCTGGCTTACTATCTTCAATCACTTCCATGTTCTAGGAAGTCATTGGTTGGGAAATTGCCAGATTGTTAATTGTTTGTTAATTTGTGATGTTGTTAGAGGCAAATATTCAGATGGGAGGAAACTGGTCCCAACAGTCTAGAAAGCTTGTAATTGGTTATTTTCAGATATGTTTTCCTGTCGACATCTTTCAGCTGAACAGATTTGCAATCCTAGGGCATGATCAGAATTACAAATTATATCTTTCTATTAATGTGTAGATGATGATTTATCATAGAGGCTTTTGAACTTGTCTGCCGTGTTACTCTTTTATCACAAAACAAAAGCCATAATGAGATGGCATGATAAGCTATTGATTGGAAAAGCTTCCACTTAAAGAATTCCACTATAAGCTGCCAGCCACTAGAGTAACCGCAACACAACTCTCTCCTGAGTCATAGAAAAATCACTGGAAAGTAATCTTTTCTTTCAGATAACCATACAGCCAAATACAAGGAGCCTTTTTTTTTTGCTGTATGACTTGTAAGGGTAACTACAGCGGTGTATGGTGTCTTGAGGACATACAAGCTACAACATGTTCTTTGCAGTGCACATTCTGTTTATTTGTGGAATGGCAACAAAACTTCTGTTCATTGAAATGTACAGCAGTGCATTGTGTGCTGCCAAGTTGGATGTGAGAATGACCCATTTAAACACTGGTTCAGAATGACTGTTTTTGTGTGTTGCATTAAAATGGAAAATACAACATTGCATAATCCCCTGTGAAAACTGGATCAAGGAGCATTTTTAGTGGATAAAGAAGAAAAAAAAAACGGTCCACTTAGGGAGGGTCAATGAGATGCCAATCATTTTGAGTTGATGGAGCATTATACACATTTTGTATGTACATTTATGCAGCTTCAAAATGAACCAATCAGATCCTGCTGAGGTAAAATTCGATTGAGCTATTTTTAAGCTGCATAAAATTGCACATTTAAAATTTGCATAATCCTGCATCAACTTGAAATTATTTGCATCTCATTGATCATCCCTAGCCCCCCCCCCCCCCCCCCCTCAAAAAGGATAAAAACATATCTAGAAAGTTTTAGCTATAAAAATGTAAAGATACAATATTGTTTAAAACTGCTTAGTAGTATTTATTAAGCAAGCCCTCTTTTATAAAAGTCTCTATCTATCTATCTATCTATCTATTTATCTATCCTCCCTAAATGCTACTGCCCTCATAACCCCAACCTAAACCTTTTGCCCAAACATAACTTTCAATCTAATGGAACCTGTGAAGTGTAACTGTCGGGCATAAAATCAAAAATCAATTATTTTATTTTTATCTGGTAAACAAGTAATAAGGATGCTAATCAGGCAATCCAAAAGTTAAAATCACTGTAACTTTTCTTGTTGATAAATGATCATTCCCCAATTTACCTGACTCTTATTTGTTGGTACGTTGCCGCACAAAGGAAGTTGCAGGGCATGTTGGGTTGTCTTTTTTTTTTTTTGCTTCTTTATTTCCCCTCAGACTTAACTAATGTACGGAAGCAAAAAAGGACAACCCAGCATGCCCTGCAACTTCCTTTGTGTGTACCAAATTTTTTGTGTACCAAATAAGAGTCAGGTAAACTGGGGAATGATCATTTATCGACAAGACATGTAATAGAGATTTTATTGTTAAGGAGAAAAAGCAGTATGACCGCCACTCAAATATAGGGACTGGAAACAGCACTGGATTCTGGTCACCACCGTGCTCACATCCATAAACCAAAGTAGTACTTAAACGAAGAGAATGAAAGCAGATCTGGCTCCGGCTGCAGTTAACCAATTTAATCCAGTGGGTACAGCATACAAACAAGTAGTGAAAGGGTCGGCCTAACAGCCGTTTCGCAGGTCTCCCTGCTTCTTCAGAGGCACATAGAGGTGTGCCTCTGAAGAAGCAGGGAGACCTGCGAAACGGCTGTTAGGCCGACCCTTTCACTACTTGTTTGTATGCTGTACCCACTGGATTAAAGGAAATTGGTTAACTGCAGCCGGTGCCAGATCTGCTTTCATTCTCTTCGTTTAAGTTAATAGAAATTTTAACTTGTGGATTGCCTGGTTAGCATCCTTATTACTGTGTTAACCAGATGAAAATAAAGAATTGATTTTTGATTTTATGCCTGACAGTTACACTTTAAAGTACCCATTAGCGATGCAATTTTAGCAAATGATCGGCCTTCCGATACGATAATTGTGAACAGATTGTGATGACGGACGGTGCCAAAGACCACAAAAGTTCATATTAACTATCAGATTATCGATTTGGGGATTGATTCTATCTGAAATCATCTCCTCATTAATATTTTAAATTCCATTTATGAATCCAATCAATATGAGTTATGATTGTTTCCTTCCAATCGCAATTATCGGATTAAAAGGTCGACTGTTCTGTAAAATCTCAGTCAAGGGCCTGTTCATATGGACATGTTTCCAGATGTTTTTTATGTGGTTACCCGATAGCTTACAAGCTGTACATCTGTCCTATTTCTATCACTCCCGACATGAATTCCAACTATCCAATGGTCAAAAAATGTAGTTGAATTGGTGATTGTACAGGCAGTCAACAACCATGGCAGGTTATCACAGTTCTCTCACTCTGAATTTAGCATCTATCACACAGCTGGGGCATAGGAACTGTTGTAATGGAATGGTGAGCAAATGCCTGTGAGCGTTATGGCTGCAATGTGGCCAATTGTATTGCTCTACCGTACAAATGTGATACGGTCCACATATGCGCACACATGCAGGTATTCCCATATATAAACCCACACATTCATCCATTTCTAAGCTCACACAGCAGCACCAGCACATACACAGGATCCACCCAACCTGCCAGTATATACCTATGTCACACTCTTCCCCCACCTGTTGTATTCTCCATCCTGTAGCTCTATCATCATTAAAGGGAGGCTTCCCAAGTTCTCTCATCTGCACATTTTGCTTTCTGCTCTCGCCTTCGGCCTGGAAACCACTAGAGCATTTTTGTGAGCGTTTAGGGAGCGCTTTCAATTGCTAGCGATTTCCCTAAACGCTCTGCCAATGTAAATGGATGGGAAAGATTCCACTAGAGTGACAGGACATGCAACATTTTGGGAGCATTTCCATTCTAATGTATTGTATAGGAGCAAGGAAATTGCTTCCAAAATTGTTAGCAAAACACTATCACAAATCGCTAGCGATTGCAATTTCTACTGGGTTCCTGGCCTTCATGCTGCTGGACTTCTGCAAAGTTCCAAACAGTAGCAGCTCCACAATAGTGATGGTCAACGAGATGCAAATAATTCCAAGCTGATCACAGGTTTTTACTAATTGCTTGTAAATTGATGCGTATTGACAATGTACCAATGGCATGAAGCAGCTGTGAGATTTAATTGGACAATAGTCAAGCTGCTTATATTTGCATAAAAATGATTGCATCTCATTGGCCATCCTGACTCAAATAAGTGTGTTGCGCACTTACGGTAATTACCATAAGGCGGCACCAAAGTAATCGATGTATAGAAATGGACCTTTGGTTATCTACAGTAAAAACTGCATGGCAAAATGACTTTATGCTCCAGAGCAGGGGTCCCCGAACGTTTTTGGTCAAGGGCCGGGTCAACATACTTCAGACTGCTGGAGGGCCAGAACATATACATAAAATGATGTTGAAAAACTTTACATTGAATCTAGGTATTGATTCCCCCAATCATGCCTGGAGGAGACCTCCAAGTAGCAGCCATTCAGTCCTGCAGTGCCCGAAGAACGCCTTTGTGCACCAGACAGTGAAACATACCCAGGTGACATGTTGGACCGCAGTGGCACCTGATGCTGAGTTGGAAGCCAGTGAATGATTGCTCGCTGGCTTCTATAGTATGTGGATAGGTGGTGCCAGCACTGCTACGCTATATGCGGGCCGCCAATATTTAAAGGTGCAGTGGCCCACATCTATAAGTTATACATTTTGTGTTTGGGGGCCAGTAAAAATGCCTCTGGGGGCCGCATTTGGCCCGCGGGCCGTAGTTTGAAGACCACTGCTCCAGAGCTACACCTATAAGAAGTACTTCCACTGTTTAGTTCAGAAGGAGGTTCCCAGTGTCCGAGAAAAGTACTCCCCTTTCCATCCTTGATCCTTTGAAGCCTTATAATTGGTTCTTTAAAGAACACCTAAACTGAGAGGAATACGGAGGCTGCCATATTTATTTTCTTTTAAGCTATACCAGTTGTTTGGCTTCCGGTTGATCTTTCATGCATCAGTAGCATCTGAGTCACCCACCTGAAACAAGCATGCAGCAAATCCAGATCCAGCCAAACTTCAGACAAACGTGCTCTGCATGCTTTCTCGGGGTCAATGGCTAAAAGTATTAAACTCAGAGAATCAGTAAGACAGCCAGGCAGTGTGCATTGTTTAAAAGGAAAAAAAATGTTAGCCTCCATATCCCAGTCACTGCAGGTGTCCTTTAATGTTGTGGATGGCTCCACTGACCAGCATAGAAGCTCAAGTTAGTTCTAGTTTTGGTTATGTCTATTCAGGGCCGGGCCGAGGCATAGGCTGGAGAGGCTCCAGCCTCAGGGCGCAGTGTAGGAGGGGGCGCAGAATTCATTCAGCTTTCATTCCTAATTGTGTTTGAAGCAGAAAGAAATAAGAAAAGGGGATACATGGCAGTGACTGCAAGCCAGATAACTAGAGATTAAGGTGTTGGGGAGGTTGTGGGCCCTGTGGCGCCTCTTAGTCTAATAGTAATCAGTGTGTGATGGCTGGGGTGGCAGGGATGGAGGGGCGCACATTGGTGTCTCAGCCTTGGGTGCTGGAGGACCTTGTCCCGGCTCTGTCTATTCTATTCAATGCTAAAAACAGACATGCAGTTTGCCCTGTAGATAGCCTCATAATAGTTTCTCATATTGTATAAGCTCAACTCATTTGTCCACTCATATTCAAATTCAATTTCTGCAAAAATATGAACTATGGTCTATGGTCACACCTGCAGTTTTATTTTTTTATGCTCCTCACAGCACAACTATGCTGCATTTCCTTTTAAACAATACCAGTTGCCTGGCAGCCCTTCTGGTCTAATTGGCTACTGTAGTGGATGAATCACACCAGAAACAAGCATGCAGCTAATCTTGTCAGATCAGACAATAATGTTAGAACCACTTGATCTGCATGCTTGTTCTATGGCTAAAAGTATTAGAGGCAGAGGATGAACAGGATAGGCAGGCAACTGGTATTAAAGGGGAACTGAAGTGAGAGTGATTTGGTGGCTGCCATATTTATCTCCTTTTAAAAAATACCAGTTGCCTTGCTGTCCTGCTGATCTATTTGGCTACAATAGTGTCTGAATCACACCAGAAACAAGCATGCAGCTAATCTTGTTAGATCTGACAATGTCAAACAGCTGATCTGCTGCATGCTTGTTCAGGGGTTATGGCTAAAAGTATTAGAGGCAGAGGATCAGCAGGATAGCCAGGCAACAGTTATTGCTTAAAAGTAATTAAATATGGCAGCCTCCATATTACTCTCACTTCAGTTGCCCTTTAACTTTTATTTTTGAATTGATCTATGCAGGCTGTTAGGATTTCTCTTTAGCTAACTTATCCTGTTAAGAACTCTTTGCAGTGACTGGTGTTTATAAATGCACATAAAAACAATGTTACAAGTTGAAATTATATTTATTGGAATCTGTACAAGGTGTATGTTCACTGAGAGATCTATTTTTTTTCCTAGACTATTTCATTTTCATTTTAAGTGCTGATCATAAATATATTGGACTCTAGATGGCAGTATAAACCAAAGAACCAGCTGACTGGCTGAAACATAATGCTTATTGCCTAGGCTAGTACCATACAATTTTCTGTTAGATTTTCTGTTTTTTTTGTAGAGACTGGTCATTATCTCTGGTGCATTGTCTTCTGGTTATCGCCTACTGAATAGAACAATGCCTAATTGCTAGGCAGATAGATGGTTAAATAGATAATTTCCAACATATTGGAAATTATCTTTCTGACATCTATTGCTGGGCATACACAGTTTGTTTCTGCCCCTCGATTCTCCCGTTCGATTGTTTTGCCGCTCGATTCTGCAGTCGATTCTCTTATCTTCCGCTCGTTTTTCTTATCTTTTTCCATTCACTTCTATCACAAATCGAGCAGTGAAACGATTGAGCGGGAGATCTGACATGTCGGAAATTATCTATCGAGCCATCTATCTGGCTCAAAAACAAACAGTGTATTCCCAGCATAACAGAAAATATATTAGAAAATTGTATGAATTACAGCGATCTCTTCTTTTATATGTACTTGGGGTTGCGTCTCCCTAGCAATTGCAACATTTGTGATTTGTTCACTTTTTACCAAGTTATTTACCTAGCCAGTTTGAGGGAATGTGTGATTTTGCAGACTTCCTTCAAGCACAATGGCTCAGACAGTGCTGAAGGCAGCGCGCACAGTGGTAAATTTGCATTAATTAGGAAGGCACATTATTTTGGGCATTGCACAGCTATACCTTTTACAATAAATGTATCGAAAGTCAGGGACATATTTCTGAAAGTGAAAAGTCCACATCTCTGAAAAGGCTACATGGGCCAGGGTCTAGGGTAGCTTCTGCCCAAAAGGACGGCTCGACATGGAAGAGGAGGTGGTTGCAAATAGAGAAGGAAGGTTACAAATGGGGAGTAACACATAGAAGAAAGGAGCAACCGCTGCAGAGTGAGCTATGCATGGACGTTACACATGGAAGAGGGGTCTGCATATAGAATGGGAGGGGGGTGCTAAACATGGAAGGGAAGCCGCAAGAAATTTGGCCTGGAGGTGGAAAGGTGTACAGTGGGTTGCAAAAGTATTCGTCCCCCTTGAAGTTTTCCATATATTGTCATATTACTGCCACAAACCTGAATCCATTTTATTGGAATTTCACATGAAAGACCAATACAAAGTGGTGTACATGTGATAAGTGGAATGAAAATCATACATGATTCCAAACCTTTTTTTACAAATAACTCCAAAGTGGTGTGTGCATAATTATTCAGCCCCCTTTGATCTGAGTGCAGTCAGTTGCCTATAGACATTGCCTGATGAGTGCTAATGACTAAATAGAGTGCACCTGTGTGTAATCTAATGTCAGTACAAATACAGCTGCTCTGTGAGGGCCTCAGAGGTTGTCTAAGAGAATATTGGGAGCAACAACACCGTGAAGTCCAAAGAACACACAAGACAGGTCCAAGACAGGTCAGGGATCAAGTTATTGAGAAATTTAAAGCAGGCTTAGGCTACAAAAAGATTTACAAAGCCTTGAACATCCCCCGGAGCACTGTTCAAGCGATCATTCAGAAATGAAAGGAGTATGGCGCAACTGTAAACCTACCTAGACAAGGCCATCCACCTAAACTCACAAGCCGAACAAGGAGAGCGCTGATCAGAAATGCAGCCAAGAGGCCCATGGTGACTCTGGACGAGCTGCAGAGATCTACAGCTCAGGTGGGAGACTCTGTCCATAGGTCAACTATTAGTCATGCACTGTACAAAGTTGGCCTTTATGGAAGAGTGGCAAGAAGAAAGGCATTGTTAACAGAAAGCATAAGAAGTCCCGTTTGCAGTTTTCCACAAGCCATGTGGGGGACACAGCAACCATGTGAAAGATGGTGCTCTGGTCAGATGAGACCAAAATTGAACTTTTTGGCCAAAATGCAAAACGCTATGTGTGGCAGAAAACTAGCACTGCACATCACTCAGAACAAACCATCCCCACTGTCAAATATGGTGGTGGCAGCATCATGCTCGGGGGTGCATCTCTTCAGCAGGGACAATGAAGCTGGTCAGAGTTGATGGGAAGATGGATGAAGCCAAATACAGGGCAAACTTGGAACAAAACCTCTTGGAGACTGCAAAAGACTTGAGACTGGGGCGGAGGTTCACCTTTCAGCAGGACAATGACCCTAAACATAAAGCCAGGGCAACAATGGAATGGTTTAAAACAAAACATATCTATGTGTTAGAATGGCCCAGTCAAAGTCCAGATCTAAATCCAATTGAGAATCTGTGGCAAGATCTGAAAACTGCTGTTCACAAACGCTGTCCATCTAATCTGACTGAGCTGGAGCTGTTTTGCAAAGAAGAATGGGCAAGGATTTCAGTCTCTAGATGTGCAAAGCTGGTAGAGACATACCCTAAAAGACTGGCAGCTGTAATTGCAGCAAAAGGTGGTTCTACAAAGTATTGACTTAGGGGGCCGAATAATTACGCACACCCCACTTTGCAATTTTTTATTTGTAAAAAAATGTTTGGAATGATGTATGATTTTCGATCCACTTCTCACGTGTACACCACTTTGTATTGGTCTTTCACGTGGAATTCCAATAAAATTGATGCATGTTTGTGTCAGTAATGTGACAAAATGTGGAAAACTTCAAGGGTGCCGATTACTTTTGCAACCCACTGTAAATCTGACCTTATGAAAGTTCTTACCTGACAGCATCCTTTAGCTACTCATTGCTAAACGAATGGGAGTTCCTTCTCTAGCACACAACAGATCACCTGATGCAGGCCATCTCCTCCTACTGTAGCACTACATCTCCGCAGTTCCTCCATGTTCCATGTGTTCCACTATTAGCTTCACCCGGCGCCCTTTTCCAATGTATGCCCAGGTATGGCCACCTGGTAAATTTTGACTCCGTTCAATTTCTCCATAAGCAAAACATTCTAAGAAGCTTTATTTCACTTAACATAGATATGGGCATATCCTATACCAAGAAAACCCTGTCCAAGGCAGTAGAAAGTGATATGCTCTCCATCCAGACAAGGAAAATGTCAGTTCCACTGTATGAGCCTCAGTCTACCTGACCGTGGTCAGAATAGCTCGGTTTAATATACCAGCCATTAGAGATGGCCCAAACAGTTCGCCGCCGAACGGCGAAACCTTTCCGGAAGTTCGGTTTGCCCCCATAGTGCACCATTAGGGTCAACTTTGACCCTCTACATCACAGTCAGCAGGAACATTGTAGCCAATCAGGCTACACTCCCTCCTGGAGTCACTCCCACCCTTATAAAAGGCAGGCACCGCCGGCCATTATACTCGTGTGCCTGCAGTAAATAGAGAAGGGACAGCTGCTGCAGACAGAGCAGACTCTCATAGGGAAAGATTAGTTAGGCTCTTGTAGGATTCTTAGCGTGCTCCTTGCTGATTCTTATTGCTAAAATGGCACCCCACAAAAGCTCTTTTGAGAGATAATCTTGTTGTGATCTCTTTTTTTTCTTTTTTTTCCCCCTGTGTGCCCCACTGACATTTGTGTTGCATAGACAGCCTTGATAAGCCATACTGTGTTTGTGCCACTGCCAGGCCCAGCACATTCATTGACTACCTGTGTGTATGACAGGTGCACACATTGTAATACCCATTACTGCATATACCTACCTACCTGTTGTTCACAGTGCTCCCACCCACCCACCTACCTATGTGAGTTGAGCGCACGCAGTGTCACTGTGCCTGTCCGCTACCTGTCTGTGTGTTACAGGTGCACATTGTAATACCCATCACTGCATATACCTACCTACCTGTTGTTCACAGTGCACCCACCTACCTACCTACGTGAGCGCACGCAGTGTCACTGTGCCTGTCTGCTACCTGTCTGTGTGTGACAGGTGCACATTGTAATACCCATCACGGCATATACCTACCTGTTGTTGTGTTCAATGCACCCACCTCATCACTGCATATACCTACCTGTTGTGTTCAGTGCACCCACCTACCTACGTGAGTGCACACAGTGTGATATACCACTCCGTGCATACCTGTTAACTGCACCTGTGTGACTGCACATTGTATTAGTCAGGTCAATGCATACCTTTCACTTCATCCCCTCCCCCCCCCCCCCCCGATATGGACACAACGGGCAAAACGGGCAGAGGTAGAGGCAGACCCAGAGGAAGGCCACCTGGCAGGTCTGTGCGAGGTCGTGTTGATGTGATTTCGTGCGGACCTTGACCAAAGTACAGTGCTCAGAAGAAGGCACGTCCCATCAACGCCTAAGATTGTCAGGACGTGGTTGACTATTTAACACAGAACACCTTATCTTCTGCAGCCGCCAGCGCTACTACAAGCACCACATCAGTTGCATTTGACACTTCGCAGGAGTTAATTGGTGAGGAATTAACTGATTCACAGCCATTATTGTTACAACCAGATGAAGACGCTAAGCAAGTTACACCACCTCATATGTCTGAGTTAGGCGGCGACACTATGAACATAACATGTGAAGATGATGAAGTACCTGCTGTTGGTGCAGTTTTGGAGGTGTCTGAGGCAAGCAAAGCTGGGCAGGATGATTATGATGACGATGATACGGATCCCACGTATGTTCCCAATAGAGGAGATGAACAGGGGGACAGTTCAGAGGGGGAGTCCGAGAGGAGTAGGAGGAGACAAGTTGCTGAAAGAAGCAGGGGGAGCTTGTCATCAGAAACAGCTGGTGGCAGTGTCCGGCGCCATGTATCGCCACCTATGGACAGCCAGCCAGCATGCCCTTCAAAATCAGCTGCTGATGCCACCATAGTGCCATCACCCCAGGGGGGCCCAGCAGTTTGGAAATGTGTTCATGTGTCTGCCTCAGATCGGAGCAATGCCATCCTCCAAAAATTGAGCAGTGGAAAGGCCAACACTCACGTAGGAACAAGTGCCTTACGAAGGCACATGGAGAAAAGGCACAAACTGCAATGGGAAGAGCACCTGAGCAGAAGCGGCACATAAAAGAAAAGCCACCCTCCTTCTCCTCTACCTCCTTAAGGTGCAGCATCTTCAGCCGCTTTCTCCCTTGCACCTTCACAGCCACCCTCCTCCACTCCGCCTCTGCCCTTGAGCGGTTCCTGCTCCTTTGCCCACAGCAGCCAGGTGTCCGTGAAGGAAATATTTGAGTGGAAGAAGCCAATTTCTGCCAGTCACCCCCTTGCCCGGCGTCTGACAGCTGGTGTGGCGGAACTGTTAGCTCGCCAGCTGTTACCATACTAGCTGGTGGACTCTGAGGCCTTCCGTAAATTTGTGGCCATTGGTACACCGCAGTGGAAGATGCCAGGCCGCAATTTCTCTAAAAAGGCAATACCCAAACTGTACTGTGAAGTGGAGAGGCAAGTGGTGTCATCTCTGGCACACAGCGTTGGGTCAAGGGTCCACCTGACCACGGATGCCTGTTCTGTCAAGCACGGTCAGGGCCACTACATTACTTACACAGCTCATTGGGTCAACCTGGTGACCGATGGCAAGCAGGGGATATGTGGCTGTGCAGCAGACCAACTTGTTGTGACACCTCCACGGCTTGCAGGCAGGCCTCCTGCCACCTCCTCTCCTCCTGCTACATCCTCTCCCCCTGCTACATCCTCTCCTACTGCTACATCCTCTTCGCTGTCGTCATCCTCTTCCTCCTTGGCTGAGTGGCAGTTCAACTCTACTGGTGCTGCAATCTCCTCTCCAGCTACACAGCCCCAGCTCCCCAGGGCCTATGCTGCATGCCAGGTACGACGTTGTCACGCCATCTTAGACATGTCTTGCCTCAAAGCGGCGAGTCACACTGGAGCAGCTCTCCTGGCTGCTCTTAACAAACAGGTGGATCAGTGGGGGACCCCGCACCAACTGGAGATGGGCAACGTGGTGCAATCTCCTTTCCGCTTTGAATTCGGGAAAGCTGACACATGTACCCTGCATGGCACATGTGCTCAATCTAGTCATTCAAAGATTTGTGTTAAAGTACCCAGGCTTAGAGGACGTCCTGAAGCAGGCCAGGAAGTTGTGTGGGCATTTCAGGCGTTCTTACACGGCCATGGCACGCTTTGCGGTCATTCAGCAGAGAAACAACTTGCCGGTGAGGCGCTTGATATGTGATGGCCCGACTCTCTGGAATTCGACCCTGGTCATGTTTTCTTGCCTGCTAGAACAGGAGAAAGTCATCACCCAGTACCTCTACAATTACAGTAGAAGGACACAATCTGGGGAGATGGGGATATTGTGGCCCAACAACTGGACAGTGATGCGAAATGCATGCAGGCTCATGCGGCCGTTTGAGGAGATGGCCAACCTGGTGAGTGGCAGTGAAGGCACCATCAGCGACTTGATCCCGTACGCTTACTTTCTGGAGCGTGCCGTGCGTAGAGTGGTGGATCAAGCTGTGGAGGAGCGTGAAGAGGAACAGTTACGGCAGGAACAGTTGTGGGAGAAATTTACATCAGAATCCGATGTTTTCTCAACACCTGCGGCAGCACAGAGGGGGGAGGAGGAGGAAGAGTCGTGTGGGGAAGAGGAGTCAGACTCTGATGATGAGGAAGGTGTTTCTTTGGAGGAGGAGGCGGCGGCAGAAGAACAACCGCAGCAGGCGTTGCAGGGGGCTTGTGCTGCTCAACATTCCCGTGGTATTGTTCATGGCTAGGGGGAGGAGAAGGACTTATCTGACGTCACTGAGGAAGAGCAAGAGGAGATGGAGAGTACGTCTGGATCCAACTTTGTGCAGATGTCGTCTTTCATGCTGTCCAGCCTGTTAAGGGACCCCCGTATAAAAAAACTCAAGGGGAATGAGCTGTACTGGGTGGCCACGCTACTAAACACTCGGTATAGGCACAAAGTGGCGGACATGTTACCAACTCACCAGAAGGCAGAAAGGATGCAGCACATGCAGAACAAGCTGGCAAGTATGCTTTACAATGCGTTTAAGGGTGATGTCACAGCATAATGCAATAAAGATACCACTGCCAGTAATCCTCCTCCTATGTCCACACAGGCAAGGACAGGACGCTCCAGCGATCTCATGGTGATGTCGGACATGCAGACATTCTTTAGTCCAATGCCTCGCCTTTGTACTTCCAACCACCCTCCACCAATGCCTGGACCGGCAGGTAGCCGACTACCTGGCCTTAAGTGTGAATGTAGACACTGTGAGCAGCGATGAACCCTTGCACTACTAGGTGCGCAGGCTTACCTGTGGCCACAGCTGTCTCAATTTGCCATCCAACTTCTGTCTTGCACTGCCTCAAGTGTCCTGTCAGAAAGGACCTTCAGCGCAGCTGGAGGCATTGTCACTGAGAAGAGAAGTCGCCTAAGTCACAAGTCACCGACTGTCAGTCTCCACACACAGCATCTCTGCCTGCACGCCGTGTGACTAGCTGCCTGCCCCAAGACTAAGTCGCTCCCCACACAGGATCTCTGCCTGCAGGCCGCTTTCCTTTTACGCCACCACCAACAGGGTTCAGGACTCCTGGCGGATTCCTGAATTTTTAAGGCCGCTGCTAGCAGCGGCCGCTATACTAATTTTTCTGGTGTGTGTACATGCCTGCCTAACTTTTCTGGCTGCACTGCAGCTGCAACAAATCAAAAGGCATGTACATGTGCCCATTCCCCTTCGTGATCATTACCTTGCCGCAGTGAAGGGGCTTGTGTATCACAATGAAGCAATGACCGCCAGCTATATTAGTGTCTCGGGGGGTGGCACACCAAAGAGAAGGTTGTTGCTTCATTGTGGACAGACCACATTTGATCAGCTGGACAGTCACTGTTGTTCTATCATTGAGCTACCACAGCCCAGCGACCATATGGGCTTGAAAACCGCCACGGCCTGCACTCTCGCCATGGCGTGCACCAGTCCAGCACGGCCGTCACTACGCAAACAGCTGTTTGCGGTGCGTTACACAGCGAGTTTGGTGTGTCATTGTGAAGCAGGACTCTAATTACACTCCCTGATTGATGTATACACATGCAAGATGTTTTAAAGCACTTTAAGCCTGCAATTTAGCATTCAATGTGATTTCTGCCCTTAAAACGCTGCTTTTTGTGTCAAAGCCAAAAATTTTTCCACAGGACTTTTGGCGTCTATCCCACTCATCCATGCAAAAACTCAGATGTTGGTCCCCTTGAAACATCTTTTCCATCACTTTTGTGGCCAGCATAAATTTTTCTAGTTTTCAAAGTTTGCCTCCCCATTGAAGTCTATTGCGGTTCGCGGAAGTTCGCGCGAACCAAACTTTTGGCAGAAGTTTGCGAACCGAAAATCGGAGGTTCGGGCCATCTCTACCACCCATTTGCACAGTTACATAAATTAGCCATACAGAGGAAATTAAACAATCGTTAAGCTTGGATCACACATACGGTATATCTGCATATGTCTGGTCCAGTGCTGTCCTGTCAGTTTTGCATCAGTTTTACCGGACTGAACCATAAATGTACACCTTTTATGTGTGAACACACCCATACAAGCACATATAAAACTGTTACAAAACTGACAGGACTGGAATGGAAATGTACAGATTTACAGTATGTGTGAACAAATCCATAGAAACACTTTCAAAACTGATGCCAACTGTCAAAAACTGACAGGACTGGACACCTTTTTATGTGTGAACTAAGCCTTATGGTAGAACTGCTGCCATTCCAGAGTCTTTAGTATATAAATTTAATTATAGTACAAAATAACTTTTTACCTTTTTATTTTATTTTTTTTGAAACCGTGCTTTCTTGCCCTAAGTAGAGCTGGAAGGTCACTGCAGTCCCATTTTCTGCACTTTCTATGTCTTGTTTTGTATTTGTATTTGTATTATCCCTCTTTAAGTCCTTATACATTTTATTTTTCCATGAATTTGTTTACTTCTGAGTAGAGAAAGCAAATCGTTATTCAGATACCACCAATAACATGCTTTTTGGTATTAATTTTAATTAGATCTTTCCTGTTTTGTCATTGTGGCGCATTTTGTAAACTATATTTTGAACATTTTCAGTGGTGACATCACTAAACAGAAGGGAAGAAATGGTGAATGGATGCTAATTGTGAAGTTGATTATTTCACTGCCCTGGCTTAAAGTAGAATACTGCCCGAGGAGTGTATAATGGTGTTCATGCCCTTTAAGTAGGCCAAATTTTCAGGTTATTTTGTTCATGGTTTTTAATAAGTTGCTTTGAAGAAGCAGAGTACAGGTCCTCTACTGAGCTCAGAGACCAGCAAACGCTGAACAGCTCCCTCAGTAACCCTTGTCATGAAAATCACAAATGAAAGGAAAACGAAAACAAGCTATTATAGCGTGTATGGCCTGTTGTGTGCTTGCCAAAGTTAAAAGTGAGGCCTTTTGCTTGAGCTGCTTCCTTGAGTGCTTTGTAGCTTCATCCATGTTTCCATGGAGAGCCTAATGTCCCCCTGCAGTGAACTGTGGTGCCCACATTAGATCTGCAGAGCAATTTATTTTATGCAGAGGTTTTTATTATTCTCTGGATCTTGTGGGAAATCCATCCCTGCTATAAAGGCGGTATGATTTAAAGCAGCACTCTAAGCATACTTTATTGCCATTAGGATGGGTTCACACATAAAACGTGTCCAGTCTAGAGATGTAGCGAACTGTTCAAGGCGAACTTTGGGGGTTCGCGTTCGCCTGCAGCAGGCGAACTTTTGCGGAAGTTGGATTCGCCCCATAATGCTCTATTGAGCAAAACTTTGAACCTCTATATCACTGTCAGCAGGCACATTATTACCAAACACACTGGTCTCACTGCTGTAAGCCCGCCCACCCTCCCTCCTCCAAGCAAGGTCCTTATACCATTTGACTCAGTTGTCTGCCTACTAATTAGTTATGGGACAGCTGCTACACACTCTGCTAGGGAGATTTTAATTAGCCTCTTGTGGGTTCCCTCCTCCCACCTCCCTCCTCCCACCCTTCTACCCTTCTACCTATTCCCTCCTCCCTCCTACCGGAGGGAGGAGGGTCTCATCTGCCAGGGAATTGTACTATTTCAAAAACCAGTTTACATCATACCATAGCTGGGAATCGAACCCAGCTCTCACTGTGTGGTGGGCAAGCACACTAACCACTTTACCACTACAGTAGTAACTGAAGATGGCCTAAAATTTACCATTTATGCTCAATGCAATAGAAACATTAGGTTGCTTGAAGGGAACCTTAACTGAGAGTGATATGGATGTTTCCTGTAAACAATACCAGTTGCCTGGCACTCCAGCTGATTTTTGTGACTGCAATAGTGGCTGAATCACACCCTGAAACAAGCATGCAGCTAATCCAGTCTGACTTCAGTCAGAGCACCTGATCTGCATGCTTGTTCAGGGGCTGTGGCTAAAAGTATTAGAGACACAGGATCAGCAGGCGATTCAGGCAACTGGTATTATTTTAAAAGGAAAAAGCCATATCCTTCTCCGTTTAGGTTCCCTTTAAGGATTTGTAGCATAAAAGCCAACTCACATTGGCTGGGATTTGAACCTGGGTCTCACTGTGTGGTGGGCAAGCACACTAACCACTGTACCACAACAGTAGTAACTGAAGATGGCCTAAAATTTCCCATGTATGCTCAATGCAATAGAAACATTAGGTTGCTTAAAGGGAACCTTAACTGAGAGTGATATGGATGTTTCCTGTAAACAATACCAGTTGCCTGGCAGTCCAGCTGATCTTTGTGACTGCAATAGTGGCTGAATCACACCCTGAAACAAGCATGCAGCTAATCCAGTCTGACTTCAGTCAGAGCACCTGATCTGCATGCTTGTTCAAGGGCTGTGGCTAAAAGTATTAGAGACACAGGATCAGCAGGCAATTCAGGCAACTGATATTATTTTAAAAGGAAAAATCCATATCCTTCTCTGTTTAGGTTCCCTTTAAGGATTTGTAGCATAAAAGCCAACTCACATTGGCTGGGATTTGAACCTGGGAGAGAGAGAGGGAGAGAGAGAGAGAGAGATGAATGAGTCTACCTGGCTATCTGGGGTTCTCTTTGGAGAACTGTTGAACACAAAAGACAAGGCCATGTCTGGCTACATATCTGTAAGCAGTGGCTGCATGGTGTAATGGTTAAGGGCTCTGCCTCTGACACAGGAGACCAGAGTTCAAATCTCAGCTCTGTCTGTTCAGTAATCCAGCACTTATTCAGTAGGAGACCTTAGGCAAGTCTTCCTAACACTGCTACTGCCTATAGAGCATGCCCTAGTGGCTGCAGCTCTGGTGCTTTGAGTCCGCCAGGAGAAAAGTGTGATATAAATGTTATTTGTCTTGTCTACTTTTTCTCTTGTATTGAGCATACATGGTAAATTTTAGTCCAGCTTCAGTTACTACTGTTGTGGTACAGTGGTTAGTGTGCTTGCCCACCACACAGTGAGACCCAGGTTCAAATCCCAGCCAATGTGAGTTGGCTTTTATGCTACAAATCCTTAAAGGGAACCTAAACGGAGAAGGATATGGATTTTTCCTTTTAAAATAATACCAGTTGCCTGAATCGCCTGCTGATCCTGTGTCTCTAATACTTTTAGCCACAGCCCCTGAACAAGCATGCAGATCAGGTGCTCTGACTGAAGTCAGACTGGATTAGCTGCATGCTTGTTTCAGGGTGCGATTCAGCCACTATTGCAGTCACAAAGATCAGCTGGACTGCCAGGCAACTGGTATTGTTTACAGGAAACATCCATATCACTCTCAGTTAAGGTTCCCTTTAAGCAACCTAATGTTTCTATTGCATTGAGCATAAATGGTAAATTTTAGGCCAGCTTCAGTTACTACTGTAGTGGTACAGTGGTTAGTGTGCTTGCCCACCACACAGTGAGAGCCGGGTTTGATTCCCAGCTATGGTTTGATGTAAACTGGTTTTTGAAATATATAATTCCCTGGCAGATGAGACCCTCCTCCCTCCGGTAGGACGGAGGAGGGAATAGGTAGAAGGGTAGAAGGGGAGGTGGGAGGAGGGAGGAGGCCCACAAGAGGCTAATTAAAATCTCCCTAGCAGAGTGTGTAGCAGCTGTCCCATAACTAATTAGTGTAGGCAGACAACTGAGTCAAATGGTATAAGGACCTTGCTTGGAGGAGGGTGGGTCCTCCAGCAGTGATGTGTATTTCACTCAATCAGGTGTGCCTCCAGGTAATAGAGCTCTTGAAACATGTTTGCTATCATTTTGCCAGGCGGTAGAATTTTTTTAAATTTTCAAAGTTCGCCTCCCCATTGAAGTCTATTGCAGTTCGCGAACTTTTTCGCGAACCGAACCTTAAGCGGAAGTTCGCGAACCTAAAATTGAAGGTTCGCGACATCTCTAGTCCAGTCCTGTCAGTTTTTGACAGATTGCATCAGTTTTGTTTGAGTTTTCTATGGCTTGGTTCACACATAAATCTGTACATTTCCGATCCAGTCCTGTCCTATATCATCCACTAATGATAGAATCTTTACAACTGAACAATTTTACCAAATCTATGTAGTAGAAGGGTAAACTGAGTAAATATACTTTGAGAGAATACTTTATATAGTCCTTCACATTACACAGAAGTGGTAAGATTGTACAATCAAGATTGTATCATTAGTGGGTGCCTTATGGCCTGGAAAACAGAAGCTCTGTAGGGTAGGACTTTCCATTGACTTAGGTGCTTACAATTGATTTTCAAATCTAACATTATACAATTTGAGGGAGATCCGCAAAATGATTGATATCTCTCTGGTAAGGAGCTTTGCCTTGGTTTACCACATTGCAAAGGCTCATACACACTTCCCAACAATCTTCTAAACTTGGTCTGTTGAAAGATAATTGGGCTTGTGTAAAGCTGGCTGGCAAACAACCACACAACCAAGTGAGAACAGGTTGTTTGCCAGATCCAACCAGTGAACGAACCTGCCTAACTACCATGCAGGTTGGAACAAACTTGATATTAAGTCAGGTTCCAGCAAGAATCATATCTAATCTTATCTGATATCAGTGGCAGTGTTGCTAACATTAACTTATCACCACTTAATGCAGCTGCAGTTGTAAACCACTACTACTATGCTGCTCTCCTGCCTCGCTTGATAAAGATAAAACCAGTTATTTCTTATAATTGTTCAATATGTAAAATGATCAGTTGATGAGTGAGACGGACAACATTTTTAACACATTTTTGTTAGATTTCTTCTCTTAATTTTTTTTTTTTTTGGTATTAAAATCAGGTAGCGTTTTAAAATGCGATAGACCAAGATGGCGCCCATGCAGGTTGCCTCGGTCACATGGCTCCTGCAACTTCGCAGGTTTTCATAGTCATTTTCTGCTGTAGAGATAGTTTTAGATAGTTTTAGGGACAGTCTTAGTGTTAGTGTTAGAGTAGTCTTTCAGTTTTAGCTTTAGCCTGCTTCTCTTGCTATCAGTGCAGTGTTCCAGCGGCGTACTCACCTAGCATACCTGACTCCACGGGTCCCACGCCGATACTCGTCACCGCTCCGGTCTCTTGCTCCTGGTTCCAGCCCTCCACTGTCTGCCGCTGCCTCGCCGGACCCGCCGTCTGCTGCTAGATGTCGCTCCGGGCCGCCGCATCCTCGCGGGTATACTGGACCCCTCCGCTCCTGGCTGCTGCATCCCCGGCAACATCCGCTCCTGGCTGCCGCTGCAACTCCGGTCTCCGCATCAGGTGACCAGCTTACGGGACGCGGCTGCTGTTGCTCCCCGCCTCTCCACCACAACTCTCTGGGGCCGCCTCTCTTCCTCCCGCAGGATCAGTACCACCCGATCAGCCTCCAGGCACGGCGGAGGCCGCTTCACCACCATGTCTCCCTTGGGCTGCCTCCCATTATCCTGCAGGATCCATCTCCTCTGACTAACCCTCGTGGCCTTGCCGGCTGAGCTCCATCCGGAGTCCTAAGGGAAGCACCTCGCCAGCTGGAGGAGTCCGCCTTGTGCACACCGCTGGTCGGGAAATACAGAGACCGACCATCCTGCAGGACCTGTGGCCCCCTGACCAGCCACCCCCTCCAGCCACACTACTTTCAACAGCTGCGGATCCTACAGGAGGCTGTCCTCTACCATCCATGGTGAGTCCCAGTGGGGATCCACTGTCTTGCCCGCTGCCTGCCTGCTTTTTGGGTCACTAGCTGAACTGTGCTGCTTGCCACCCTCCAAACTACTGTGCCACCCATACTGGGTTGTGCTGCCTGCTACACTAGCTGCCCTGGGCTGCTTGCTACCCCCCAAACTACTGTGCCACCCATACTGTGCTGTGCTGCCTGCTTCTTCACCCATCTGTGCCCTATACTGTGCCCTGCTGCTGTGCTGGGCCACCCATACTGCGCTGTGTGCTATACCATCTTCTGTGCCCTATACTGTACTGTGCAGTGCCTCCCATACTGTGTTGTCTGCTGCACCGCCCACCTGTGCCCTATACTGTCCTGTGGTTTCCCTGGGACCCTCTACCCGGCCCAGCTGTGCTGCCTGGCTGCCCGTGACCCGCCACCTGACTATTGACGAAGCGGGCCACCGCCGTCTTGCGACCAGCCCGTGCCTCCCACTGTCCTGTACCTGGCCTGTCTTGCCCGCCGTAAACCCATGCGGGGACATTCACATTCAAGTGGGAGCACTAGCCCCCCCCCCACCAGTACCCCATTCCACCTCCTACTGGGGCACACTGTACTGTATCATGGGCACAAAATGGCCGCAAAATATTGCCACCCTATCCAGAAATGCCCTCCTTAGATGGGAACCCCTGGTCAGCTCCAAGCCTTCATGGGGCTCCGCCCTGTGGGAGGCTGTCACCGCTCATGCCAATCACCTCGTCTCCAAGCGAGCACCAAGCAAACGCCGCCACAGAGGAAGGAGGGCCGGGGCTCAGGTCCGACTCAAAAGAAAAGGTCTACGCTCTCCCGTCCCCGCCATCCTATTAGCAAATGTCTGCTCACTCTCCAACAAACTGGAAGAGCTGCTCCTCCTACTTGGAAGTAAACCCCATATCAGCAAAAACACCCCTGTTCTCTGTTTTACTGAGACATGGCTGAGCGAAAGCACCCCCGACGACCTCCTACATGTACCAGGCTATAACCTCCTCAGAGCGGATCGCGATGTTGCCCTCTCTGGGAAAATGAGAGGGGGGGGCACCTGCTTTTACATCAACACCTCCTGGTGCTCCAACATCATCACTCTCAACAAAACCTGCACCCCTGATGTCGAGTTTCTGGCCATAAACTGCAGGCCTCAGTACTCCCCCAGGGAGTTCTCTTCCCTTGTCCTCATCGGGGTCTACATCCCTCCCGATGCATGCTCCAAGACTGCCTTGCAAACCCTCAGGGACTGTATCTCGCAGTGGGAAACTGCCCTCCCGGAGGCCCTGTTCATCATCCTGGGCGACTTTAACAAGGCGAACCTACGACAGGAGATGCCCCGATACAAGCAGCACATAACCTGCCCCACCAGAAACCTTAACACCCTGGACCACTGCTACACGGCCCATAAGAACGCTTACAAGGCCATCCAAGGTGCCCCCCTGAGTAACTCCGACCATAACACTATTCACCTGATCCCCACCTACAGGAGGCTCCTGGAGACCTCTAAGCCCACCATCAAAACCATCAAAAAATGGACAGCCGAGGCAAAACTGGAGCTCCAAGCTTGCTTTGACACTACCGACTGGTCGATCCTGGAGGCACCCTCTCTTGATGAATGGGCCGAGAATGTCACCTCCTATATTAGCTTCTGCGAAGAAGCGTGTATCCCATCCAAGACCTTCAGGATCTTCCCCAACAATAAGCCTTGGTTCAATGACAAGCTCCGCCGACTTCGGAAACGAAAAGAGGAAGCGCACAGATCTGGCTCCCCTGAAGAATACAGAGAGGCCAGGTATGCCCTGAAAAGAGAACTACGATCAGCGAAGAGGGCCTACTCCGACAAGCTGGGGCTCTGCCTTCAATCAAACAACACACGGGAGGTATGGAAGGGCCTGAGAGCAGCCACGAACTTTAAACCCGTATCTCAGCCTGTGACCCCGAGCCCTCGGCTGGCAGAGGAGCTCAATGAGTTCTACTGCAGATTCGAGCGACAACCAAACCCGCTTGTGGACCAAACAGCCACGGCCGGTGTGACCCCCTCCTCGGGTGCACTCGGCGCCCTGGCTCCTGTTGCTGTCCATGAATTAGAGGTACTCCGGCACCTCCGTAAGCTGAATCCCAGGAAGTCCGGTGGCCCCGATGGAGTGTCGTCAATCTGCCTGAGAACCTGTGCCGATCAGTTAGCCCCTGTGCTCACCTCCTTATTCGGGCGGTCATTATCAGACGGTACAGTCCCCTCCTGTTTCAAGTGGTCTGCAATTGTACCAGTCCCCAAAAAACCCGGCAGTACGGAGCACAACAACTTCCGACCAGTGGCCCTAACCTCCAACATTATGAAGCTCCTTGAACGACTGGTCCTTGCCCACCTAAAGAGGTTCACGGACGCCCACCTCGACCAGCTCCAATTTGCTTATAGGGCCAACAGATCCGTGGAGGACGCCATCAATGCCAGCCTGGCATACATCACTGAGCATCTAGACAACCCTTCCTCCTACGCTAGGATCCTGTTTCTGGATTTTAGCTCAGCGTTCAACACTATCTGCCCAGACATCCTGCTCACCAATCTGACGCAGCTCGGAGTAGATCCCACCCTTCGAGCATGGATCAAGGACTTCCTGACTAACAGAACACAACAGGTGAAGCTCGGCAACTACTACTCCAGCGTTAGAACCACAAATACAGGGGCTCCTCAAGGCTGCGTACTGTCACCACTACTGTTCTCCCTCTATACCAACAACTGCATATCATCCGCGGACTCTGTGAAGGTCATTAAGTTTGCAGATGACACCACTATCATTGGCCTTATTGGAAGCAACGGAGAGCAGGAGTACCGCAGCGAAGTCGAGAGAATCTGTAACTGGTGTAGAGACAATAACCTGGTTCTCAATGCCGCAAAGACTGTTGAACTTGTGGTAGACTTCAGGAGGAACCCTCCCCCCCTCCCACCTGTACTCATTGGGGGTACCGAAGTCTCTAGGGTGACATCCGTGCGGTTCCTCGGCACGACTCTCACTAACAACTTGAAGTGGGGGCAGAACACCACCAAAATTCAGAAGAAATCTCAGCAGAGGTTGTTCTTCCTGCGCCAACTAAAGAGATTCGGCATGCCCAGGGAACTGCTGACCAGCTTCTATACTGCCACGATAGAATCCATCCTCTGCTCCTCAGTCATTGTCTGGTACGCGGGCGCTACGGCCAGCGATAAACACAAACTGCAGAGAGTCATAACTGATGCAGAGAGATCTCCTCTTCCGCCTCTTGATCTCCTCCACTCCGCTAGGACGCTGAAGAGGGCCACGGTGATCTCTTGTGACCCCTCCCACCCAGGCAATCGCTACTTCAAGCTCCTCCCACTGGGCCGTAGGTACAGTACCATACCATGCAAAACTACCAGACGGAAGAACACCTTCTTCCCCCAAGCGGTTCGGCTGCTAAACTCCAACTTTCCCCTGTCAGGCCTGCCTACAGGCAGGCCCTAGCGGTGGTCTCTCAGTCAGGTCCTGCTGTTGCCCGCCCTTGTCCTTGCCCAGCAGTACGGGGGCCACCATCACCACCACCATTATTATTATTATCAATATTATTAGGGGACTGCTCCTGCACGGCAGGAAGAAACACTTAAGGACAATCAAACTGCAGAGGACTGCTCCTGCACGGCAGGAAGAAACACTTAAGGACAATCCGGGTCGGTCATGTATACCGTTACTATAGTTGTGTATAGTTGTTTATCTTGTTTTCTTATACTATGTCTATGCCATGTGTACCACAATTAATTCCGAATATAGCTCTTGCTGTACTTGGCGAAATAAATATGATTCTGATTCTGATTCTGAAAATGAAGAGCTTGTGAAGTTACTAAATCAAAGTAGTGAAAAAAGAAACGAAAGTCTACACAAATCTCACTAGGAAAATAAAACATCTACTCCGTATTTATTTATTTTAAAACCATTTTGAAAAAAAAGTGAAGCCAAAATGTCAGGAGTAGTACAGAATGTCTCATCAAAGTAACAAGGAAGGGTCTAAAGCTAGCCATACACCTTACACCCATACCGCCGATCGTCCTGTGATCAACAACATTAAGATTAGGATCGGGAAAAGGTTTTCCAGAGCTAGAGGTGGAGATTCCAAGGTGTGCTCTCCCCCCAGATTTGTGCCCGCCACCCCAATATGGGTAGCAAAAATGCACCCAGTATTAGGAGAATCCCTCTGCCCAGTTTAGATAGCCAGATGTACCCCCTGTATTAGGTAGGCTCCCCCCACCCCAGTAAAGATAGCCAGATGTGCCTCGTATTATGTAAGTTAGCCCCCCTACCCCCTGTATAGGTAGCTAGATGTGTCCCCAGTATTAGGCAGCCCCAATAACCAGATGTACCACCAGGATTAGGTGCACCCCCCCCCCCCCTTCCCAATATAAATAGCCAGAAGTGCCCCCAGTATTAAGCAGCCCCCACTCCAGTATAAATAGCCAAATGTGCCCCTAGTATTGGGTAGCGCCAAGTAACAACCAGATGTGAGCACCAGTATTAGATAGCCTCCTCTCAGTAATAGCCGGCTGTGCCCCCTAATATTAGGTGTACCCCCCCCCCCCTCAGTAATAGCCAGATGTGCTCCCCAGTATTTGGTATCCCCCCAGTAATAGCCAGATACGTTCCTCAGAATTATGTAGCCCCCCATCTGCAGAGGTGCACAGCAGGTGGAGATTTCTACCCTCACTAACTCTCCACCCATGGGATCCAAACGCTAGAGCTCCAGATCCTTTCTGTCTCCTCTGTAATGCCACCACTAACTCTACTTCCTGGTTCACAGATCAGGTAGTAGACACAAATGCTGGCTGGGGCACAGTGACAGGAGGGAACCTGAGGAAATCAGGCCCCCATTCCCATGCCCTCACAGCAGTTTGCCCAGAGGCTGGAGCCTATCCTGGGCATGATTACGATCGACATTGCAATTAAAATCGGCAAAGGACCGCCATTCCAATCACATAATGCCTTCTGTGGGCCAATAACAGTGCCGTGATTAACCACAAATTTTGCCTAGTTTAGATTTTTTTGTTAAACTAAATGTCTAATTGGGCAAATATTTATAATCGTGTCTGACCAGCTTAAGATCATAGGATCAGCTCCCTAGACTCTGTGACTGATAACTAGCCTTGATTGTTCCCTACGAAGCAATCTTATCTTTTCTGTAATGATTATAACTATACCAGTCAGAGGCTATATATGAAATGAAAATACAGTATAATGAAGAATCCATATCTTGAATTTAATTGTAGATGTAGCTCTTTAACTATGCTGAGTATGCTAAATTACATAAGTGTATTATTAGAACCATGGTATTAACTTAAATATATTAAATCGACTGTCGAGCTATGAAGTATATTCAATTAGTCGTATTTGCAGTACAGATACTTGTAATCTGTCATATCTGTGTTTCCCCTCAAATAATACAGTGTCTTATTTTAATTTTGCACCAAAAGATGTGCTAGGGCTTATTTTCAGGGGATGTCTTATATTTCTATGAAGTTCCTGTGCTGTGTGTCCTCCTGCCTTCCCCACTGTGCTGCCTTTTCCTCTACTGGATCCACCTCTTGTGTGCCCCTGTGTCCTCTTTGTACCTTTAGTGTCCTCACGGTGTACCCCTCTGTATTTGTGTCCTCCTATCCCCTGTTATCCTGTGTCCTCTGTTATGTCTTCCACTGTCCCTCATGTCCTTCTGGTAAACCCCTGCATCCTCTTTGTTCCCCCAGCTCTATGCAATCCCCAAGCGTCACCCTATGGGGAAGAAGTACAACAGCTGGTGTTTCTACTGGAGCCGACAGTCTCGCAGGCGGGACTATGGCTCCATTCTTGGCCCAATCACTGCACTTGCTGAGTAGCAGTGAGTGCAGTGATTGGCCAAATAACAGAGCCATGGGCTCTGGGAATAACACAAATCGCCATACTTTTCCCCCTTACTGCCGCTAGGGCTTACTTTCAGGGTAGGCCTTATATTTCGAGCCTGGTCGGAATTCCTGGTAGGGCTTACTTTTGGGGGATGTCTTAATTTCAGAGAAAGAGGGTATATACTATCGACTCTATAATAAGAATGCATAAGCTTTTACTTTTTAATATGCTATAATTGCACCACTGTTGTCTTTAAAAGTGATAGTCTATCTAGTCACTTTAGCTGTTTTGTGCTGCATCACTTTTTTTTTACACTGAGACACTGAGAAAAATAAATGATGGGGGGGGGGGGACTTAATGTCAGGACCCTTTGAGGCTGTGTTCTCACTAGAGCTGAGAACGGACATTTTATAAATAGTGACAGTGAACGGATCCTCATATATATATATATATATATATATATATATATATATATATATATATATATATATATATATATATATATATATATATATATATGAGCCATTCTTACTCATCAGCCTGCAATGGTGGATCGTTGCATTCATTACAGTAAGCGGACCACACTTCAGTCCAGTCCCTGATAATCAGACAGGTGGATGCTTTCCCTATATAGCATATCGTGGTAACTCATCTTCCCCAGGCTCCATCCAGACTACAGTGGACTGTTGTTGAAGTGGACACTACACTGTTCACTCCTGCTGGCCGCACATAGTCCTGCGGGCTGCGGCAGATGGGAACTGAGCCTTACACTATATGCATTATGTTGTGTCACACAGCATTGTGGAATGCACTGCAATTCCATGTACTTCCTCCTTCCTTAAACAGCAGTAACATCTTTCAGCTGGCAATCCATTTTTTGCAGACTGTACAAATATTTCAAATGCATTCAGAGGCTGAAATTATATAGACCTGTGTCTCCATTGTCTTTCTAAGTGAACCTTAGTAGACCCCATGTTTTCTGCACATCAATGGAATTTTCACACCTCTTCCAGCAGATTCTCAAGGCCAGCAAGTTTGCTTCTGTCTACCCCCTACTGATAAACAACAACAATCAAGGAAGAGCTTAATTAACCCATTCCTTCCCAAAGAGCAATGTTAATATATAAGGCCAGCGTCTTATTGTCTCTCAGGCCATCAAGAGCTGCTTCTCACATTGGAAAAAAACAAGCTAATTTGCTGGAATCTCTATGGATTTTAAATAAAACGCACAGAGGTAAAAAAAGGTGGCCAGGCCCATAAAAAGTGCCACACTCAGACTCAGTCCAACTTCAGGGACCCAGGCCCATTCAAGGAAAAGAACTTTCCAGCGATCTCCAGTGATGTTTACTGGGAATCGGAGGCCAAAAGTAGCAGTGGTTGCCATGTCCCTAGTCAGAAATGCAGTAACACCCCGGCAGTGAACCCAGTCACCATTGCTAAACCCCATTCAGTCACTGCATTGCTCTGCAATGCCTGCTCTATAAACAATAAGACAGCCATTATTGCGGACCTTATTCAGATATGCGATTTTTCATGCATCACTGAAACTTGGATTGATGCCAATGCGGGCCCCACATTGGAAGCAACCATCCCAAAAAATTACACAGTCCAAGGTGAGGGAAGACGAGACCGCAGAGGAGGGGGTGTAGCAATTTGTGGCAAAACAACCCTGCAGCTCAGACCCCTGAATGTTGGCTCAACAAATTCCTTTGAATGTATAGGTGCCCAGATCTCAGGTGGTAAAAGCTTCAACATTTTAGTGGTTTATCGTCCCCCCGGAGATGCTGACCCATTCCTACAGGAATTCTCAGAACTTCTGGCCACATTGACACTGTCTTATCCGATATGGATCATCCTTGGTGACTTCAATGTCTGGGCGGATGACACTCGATCACAAGATGCAAATGAACTAATAAATCTCATAGGTGGACTAGGCTTCACACAAGTTGTCAAATCTGCTACCCACAGAGGAGGGCATACCCTGGACTTACTGTTCCGCCTAGGAATGGACATTAGTAACATAACAGTAACTCCAGTGTTATGGTCAGACCATCACATAATACAGTTTACTATTGAACATCACCCTATCAAGCAGCACCCTAAGGAAACAATCAAAATCCATCCCCTGAATAAATTAACACCGGAGAGGATAACTGCCAACCTGGATTTTACAAATCTGCTCCATAGTCAAATGGACCCCAACACTCTAGTAACCCAGTACAACAACATGATATATTAAATACTTGACAGTATTGCCCCATGGCGCACCAAATCAGCAACCAAAAAGCAGAGGGCTAATTGGTTTGACAAAACCATCATGGATCTAAAAAAGAAAGGGAGCAGACTAGAAAGACAGTGGCGTAAATCGGGGTCTGAGGAGCACAAATCTAGCCTAGTTAAACGCCTCAGACAATACCAACAAGCAATAACCAAGAAAAAAAATCAGACTTCATCTCGCACAAAATATCTACAGCCAACAACAGAGCTGCTCAACTCTTCCACACAGTGGAATCACTCTGCAATCCTTCTGGCCTAAAAGCCCCAACCACATTCTCCATGGAAAGGTGTGAATAATTATCTGCCTTCTTAACAAACAAGGTGTCTGTCATCCGTGCCAGCATTACACCAACAACAATTGACCACTGGACTTTGCATATGTCTACTACCGTACTACCATGGCAAGTGATTTGACACTCTGAGTGAAGAAGATTTTGGAATTCTCATTCAAAGTCTCCGCCCTACTACCTGCGACCTGGATCCTGGCCCAATTGGTCCCTAATGCAGTGCCCAGAGCTGATCAGGCCAGCACTTCACAAAATAACTCGGTGCTCCTTGCAAAGTGGACTTTTCCAGCAATCATAAAATCCCTCTTGAAGAAACCATCACTAGATCCTGATTCTGTGACCAACTACAGACCTGTGGCGAACTTACCATTCCTTTCAAAAGTTATCGAGAAAGCAGTCGCCAACCAGCTAGAAGCCAGGCTTACAGATAACATTTTTTTTTATACTTTTCAGTCAGGATTCAGGAAAAGGCACAGCACTGAAACGGCATTAGTCTGACTAATGATCTACTTACTTCAACGGACAAGGGTGATTGCTCAATTCTGATTCTTCTAGACTTGTCTGCAGCATTTGATATTGTGGATCATGAAATACTAATCCAGCGACTGAAGAATTACTGTGGCCTAAGGGGTACTGTTCTTAGCTTGTTTCATACCTTCCTATCTGGCAGGACACAGCAAGTATGTCTGGACACACACTACTCTAATCCAGTGCCACTTGCCTATAGAGTTCCACAGGGTTCTGTGCTATCACCATTACTCTTTGCAGTCTACATTCTCCCACTGGGCAAAATAATCCAGAACTATGGCCTAGGATACCATTTTTATGCAGATGACGCACAACTGTATCTGTCCTTCAAACTTGGCACCCAAGACCAGGGCCGGGCCGAGGCATAGGCTGGAGAGGCTCCAGCCTCAGGGCGCAGTGTAGAAGGGGGCGCACAATTCATTCAGCTATCATTCCTAATTGTGTTTGAAGCAGAAAGAAATAAGAAAAGGGGATACATGGCAGTGACTGCAAGCCAGATAACTAGATATTAAGGTGTTGGGGAGGTTGTGGGCCCTGTGGGGCTTCTTAGTCTAATAGCAATCAGTGTGTGACAGCTGAGGTGGGAGGGATGGAGGGGCGCACTTTGGTGTTTCAGCCTTGGGTGCTGGAGGACCTTGTCCCAGCTCTGCCCAAGACCCATCAGCATCCATAAATGCGTGTCTAGTGGATTTGCAAAATTGGATGAACACCAGCTGGTTGAGGCTGAACTCTAACAAACCAGAGGTGTTGGTAGTAGGTTGTCCACACATGATGGATAAAGTTCAAAATGCTCACCACCTCAAACTAGCAATATTGTCAGATACCTCACTGGTTGCCAGTAAAATGAAGAATCCATTTTAAGATCTGGCTGATGACATTCAAGACTCTAAACCACATGGGACCCAAATACATAGCGGATCTATTGGAACTTTATGCTCCTCCACGCACCCTCCGCTCTGCCAACAAGATGAATCTGGTTATTCCCAGGACACACTTAACATTTGGTGCTCGGGCCTTTTCCTATGCAGCCCCCACTCTATGGAACTCCCTTCCACTCCACAATCAGTACGAAAGGCTCCTTCTGTGGACCGAATGCCATCACCAAGGGGGGTACAAGTACAGTGTCAAACCTAGGATTTTCAAGGGGTAGATTCCTGAAAGGTCTCCCTCAGCCACGCACAATACAGTAAAATATGGTAGGACATCATGCTGGGTACACATAATGCAATTTCCCGACCAATCGACAACTGGATCGATCAGGAGCAGTTTGGATACAGATGATAATGAGGACAACCGACATTGGTAATGAAGGGAAAAGTGAAGCATTCACACAGCAGGGCACAGGGCTGTGCTCATACCTGGCTCTGTTAAGTTCCCCAGAGTTGCTTCATGCTCTGTACACACGCTGCTGCTACTTCCAAAGTCAACTGTAGCAGGGAAAGATAGGGTGCAGTGCTGTGAGCTGCAGGATGCATTCAGATATTCTGGTGTCTCAACTTGTGCCTGTCCCCGGACTCTGCACCGGCCCTGGTCTGAGGAGGGATTCTGGGCATCTGTAATCCCCCCCCCCCCCCCCCTGAGTTTGCCTATGAGGTAGGTCTCAAATACGCATCCCAAATTTTTCCTTGCCTGGTGGCCCTAGGTTGCCCTTATTTTTAACTTGTATGGGGCCCAGAAAATTCTGATAAACCAGATCTATCAATAACTTTTTTTTTTAATCAATGTCATGATTTGATATTCTACTTTGAAACTGAATGAGCCATTTCTCAAGTCCACTAGGCTGATGCACTTAGTTTCTAATGTAAATTTAAGAGAAACAACATTCATGAAAAATGGCATTTTTTTTTTGCAGTTTGGCACTCCCTGTAAATAGTTCGATGTTTCCCTCGGGTATTTATCATGGGTTTTGCTGTTAGAGATATCTGTACATGTGTATATCTCCTCTGCTGTCTCTGTTGGTTTTAAATCCGTAAAGAACTGCAGTGTTCCATTTTTGCTGTTGAACACACAGTAGAAGTTGTTTTTGCATACAATTCTTTTCCTTTTCTATTTTTTTTAATCATGTTGCAGACTTATCACTTTCTGTTTGAATAACCATGTGATTGCAGCTGTTCATTCGCAAGTCAAGCATAGACATGAAAGAACGTTGTGAATGGTGTACAATTTAATATCTATATCACAGCTAATCAGGACTATTTGTTGGAAATACATATTTAAATTCCACTCTGTTTCCTGATGAATTTATTTAGCATTTACAATCAGCTTGTCTTTTATGTATGCTTTTATTTGTATGTGTGAGTGTTTGCATTTGTGTGTTATCTCTACCCAGAGAAGAGGAATAGAAGAAAAATATCTGCATTGCGAAGTTACAATACAGTAAATAAATAGTACACAATGGCTTTAATTGACGCTGGAGACTTCTTGTATGACATACACCGTTTCCTTGAAAATAAGTCTATTCATTTTTGCACCAAAAGATGTGCTAGGGCTTAATTTCAGGGGATGTCTTATATTTCTGTAAACACACAAGTTTCTGTGCCATATGTCCTCCTACCTTCCCCACTGTGCCACATCTTCCTCTGCTGGAGCCACCTCTTGTGTGCCCCAGTTTCCCTTGTACCTTAATGGTCCTCCTGGTATCCCCCTCTGTACCTGTGTCCTCCTCTATCCCCTGTCCTGTGTCTCATGTCCCCCTACATCCTCTTTTGTGTCTTCCTCTGTCCCCCATGTCCATCATGTCCTCTGTCCCCCTGCATCCTTCTCTTACCCCCAGCTCCATGCCACTGTGTCCCTGAGCTTCAGGGTATTTGGAAGAAGTACGGCAGCTTGTGTTTCTACTGGTGATGGTCTTGTAGACAGGGCCATGGCTCCATTATTAGGCCAATCACTGCACTCGCTAATTAGCAGTGAGTGCAGTGATTAGCCCAATGATGGAGCTAAGGTCCCACCTGTGAGACCATAGGCTCTAGTAATGACACAAGTTGCCATACTTTTTCCCCTTACTGCTGCTTAGGGCTTACTTTTGGAGTAGGCCTTCTATTTGGAGCAGGCTTGAAATTCCTGCAAGGGCTTACTTTCAGGGAATGTCTTAATATTTTGAGGAAATGGGGTAATAGGAGTCTGTAAATGGAGCTTGTTTCCCTCTGCATACGTGAGGTATGATTCCACTCCATACAGTCTTTAATAATGGACTGCTATGACTGTTTGTATATCAATTGGATGAGCCCTGGTTTTAGAGGTTTGTTAGATTCATTGTCTTTATCCAATCTAACATTGTCTATTAAAAACATATGATAGTGATTGGTGGCCTGAGCTTTCTCCTAGAAGACAATTTTTCATATTCTCTTTAAAATAACTTTTCTGCACTTTTCAGGAGATTTAATTTTAAAATGAAAAGTGGCCTACTACCCTCTACAAGATCCCTGACAGTCTATTAATGGTCCTGGTCCTCCACAACCTAATATGCCCAAATTGGTCCCTGATTGTCTAGAGTGGTGTTTGAGAGTCAAAGGGGCTATTTTTGTCTCCTCCTAAATCTACTTGTTAAAATGGGATCATACTCCCAAAACTAAAATTGCTGTAACTACTCTTAGTAACATAAAGTAACATTTGAAAGCATTCCCACACATTCCTTGTGTGTAAAAACCTTTTTCACTGCAGAGAGCAGGAGAAGCTTGGTTACCTCTTGTCATCGGCAAAGGCAAATTTAATCATTGCCTGCTGAAGATTTCTGAGCAATGTGTCTTCTCACTGCATTCCTGTTTCTGCTGAACATTGCCCTGGCAACAGTTAAGTCACTTCAGCAGTAAAGGAGGTGTGCAACGTGAAGACACATGGTTCAGAAAGCTTCTGCTGGCAATGATTACATTTGCTGATCACCATAGATGAGCAACTTCTTCTCTCTGCAGTAAAAATAAAGATTCTGGGACCAGATTAGCCACTTGTTTCTTCCAGGTTTGAGATTCAGACATTATAGCAGTCAGAGATCAGCAGAGCAGTCAGGTAACTGTTTAAAAGGAAACGCTTATGGATGCCACCACATGCCTCTCTTTTCAGGTTCCTTTTAACCACTTAATGACAACATGATGTATATATACGTCCAGTGTAGTTGTGGAGAGTGTACCACCAGTTTGTTTTGCAAAATGAAACGTGCTATTATTTTAACGGTGACGAGTGGTAGAATACATTTTAGTGTATTAAAAGCTTGGACCCACATCACATAAGAAATAGGTAGGAACAAACTCAATCCAACATAAAAAGTCATTTTCAAAATTATGATCAAACTTGGGAAAGTCTTAGCAAACCTACAGGAGACATATATGGTAACATTTTAACCACGATAAGCAGTAGAATAGAGGTTAGAGAGTTTTAGGGTTGAAGCCCATGTCTTGTATATTCTTTTTAAAGGGAAGGACCAAGCAGAAGAAAAAAACAAAATCCACTTACCTGGGGCTTCCACCAGCCAGCTCCTGGCAGCCGTCCTGTGACCTCGCTGCAGCTCCGGGGCTCCCAGTGTCCTCCGCTGCAGAAGCTAACCTCGCCAGGTCGGGTTCCTAGTCGGCTTCTTGTGCGTTCCACTGCACTGGAAAGCATTGCACTGCACAGGTGCAGAATGTGACCCAGGCGGTGGAACGCACTAGAAGCCAACCTGGCAAGGTTGGCTTCTGCAGCGGAGGACACCGGAGCTGCGGCGAGGGCACAGGACGGCTGCCAGGGGCTGGATGAAGCCCCAGGTAAGTGGATTTTTTTTTTCTTCTGCCTGGATGCATCCTTTAAGTCAGGGGTCCCCAACCCCCGGTCCGCGGCCCACTGGTGGTCCATGGGCCGTTTGCGGGTTGTCCGCGTGTGTAGCCTCTTGCCCCCACCCCACCTTGTGGCTGCCGTTGCTGTTACCTTAGCTGGCAGCTGCTTCCTCCCTGCCTCCATGCGTTAGTGTCCTTCACAGCAGCGCGACTGCTGTGATGAGGCAGAGAGCAGGAGAGCGGCTTCCTGTAGCGGCGATGTGTATCGCCGTTACCAGGGCAACCGCTCTCCTGCTTCCTGCCTCATCACAGCAGCCACGGGGCGCGCTGCTGTGAAGGACACTAACACGCATGGAGGCAGAGAGGAAGCGGCTGCCAGATAAGGTAACAGCAGTGGCGGCCGTGGAGGGGGCGGGGGGCCTATCCTGGGGCACTATACTACCCATACTGGGGCACTATACTAGCTATACTGGGGCACTATACTGGGGCACTATACTAGCTATACTGGGGCACTATACTAGCTATACTGGGGCACTATACTAGCTATACTGGGGCACTATACTACCAATACTGGGGCACTATACTACCCGTACTGGGGCACTATACTACCCGTACTGGGGCACTATACTACCCGTACTGGGGCACTATACTACCCGTACTGGGGCACTATACTACCCGTACTGGGGCACTATACTACCCGTACTGGGGCACTATACTACCCGTACTGGGGCCCTATACTACCCGTACTGGGGCCCTATACTACCCGTACTGGGGCCCTATACTACCCGTACTGGGGCCCTATACTACCCGTACTGGGGCCCTATACTACCCGTACTGGGGCCCTATACTACCCGTACTGGGGCACTATACTACCCGTACTGGGGCACTATACTACCCGTACTGGGGCACTATACTACCCGTACTGGGGCACTATACTACCCGTACTGGGGCACTATACTTTCCGTACTGGGGCACTATACTGCCCGTACTGGGGCACTATACTAGCTATAGTGGGGCACTATACTACCCGTACTGGGGCACTATACTACCCGTACTGGGGCACTATACTACCCGTACTGGGGCACTATACTACCCGTACTGGGGCACTATACTACCCGTACTGGGGCACTATACTTTCCGTACTGGGGCACTATACTGCCCGTACTGGGGCACTATACTTTCCGTACTGGGGCACTATACTTTCCGTACTGGGGCACTATACTTTCCGTACTGGGGCACTATACTTTCCGTACTGGGGCACTATACTACCCGTACTGGGGCACTATACTTTCCGTACTGGGGCACTATACTTTCCGTACTGGGGCACTATACTTTCCGTACTGGGGCACTATACTGCCCGTACTGGGGCACTATACTGCCCGTACTCGGGCACTATACTGCCCGTACTCGGGCACTATACTAGCTATACTGGGGCACTACACTGGGGCACTATACTACCCATACTGGGGCACTATACTACCCGTACTGGGGCACTATACTACCCGTACTGGGGCACTATACTGCCCGTACTGTGGCACTATACTGCCCGTACTGGGGCACTATACTGCCCGTACTGGGGCACTATACTGCCCGTACTGGGGCACTATACTGCCCGTACTGGGGCACTATACTGCCCGTACTGGGGCACTATACTGCCCGTACTGGGGCACTATACTGCCCGTACTGGGGCACTATACTGCCCGTACTGGGGCACTATACTGCCCGTACTGGGGCACTATACTGCCCGTACTGGGGCACTATACTGCCCGTACTGGGGCACTATACTGCCCGTACTGAGGCACTATACTGCCCGTACTGGGGCACTACACTGGGGCACTATACTACCCATACTGGGGCACTATACAAGCTATACTGGGGCACTATACAAGCTATACTGGGGCACTATACTAGCTATACTGGGGCACTATACTAGCTATACTGGGGCAACTAAACTCCTTATACTGGGGCAAGTATGCTTCCTATGCCGCCGCACCCCCCAATCAACTCCCCCCCCCCCCCCCCCTCGTAACCCGCTGCGCATGACGACACTGCTCAACCCGGACACCAACCCACCACCCCTCCCAAATACCCCCCCCCCCCTCCCTCCTAGTCCACAGATTTTGGTCGGATAGCGGTCCCCGAGCCGAAAAAGGTTGGACCCCCGCTTTAAATCACAAACTGAATCAAAAGCAGTTAAATTTCCACAGATTTTGTATAAAATAAGACTTGTAAAATGAAAACAGTGACAAAATGTAAAAGAAAAAAAAACATATTGTTAGCTTAAAAACGTAGCTTTTTAAATATGTATTCCATAAGGGTATATTACTATTCTTTTTGCAAATAGTCTTGTAAACATGTATAGTGTACAATAAGAAAGCAAAAAACACAAAACAGAAAAAGACACCTTTATTTCCAAATACAATATTGTCACCATACATTGTATTAGGAACATAATCTAAGGCTGGTTTCACACCAGGACGTTGCGTTTTAGGGGACGTTAAGGTCGCATAACGTGCCCCTAACGCAACACCTGGTGCTCTCTGATGTGGACGTCAGAGTGAGCCGCGTTGTGCAACTCACTCTGGCGTCCATGATGCCGTGATGCGTACTCTTGGACGCATGCGGCATCACGTGGTCCCGCCCGGCCAATTGCCGCACAGAGCGGCCGCTCCAGGAAGTAAACACTGCACGTCACTGAGTGCAGTGAATATTAATTAGCCATGTGCCTGGCCACTCTCCGCTCCTCCCCAACATTACTGAGCATGTGCAAGCAGTCTAACGCGGCTCTGCTGCTTATAAAGTACTGCATGCAGTACGTTGTGTTATGGCGCAGCGTTACTAAGTAACGTAACGTGGGCACTGTGAACAGCCCATTGATATTTAATTGCTGTGCGGTGGGGTGCGTTACAGGCTGCTCTAACATGCGCCTGTAACGTCCCACTGTGAAACCAGCCTAAATGTAATAACCAGGATGGATAAGCAAATAAAATTTGTGGGGGATGAAGAAAGAGATTTTTTTTTACCCTTATTTTCCCTTTAACATGCATAGAAAATAAGGCAATTACTTAACAAAATTTTCACACACTTAGGCCTCTTTCACAGTGGGACGTTAAAGTCGCACGTTATAAAAATTTATAACGCAGACTAACGCACAGCAATACAAAGTCTGTGCGACATTCATAGTGCACATGTTGCGTTGTGTGTAACGTGTAGCAATATTTAGAAAGTGCAGCATACTGTGCGTTTAGAAAGAAATTTGCTGTTTTATGTGTGTTGCACATGCTCAGTAATGTTTTTTGTTTCAAAATGTAACGCATGCGCCGTTTTCGTTCCATCAGTATGCAACGAAAACTGCGCACCAAGAGACACATAACGCAGTGCAAAATAACGTCCAATTTCATAACCTACATCTGCTGCATTAGGGGCACGTTGTGCGACTTTAACATCGCATGAAACACAACATCCCACTGTGAAAGAGGCCTAAAAGCCTAATTTGTCTTGAAAAAAAAAGAATATATAGAACTTAGGTGTTAGGTGTGATTAGTTGGAATTTAGGTGTGATAAGTAGTAATAAAGTTGTGAATTAATGGGAGCAGAGATGATATGTGAAAGTTGCTCTCATCCTGAAGTAATCAATAAAAACCAGTGGTTATAGGAAGTTGTCATGCTGACCTTACCAGAGAATTCTAGTGGCCTGGCTGGTAATCCCAGCTTCTCTACCCAGAAGCAAAATAAATGGAGGGCACCTTAGGTTGCAAGCATAACATAACACGTATGTATTTAGTGTAGCATTATCTTGTGGCCAAAAAGTAACCCCTAAATACACCATTATACACCTATACATAGAAAAATGAAATACATTATCTTTAACCACTTCCGCCCCTGCCCCATAGTAACCCAAATAAAACACTTGTTAAAAAAATAATAATATTAAAACATAATAAAACTACATAAATAGTTAATCTTAGGGACTTTTTTTAAATGTATGTCATGAGGTTATATTACTGTTGCTTTTGTAAATAAAGGCTTGTAATTATTGTTACGGTATAAAAAAAAGCTAAACAGAAAAAAAATACACCTTTATTTCCAAATAAAATATTGTCGCCATAGATTGCACTAGGGACACAATTTAAACGTTGTAATAACCGAGACAAATTGGCAAAAATAAAGTATTTTTTTATCTACAACAGCACAGTTTATTTTTAAACTACAATGGCTAAAAGCTGAGAAATAGTTATTTATTAATTTTTCATTTTTTTCCTCTTCCCTGTAAAATGCATATTAAATAAAATAATTCTTAGCAGAAGGTACTGCCCAAAGAAAGCCTAGTTTGTCCAGCAAAAAATAATATAGAGATCATTTCAGTGAGGTAACTAGCGATAAAGTTGTTGGTGAGTGAATGGGAGGAGCGTGATGTGAAAATTGCTCTGGTTTTGAAGGGGGGAAAAACCTGTGGAACTGAAGTGGTTAACTCCAGGTTATCCATAAAATCATTGAATACCCCAGATAGGTAAATGTGTAAAAAGCTGGGCAACACACAGATAGTGTGAGAAGCTCAGAAACCACAGCCCTGACATTTATTTCAGTACAGGTTGCCTTTAACTGTACCTGTGAAAAAATGTTTGCAGCATACAAAATAGCAGAATATACTTTGAGGAGAACTTTGAGAAATTGCAGCACCTGGGTATATAACACACAGTGTCAAAATAATTCACATTTAAGAGTATCGAAGAAACCAGCTGCAAAACATCCCTTTGGGATTCAAAAAATTGCCACATGCTGCATTTGATGGATGACCCTATACTGGAAATCTCATTGCAAAGCCTAGATCAAAATGATTTGTTTCCTTTGTTCTGGCAAGCCATGTTGCTATGGTTACCTAATTAACCAGTGGTCTCTTCGCAAAGATGTCTCCCCTCCCCCCCCCCCCCCCCCTTCAGATAGGAATGTCAAACAACCAGAGCTATATATCCTCATGTCAGGTTTACAGATACTCATTTACCGGTGTGATATTTAGCACACATCACGGGAGTGATTATAGAAAACATCCACTGTTATGATTATCTAGGATCAATATTGTCCAGAAGCTATTAAATTAACACACTTTCATGTGCATTTACGTAAGTGCCATTTTATGTACACTTTACTGCTTTCCAAGAGGTGCCGAGTAGAATTTCTCATGCCTTTTAGATACAGCTCATACACATAAAAGCACATAAGAAGAGGGTGTGAATGAACTTGAAGCCTAACCCTGACATTAAATGCAAACCTGGTGGCCCTACACAAATGTTGCCACCACCATTTCCCCCTTCCCCAGAGAGCAATGTTGGCTGAGGGTCTGGCTTAAGGAGATAGTTGTGGTGGGGTTGTTGGGGGAGAAGACTGCTTGAGGGTGCTTGTGGGGAGAGATTCAGGCCTGGGGAGGGAGCAAGCATATGATTAAGGGTAGGGGTGGGGGGGCGAGACATAGATAAGGGTGCTGGAACACATGATTGAGTATTCCGAGGGTTTGGGAAGGGAGGAAATACATGACTTCAAAATGCTGTGGAGGAAGCAAGATTAAGGGTGGTAGTTGTTGGGGGGGTTGATAGATTGTGCTATGTGGAGTTGCTTTTGTACCATGCATTCAGTCCTTGCACCCATGTTCCCTAGTGGTTAGTGGTCCATAGTCTGGAGGATTGCACCATTCCCTTAGATCTCCCGCCCGCTCTTCTCTTTGGTCCACTGGTGAGTGAAATTTGGTTGCCAAGCATCTCTGAATCCTCTTCCGCTTTGCGTCTGATCTGCATTCAGACACTGTAGCAAAGGCAGGGTATACTGTCCATCAGAGCAGCTCACAATCTAATCCTTACCATAGTCAATTTGTCCACGGTAGTCTAGGGCCAATTTAAAAAAGTTAATTAACATGTATGTTAATTGTGGGAGGAAAGTGGAGTGCCCAGAGGAAACCCACGCAGGCATGGAGAGAACATACAAACTTTATGCAGATAATGTACAAAAGCTTTTGTTTAGTGAGAACAGAATCACTCCTGTGTTCATAAATGCTCAATCAAAACTATTGCCAATGGGCATTTTTGGAATTTTGGAAATAAATGGTATAAAGCCATTTAATGTTGAAAATTGCTTGAGGCCAACCTCTCTTTTTCATGTATGACCACAGCCGCACTGCACACGAGCAAGATAAGCCTCTAGCCTACAAAGTACTTTCTCTTGTGCATGTTTTTTTTCTCTGCACAAGCGGCTCCTTGTTACTGCACATATGCAAACCCACTGGCGCCTGTGTAGTGCAGCTGCGCATTTTTTCTTTTTTGCTGCCTACAGGTGTACTTTAATAACTTCTTTAGTGCACCCACCCTTGTACAATTTTATATGTACCTGGGTATCAAATAGTGTGAGATTACACCTTCCTTTTTTTGGCAAATGAAGTGTCAGGTTTATTGTAAAAGCCAGGATGGTTCTTGTCTTGTGTTTTTGTGAATTTGCATTGTTGTAGTGATGCACCACAGGAAAACAGAGCAACGGCAAATCAGGGGTCTTTGATTTCTACGTCTGCCTGGTATACTTCTCTCTTATTATAATATATAGAGTAGCGCTCAAGCTGTAATGTACATTAACACAGGCAGTCCAGAAATTTTCCTTAATTAGTAATGATATACTCCTCTCTTATTGTATTAGGCTAATACGTTCACTTATGCGATGTGTGGTATTTTTGTGTATCAGAATCAGAATCAGAAACTTTTTCGCCAAGCACGACTGGGTCGTGCCCGGAATTGGGCTTGGCACGTACAGGGTACTGATACACGATATACAGTGTTTACAGATACAGGACAGGGCATGCAGTAGGAACAGAACATTATACAGAATACAGAACATTATATAACTTTTATGCAGAGGGAGACAATGTGGCATAATTACAATACAAAAAAACATCCGAAAGGTACGCTTGAGCTGAAGCGGCGTCTATGTGCAGGGTGCTTCAGTGCGTCATGGTATTGTGGGGTGTATAGGAGAGCAGGCTCACTATACTGTGTGTCTTGGCTACCATAGCCTTCTGTTGCATATTAACCACCCTGGCGTTCTATTAAGATCGCCAGGGCGGCTGCGGGAGGTTTTTTTTTAAATAAAAAAAAAAACTATTCCATGCAGCTAACTGAAAGTTGGCTGCATGAAAGCCCACTAGAGGGCGCTCCTGAAACGTAATTCCGATCGCCTCCGGCGATCAGAATTAACAAGGAAGGCTGCAATGAGCAGCCTTCCTTGTTTTGCTTACCTCGTCACCATGGCGACGAGCGAAGTGACGTCATGGCCGTCAGCCGCCTCCAATCCAGCCCTTAGCGCTGGCCGGAACTATTTGTTCCGGCTGCGCTGGGCTCCGGCGGCTGGGGGGACCCTCTTTCGCCGCTGCACGCGGCGGATCGCCGCACTACGGCGGCGATCAGGCAGCACACGCGGCTGGCAAAGTGCCGGCTGCGTGTGCTGCTTTTTATTTCACTAAAATCGGCCCAGCAGGGCCTGAGCGGCAGCCTCCGGCGGTGATGGACGAGCTGAGCTCGTCCATACCGCCAGGATGGTTAAATGTTGTATTATATTTTATACATTCATTTGGCGGGTCCATTTGTACTGTACTTGTAATGTGTTCTGATGCAATATTACAACCTATTGAAATCGGTATACTTCATCCAAATTTGCGCGATGCCAGGAGCGCGATCAGATGGTGCGTGCAGCCAGGATTGCACGTGGCCTCACAGATGGAGCAACAGAGGGGAACAGATAAAATCTGAGGGACCAGACGGTCAGGGGGCTGGATTCCATCTGGCCCCCTCTGTTGCTCTGTTGTGTGGCCATGCACAATCATGGCCGTGCACACCATCTGTTCACGCTCCTGGCCAGGAGTGTTCTGCGCATGCACAGTTCTAGTCTTTGTGAACTGCGCATGCACAGAACACTCATGGCCATGGGTTCACGTGTCTGGGAACATTCATGCGCAGTGGCTGGTGACTGAACCAGTTGAGGAATTCATCGGGCCAGTCTGCAGAGCAACAGAGGGGACTGGATATAATCTGAGGGACCAGACCTACTACAGGGGGCTGGAGGAAGCCCCAAGCATAAATCCTGAGGTGTTCTTCATTTCAGGTTCTATTTATACAGGGACCCTGTAGTGAGAGAAATGTAAAGGCTTCTTTTTTTCCATTTTAACTCTTCCAGTTACCTGTCTGCTCCACTTATCCTGGGTCACTTTCAGCCACTGACCCATAATGAGTATGAACAGGTGCTATGATTAAAATCAAGCCATATTAGCCATATGCGTGTTTCAGGTGTGTGATTCAGACAATACTGCAGTGAATAAGCATGACAGCAAGGCAATTGACATTCTTTAAAAGGAAATAAATATGGCAGCCTCCATGTCCTGCTCGCTACATTGTCCCTTTAAGTTACCGTTATCTGCTAAATTCAAGAGTATCTCTTGAATCAACATTCATTTTTCCCACTTTTGATTATGCTTCCTATATCTGTATATAGTTCATTGGATAGTTCTTCCTTGCTTCCTAAATCTGTATATAGGTAGTTTGAAAGATTTGTATTAAAATATGTCCTGTAGTCAAGGCATGATGGGAGGTCTTGTGCAGTGAGTGGTAGACCTGAATTATGATTTTGTCCAGTGGTCAGGTCATAAGGTATTTAGCAAAGCATATTTTCATAGCATTGTTTAATGTATGATGAAGGTATCCTGTTTTGTAAATGTAAATGTGTACCATGTTTTACAATATTTATTTTAAGCAGTGGTATTTCATCTTGTTTAATAAGGCTGCCTGATAATCTAATTTTGAACTTTTGCGTCATCTCTTGGATTGAAAAACATGTATAACAGAATTCCTAATTTGCAAAAAAAAAAGCAGAAAGCGGTAATAAAACCTGTAGAATACAGTGCAAACCAAAAAAACATTCTTTCCCATATTTTCAAGAGAATGAGAAAAAAATATTTACACTTTGCATACAGGTTTATAAGCTATGTTTAATTATTAGTGGAAGAAAATGAATATGAGACTTCTTATATGTGAAGAGAAGCATATATTTTGTATAATGTTCCTGGTTTCTGCGATGAAGCTGATTCTAGCCACCAGTGGACTTGAGATAAAAAAAAATGGGCTACTTATTCAACCCAATGTAAAGCCTGCCTCCTGATCCAATGCAAAGCCTACCTCTCAGCAAAACTATTAAGTGGTGGCTGCCATCAGTTTCTGTACAGGGAAAGTGTGTTTGAAAGTGGTATTATGCTTCCAAAATTAAAATTTCAGTTACTACACTTAGTTACATAAAAGAGCATTTGCAAACATTCCCAGGTATTCCCTGTGTGTAACAGCGTTTATTTTCACCGTTGAGAGCTGAGGAAGCTTGCTTACCTTTTGTCATCAGTGAAGGAAAGAACCTCCCTGTGCTTGTATCTTCACACTGCCCTCCCCCTCTGCTGAATAGACACATCGCCCTGGCAACAGTTGAGTCGCTTCAGCAGAGGGAGAGAGGCAGAGCAAAGGCACAAGCACAGCCCTGCCTTTGCCAATGAGAAGAGATAAGCAAGCTCTTTGCAGTGAAAGTTAATGATTTTACACACAGTGAATACTTGGGAATGCTTTCAAATGTTCTTTTGTATAGCAGAGTAGTTACCGAGGTAATACTTTTGGGAGTATAATCCCACTTTAAGCAAATATCGGAAGACTGCAGGTCCTGGGATTTTGCAATTTCCTTCACAAATAATGCTTTTTTTACCCACATGTAGAGAAGAATGCATATGTAAACTCTCTTCTGGCAAAGCAAAATTGGCCTTTATGTCCTTGCAAGATAGTTAAACATGCTTTTATGTCTTGGCTTTACCTTAATTCTCTTCTTTTGTAACTTGTGTTGAAGTGGAGGCCCTTCAGTCACTTCTCCAACAGTAAAATGTTACCTGGAAATGTGCATATATCAATTATACCACATATGTGTGTTAATGCTGTGTAAACACTCTCATCTTCTGAGTACCAACTCACCGACAAACCCCTCAGCTATGCTAAGGTGTCTTTTTAATCTAGCTCTCTGTTGCGTCTTCCTGTATGTAGTCTGTCTAACCTGCATAATGTTTCACTGTTTGTTCTCTTATTCAGTCTAGCTGTGAAGTTCTTCTCTTCACTTTTAATGTTGTTTCTTTCTGATTTACCTTTACTCTGTCTGTTTGTGATTTCAGTGGACTTCTCTGTGTCAATCTACTTTTAGAAGCAGAGACTATTTAGGAGCCATGAAGGTACCCCCCTCATGCCACAGGAAGGTGTAGTGAGTGACAGCCACTCACACATTCTGCATGCTTTCCGACAACTCAACTCATTAGCATCATTTGTCTCTTACTGGCACATTAAAGCAACCAGTTCATTTTATGGGTTGTCTTACTAATAACAGACCATCCACAGCCTCCCAAAAGACCATTTATGAAGCTGATCCAGGGTGACAATGAACCAATCTCATGTTCAGAGCCTTTTCTCTTTTATCTGTGTCCTTTTTTATATGTTGTTTTATCCTTGTTTCATGTCATTTATTGTGCCTTGAAATTTAAAATTTTGTTTAGTTTAACTGTTTTTGTTCTTTGTTTTACATCAAACTTAATCATTATTGCATTTTGTGGAAACTATCTCACAATTCACACTGTTCTCGGTGTAAATCGGTGAACATATAGCCTGGTGATGGCATATAAGGGCAGTAGAAAATGCATGACCCAGCTAGCATTATACGGGTAAATGGCAAGTATTTTCAACTTGCTTACAGATAAAATAAAAGCAAATAAAACTCCTGCAAAACAGTTATTCATTGAAATTCTTTACTGAACTGTGATGTGGATGTGTCCATTTGCTCCCAAAGTATGACCCCAGGTGTAGAAGACGAGTAGCAAGCTCCTAATCTGCGCAGCAAGGTGGGTAGTGTCTAGGCTGCCTATACACCATAAAGACAGTACAGATTTTAGGCTTGCAAAGAAGCACAGGTTCAATCAGCTTTGGGAATTCATAACTGGCTGTACGCTAAAATCAGGGGCGTAACAATAGGCTCCGTAAACCCTCTTTACCATAGGAGGGCTTGACTTCTAAGGAGGCCCCCATGCAAAGTGTGGCAGCAGAAGCACCATTTTATAGCACTGACATCTACCACAGTGCTTCATAAAGTACATAAGTGACCCTCAGAGAAACTCACAATCTAATCATTAATCTATTCAGTGTAATGCACTTATGCTGGAAATACACGATGCGTTTTTGCGTTCGTTTTTGCCGTCGATTTCGCTTTCGATAGATTCTACTCTCGATTCACTGCTCGATTCCCCTCTCGATTCCTTATCTTTTCTTATCAATTACATGCACTTGAATGAGGAGAATCGAAACGAAAGTAGAATCGACCAGATCCGACAGGTTGGAATTTATCTATTGAACCCATCTATCTAAATCTATCTAAAGTAAAAACTTAACGTGTATTCCCAGCATTAGTGTAACACTGATTTAGGAGATCCAAATATTTTATATAAGTATGTTTATGGAGTGTTGGAAGAAAACAGAATGCCCACAGAAACCCCACTCAGGCCCCAGGCCAAGGTTTGAACCCAGGACTTTAGTGCTGTGTGGTGCCAACCACTATGGCCCTAAACATTGTCTGGTTCACATTGTACAACACATGCACGGATGGATTTTTTTGCGTTCATTTTTCTGGAGCTAAATATTGTGAATTTTAAATGCATCATTGGTAAGACGCAATACAACACAGTAGACGGAGAAACCCTTGTGCCGCATGTTACAATATTCCCCATTATGTGATTACACATTGCTCGGCAATGCACAGCATAGTCTATGGGCTTTCTTATTGCCATACAGATAGAGATCGTACAGCATGTGCAGTGCGTCAGACCTCATAGCACTGTACATTATGTACAAAAGCCCTTGAAGAGGAACTTCATCCCAACCAGTAGCTGATGCCCCTTTCCCATGAGAAATCTTTACGTTTTCTTGAATAGATCGGGTGGTCTATGTGGCTTATATTGTGGTGAAACCCCTTCCACAGTGTGATGTCATGACCATGGTCATGACCGTTTCCTTTCTGTGAACCTTGTTGCATTGTGGGAAATATCAGCCATTTTCAACTGCCCAGCAGTATGTGTTTTTAATCGTACTCCATTTAAATTGCTCAGAAGTGTGACATCGCAGAATGTAGTCAGAGAATCGACTGTGTTGTGTGCATGATCAACTAGAGCGCCCAACAAAATCGCACTAAAGCATTTAAGAGCACACGCAAAACCGAAGACAGTAGTCTTAGTTGTAGATTTCATATACACAGAATAGTTGATTTGCCAACAAATGTTTAGTAAGGCCCCTTCCTACACTTCACTCTTCCGCTGCAGAGCGGTTCTTCTGCAACTGAACTGATACTATCCCAAAAGGTCGCACCAAGCATTATCGATGCAGTGAGACCATAAAGTGAGGCATACTTTCCAATTAAAGTATGCCTCACTTCCAGATTAATCTTGCATAATGCACTGTAGCCCTTGCATCGCCACAATGGGACCCACCACCCTGTGATCACTGTGATAGGGCTATCACTGTTTCTGTGATGGGATGCCCATCTGTGATGCAACAGAATGTAGCGGGGTAAGTGTAATAGGGCCCTACATTTTTTCTTGTTTGGCCCTCCTGTTTTAAATTGGAGAAGAGAAGGTTTTGTTTTTTTTAGGGCAAATCCAAACTTGTATAGTCCTGTGTCTTTTCATTAAAGGTCAGCTGGACTTTGTATGAATTACCTGATACATGGTATTAAAAAATGTTAGTTGATTTAAACTATATATAAAAGTGCAAAGTAGAACCTATATTATGTTACGTTCCTTGTTGGTCTCTTACCTCTCTCCTCATTAAGAGAACTGAGAAAGTGTTTGGTTTTAGTGATGGTAGCTACGAGTATGTAGCTACTTGTAATCGAAATTTAAACTAGATAGTGGTGCCTGTGGCAGAGGGGGGTTAACTTACCTATGACGCCGTCTACAGCCAATGTGCTCCACTCGTGGTCATGTAACACCTCTACTTTTTCCTCCTGTGTTTGAAGAAGGAAGTAGTGGAATTATGTGGACCATGAGTGGAACACATCGTCCACAGGCAGCGTCATAGTTAACCCCCCCCTGCTGTGGGCAGCGCTATCTAATTTACATTTCACTATTTGGTACCTGTGAAATGGGTGCAGTATGACGTGAGTGAATTTTCCAGGACTTGATAAATACAGCATAGTTCTGATCGAACATGGACAAACGTCTTTTTTTTCTATGTAACCGTATCACAAATTCGTTCAAAAAACATAGGAAGTTAAAGAGAAACTCGCAACAACTAATTTTAGAACATATCCAGACTGAAAACCCACCAGTTCAGCTAGGCATTTATAGAAGTATTGTCTTACTACTTCATCCTACTATCAATTTCAGAATCTGAGAGAGCCTAAGGGCCATATGCAGTTCACTTTTTCACCTGAGTTATCTCCTAAGAGATAATTTTCATCTTCACTTTAAAATACATTTTCTGAATTTTACAATTGAAAAAGTACACTAAACTTGGTGAAAAAGTTCTATCAAATCTATTTTGAGTATTTTCTTGCTTGCTGGTTGTGTAAGGGGCATTTTATTATAAGGTGTAAAAATACCACCTAGGAGAAAACTCAAGTGAAAAAGTGAATTGCATGTGGGCCTAAGTGCTTTGTCCTTTGGGAGAAAAGCACTATAGAAATATCATTTACATTGTAGAACATAAAACCTTATTTTGGATACCTTTTTTTACCTCATTTTTCCTATTCATCTTATATCAGGATTTTGCTCTATATCTGTATGTAAAACCCACCCTCCCCAGTGATTCATTGATACATTTAATACTGTAAATTAAAGTGAGGTAGGATTTTACAATGGCCGAACATTGACTACATAATTTATAAATTAATCTTTGTAACTATCTGTGTCAGCACACAGAGAGAATCTGATTATTGGTGATCTGCAGTATCACCAAGAATACAGATATATACCTGATTATTGATGGTCTGCAGAATCACCAATAATACAAGTATAACTAACCTCTGGACACCTGATAAAGTGTAAGTGTTTGGACAACAGTATATGAGCCTGGACCACCTGAGGAGCAGGTGACCCTAGACTGTATAACGAGTATCTCCTAGTCCGGGTTGGAGACAACCAGAGAGCCAGTGATTCCCTTAACTGCTTGGAATCAGACTCTACTGCAGTCAAAGGACTCCTATGAGCTAGAGTCCCTGACTGGATTGCAGAGAGGTCCCTCTGAGGGACAGGAAGTCCCTGCAGCTACTGGACACCCCACCGGGGGGGTGTCACAGGTAGTACAGATGGGCTGAACACCCAAGGAGTGAGTGACAGCTAGAAGGGTCGGCCAGGCCGGGTCGGCAACACACGAGCGGATAAGGTACAGAGACAGAAGGCTGATTAGGTAAACAGGGACAGGCAGGGTTGGCAACATGTAATCAGATATGTGTAGGTACCGAATCAGAGAGCAGGAGAAGGGTCAAGAGAGCAATAGGTCGTAACAGATATCAAGCAGAAGCCTGGTCTAGAGTGTGAGGTCCGTGGTCTCAACACCCAGGAACTGGTCTAAAGAATAACACAGCAATGACACAGTATCCCTAATCTTGGGTGTGAGGTCCGTGGTCTCAACACCCTGGAACTGGTCTAAAGTATAACACAGTAATAAAACAGTAATCTGGCTAAGTGTGAATTCCCAGGTCCACCTGGTTCAAACACACCGAGGGATCTGACTATGGTCTGAGTGCTAACGCATAAGCTTTCGCAACGGCTGACAACCAGCAACTGACAGGCAAGATGTATATATAGCAGAGCGCTCCTCAGCGCCGCCCAGTCCCATTCAGCCAATCACCTACTGCGCTGGGATCAGCTGATCGTCCTGATCAGCTGATCCCTCTCCTATTGGCATAAAGGGCCTGCCTGTTAGCGCGCGTGCGCATAGCTCTCCATCTGTGTGCACTACTAGGCTCAGACAATCCAGACGCATGCTGCTGCGGAGAAACCGCCGGTCTAAACGCGGAACCAGCCGCCTCGCTGTCAGACCGCGCGGCGGTGTCTCCGCAATCCATTACAATCTTGTTTTAAAAAAAAATGTAAGTTCCTCTTCAAGTTTGACAACCAGAGAAGGATAATAGCAGACAGAATGCCACATCTAGACTTTAATAATATCATATCTTTTTTACAGATCACTTAACACATTTTTGGTTGTAGTGGGGCTCAAGTAGAATTTACCTTAATGAGAACCAGTGAAGGCAGAAATTTTAAAACTTACACTTTTGCACTATATTTAAAGTTGTCATTAGGAAAGGATTATGGCTGTTCCCATTAGTTAGTCTCCATCCCATAATAATTGTCTGGCTAAAATACTGATGCTTTGAATACAATCATTTGAGTCACAGATTTTGTACAAGCTTGCAGATAAGGCGATTCTTAAAGGCCCGTACACACGCCTGACTAAAGTCAGCTGAGGCGCCTGATAACGACCACCCCAGCCGATAATAAATAAAGCATGTGTACAGAGGCACTGACCCACGACGCACAAGTGATTCACTTAGCGGATCAACTTGCCTCCAGCGATGGCCAGCTTCACTGTTTATGCAGCTCGTATGCCCACCACATGACATCACCATGCACAGCTCCATTGTTCCTCCGCCCCCTCAGCAATACAGCGTATTGTCCGCTACATAGCTGATACTCATCTATACAGCTGAGCTCTGCAATGGTTCTAATCCCCAATGAGCGACATCAGTGGTTTGGTGTGCAGGCCCATTTAGGTGGCCATACACGGATTTTGGTGTTCAATCGATCAATAGATCTGATTCATTTTTTAAATTGATTATAAATATATACAAATTTTCCAGGTTCGTCTGATTCAGTGTTTCTGAACATGCACATCATTAGCTTGGTGGAGGGGAAGAGGAGGGTTGGCATTATAACTAATTTCCGGAACGGTTTGAATGACCGTACAAATCTATCCAATATCCATTCCAGTATGTGCAGCACTGATTTATTTATATATTGCTGTAATCTCCCGCAGCGCTTTATTGTAGAAATGGATTTGTTGCCAACAGTCTAATCCCTACCATAGTCATATGTCTATTGTTGCCAACAGTCTAATCCCTACCATAGTCATATGTCTATTGTAGTCTAAGGCCAATTAACCAATCTGTTTGTTTTTGGAGTGTATGAGGAAACCAGAGTGCCTGGAGAAAACCCACGCAGACATGGGAAGTACATACAAACTCCTTGCAGATAGTGCCCTGGCTGGGATTCACTACACCACCGTGCTGCTCAATCTCTGTCCCAACAAACTGTTCTCATCGAAAAAAAAAAAAAATTTAAATTGGCACGTCAATCGGACATAGTTTGATCAGTGTATGGCCACCTTCACTTTTTTCCTTGAATATTTATGGGTTACACAATTATCCTTTGATCACTAAGAATGTTTATGTAGAGCAGGTGTTTTGACTTCATTATAGCGTAGTTCATTGCTTGCTTGTACAGTAAGTGTGTGACTCAGACACTGCTAAAAACAGAAGATCAGCATGGCAGCCAGGCAGCTGCCATTTAATTTTGGCAATGGGGTCAGTGTCAGCTCTATGCTCTCCATATAGCCTTCCCTTACTGCTTAATGATTCAGCGAGCAACTCAAAACCATTGAAGTATTGAGGCCATATGCATAGTGCAAGCTTTTACAAGGTCCGTGAATACAGTAAGAAGTAATAAATTGCAGCCCCAGAGCTTGTGTTATAGACACATGGCCAGAATGGCAGCTTTCATGTTGCATTCTGAAAACATCTTCCTTTAAAACATTGGAATCTCACAGGTAGCAGCTGCCTAAAAATGTTACAAAACATTTAAAACATTTAAAATGGTGCATTTTTAATCTGATTATATTGACACCTACAAAGTGGAATGTTAACCATAGATTTTGGCCATACACGATCACTATGCAGGAAATTATAGTTGTGGATTATTTTACTCAATAGACAGTGTACTGGTTAAGGGCTCTGCTTCTGATATGGGTTGAAACCAGGGTTTGAATCCTGGCTGGGGTCAGTACCTATTCAATAAGAAGTCCTTGGGAAAGACTTCATCAACACTTCAGGGTGGTCCATTGAGCGCGCTCTTAGTGGCTGTAGCTCTTGAGGGTTTTGAGTCTAAGGCACACATATCCGTGTTGCACGTAACGAAAATGTCACTGAGAGCCCAGATTTGACACTTTTTCCTGGACTGGATTGAAAAAGTGTCCAATGCAAGCCTGTGAGAATGGACACTGTCCGTTTTCACTAAGCTAGTCACCGCATCCACGTCATCCATTTTGGCCGCATCCCGTCTCCGTTGTGACGTCATACTCACGCGTCCCGCTGTCCATCACCACTGCTCGGTCCATTCTGAATAGCTCAGAGGCCGACAGAAGCATGAGGATTCTCCACTTGGCTGCAAAAGACCAATGGGAATCCTCAGCAACAGAGAGAATTCTCATTGGTTCCTGTTGAACCAATGAAAATTCACCCTGTTGCTAGGCAGAATTGGCCTGTTGCAGCCTATGGAGAGCCATGCTTCTGCTGGCCTCCAGACTGTGGAAGGGACCAAGCGGTGGCGGTGAGACAGGTGAGTGGCGATGCGTACATAGCAACGGGATCAATCGTGCGGACGCAGAACGTGCCCTACTATCCAGATCAGATCTGTGTCAAACGGATCAGTTTTTTCAGAAAACCGGATCCATTTGGCACGGATCTGATCTGAAACCAGAAGTGTGGACCGGTCCTAACAGGAGAAAGCGCTATACAGATGTTAGGATTATTATTAGAAATATTGATATTGAATACACAAATATCATACTATTTCACAATGTATGCCTGATATTATAAAATATAGAATTCTAGCTGTAAATTAGGATTTAATTTTTATTTCATATTTAAAATCCAACATTTGAGGGGTATTGGGGACGAGGGTTCAATTACTTTAAATTTTCTCCAAAACATTCAACATCGCAAAATAACAAAAAAAATTAAAAATGAAAAAGGCTATGGTCATCAAGGGCTCAAAATGTTGAATCTAGTCAAATTTGGTCCACTTTGCTTGTAGTGAAAATAAAGGCATAAGAGAAAAACAATAGCCATTCTGGATCGCCTTCTAAATGGGTCTCAATTTCCTTTAACAACAAAATATCGCATTTGATCTGGGATGCCAATTAACATCTAACTTATTTTTTTTTCTTTTACATTTTCTTTTGTTTGCTTTATTATAATTGCACATAGGAAATGCACTGCAAAACTGCAGCACCTCATCATCATTCTCAGTAAAAACACAACTTCATGTCATAAGTGAAATGTTTTTGTTTTGTTTTTTTCTTCACAGTGCTGTATGTGAATGCATCCAAGATTTTGTTTCTTTTCCACAAGAATGTTTGCATTCGAGTTAATCCGTATACTTGCCAACTTCTATTTTCTGCTGATAATTTGGTTTTGCATTGTTTTATGTGCTTTTTATAGATCTCCACTGTCAATTATATGGCCTGCTTACTCCCAGAAGGCTCCTTGCCTTCATACATTTTTCATTGAAAGAAATCAAACAAAGCTTTAGAGCTTTGATGGTGTTCAGTCCCAGAAGAACAATTAATTGTCATGAAGCCTGCTGATTTGGACACATTTCATAGTTCATTTAACAAAGTGACCCATTACGGTTTGCTGGGAGAAGGCTATTCCAATAATCTATGCCACAAGCTCAAGTGGGACCAGGATAAGCCTGTCACATGTAGACTAAATGCCAGCACTGCTGCAGTTTACGATTGTAGGAGAAATAATATTTAAATGATAAGTTTATTTTTGTCATCTTCATAATAACATTACATCCCATTTTTCTGTAGCACTGGAATGTTTGCAGCACTTTACAGAGTGCACTGCACATTTCAAATCTGTCTTTTCCTAAGGAGAATTCTCCATCTATTAATTTTATTGACGTCTACAAAATGTAAAGCTTTTCACAGATATTGGGGGATGATTAAATGTGTAGACTGGATTTGACCATCTTCAGGGCATAACAAAGACTGCGAGAGGTATGTGGAGGCTGCCATATTTATTTCCTTTTAAACAATACCAGTTGCCTGGCAGTCCTGCTGATCTATCTGGTTGCAGTAGTGTCTGAATTGCACAATAAACCAGCATGCAGCTAATTTTGTCAGGTCTGACAATGACAGAAACTCCTAATCTGCATGTGCGTGTTCAGGGTCTATAGCTAAGTGTTGGAGGCAGATGATAGGCAGGGCAGCCAGGCAACTGGTATTGCTTAAAAGGAAATAAATATGACAGCCTCCCTCCATATCCCTCTCACTACCTGTTGGCCTTTAAACACAAAGGCTCGACTACACTGGCCATTCAGTTCCTGTGTTGATCAGAAAGACTAGTAAATGTGTAGCAGTTGTTGTTGGCACTGCTTCTGCATGGGAAGGACAGTAGTAATTAGGCAGTATTTTCAAACCTACTTATTTATCTTTCTCCCCTGCTAAGCATTGTGTAACAGCTGAGTTGTGTTTAGAAACTAAAGATTGTCCTGACTTGTTTGTTGACAGCTAGATGGGGTGGCTGTCATCCATTGTCTGTAATGGACAACTCTACCCAATGCTGTACAGTAAGAAGTATTGGGAGTATAGTAGTTATAACTTCTCTCATTGCAGTCCTTCAGTAGTAACCCTTATCCAAGTTTTGTTTCACCCTGGCAAATACATTACTTCCTATTTATGCAGAAATGTATGGCCACACAGCAAGACCACACAAGTTGTTGGACTTGTACTAGCTTGTTGAAGATTTGCCTTACAATCTATATGCTGCACTGCGTCGGAAGTGGGTAGGGGATGAGTGTGGTGGCCCAAGTATACCAGAAGGTTCAAATTAGGATTACTATAAGTGGCTGAGCACAGATTAGAGTTAGGACTATTCATACCACTACAAACCTCTGCCTTCGCAGTTACAAGCCATTTGGTGTAGTCCTTCTTTAAGTACAATATGATCAGATGTCCATTAATCTGTTCATTGTCATTGGACTAGTATTGCTACCCATTCCTAAAGCATCCTAAATACAAATAAATTGCTACATTGTAGGATGACTACTACTCAAAAACAAAACATGCTAATCTCTTCACTGTAAAATACGACTGGGAGCAAGTTAAATGTAAAACCCCTACAAGGTGATTGATGGTAAATAGAGGAGGATGACCTCACCAAAAACAATCTTGCAATTTTAAAAGTAGCAACCCCGAGACAAACCTAAAGTGCATATGATGTAGTAACTATAAGTTAGTGTATGGAAGGATAGTATCTCTACTACATAGGGGTTGCAATGTATCACATTGTTATACAGCATTATATCCCCCCATTAACAACCACCCCAAACAATCTAACATGTTTTGCTGTAATAGGGGCTTCATCAGGGATAACATTACATATAATGTACAAATGCAAAATATTTCTGTAGTGCACAAGAAAGCAGGCCTCAGTTTCTCCTCATCCTTCCTCCACCTGGTGTGGGTTGGTTTGGACAACATGGGCATGCCCAGCCTATTAAGTCCTAACAATGTGGGAGGATTTTTGTCACTTAGATGGCAGTAGAAATGTTTAGTTCAAACTGGAGCCAGCTTGGTTGTGCACAAGCCTATTGCTTTGTTCCTAGATTTTGCAGGGAGGCTTCTTGTCCTCCCTTTTGCATAGGACAGTACTTGAAGATCAGCCAAGTATGCATTAACTGTCATTGGAATGCCTGCACGCACAGCCAAAATAAACAATGGTCATTCTAGTTTCTATATGCAATTTTAGGCTGCAGTGTTTGTGTACAATCCAGTTCAAGTTTGAACCACAGATTGGAGTCCTGCATGTTGGCTAAGGGCCTGTACACACTGCTGCGCTTGCGCTGCGTTTTTAAAAACGCATGCGTTTTTAAAATCGCAAGGTCTTTTGAAAAAGAATGAAAATCGTGATGACTTGTACACACTGGTGCGATGCGTTTTTAGAAAAATGCAATCGCAGTGCCTACTGCGCTTTTTTAAGCGCAGCGCATGAAAAACGCATTAAAAACGCATGCGCTTGCGTTTTTGCCTGCGTTTTTCAGAAGTCAGTATCCCAGAAGACTCTGCAATCTCCTGATTCCTGTTGAAATGTAAACTAGAAAAAAAAACAAAGGATTCTTTAGCCAATCAGCAATTACAAGAAAAACGCAAACGTACAAAAAACGCAGGCAAAAGCGCATGCGTTTTTAAAACTACATGCACTTTAAAAACGCATGCGCTTGCGATTTTGCTTGCGTTTTTCAGTGTGTACAGGCCCTAAGAAGTGTTTTTGTTTACAAAAGTTGGCGGAATAGGATCATTTATATCACACGTACAGATTAGGGTGTCAGTAACAGAAAGTGATGTCATGCTCTGTTCAGTTAGGCTACCAGATGATAGCTCTCTCTCCTCCTTGCTGTGAGCTCAAAGCCTGTTCTCCTAATGCAGAATCAAAAGCAAGTATTATGTGCTGTGAAAGGTGTTGGGTAAATAAACAGGCTCCCTCTTTATTCACCTAAGTCATTCTACAGCACAATACTTGCTGCTGACTAAACCTGCATAACTAGAAAAGGCTTTGAGCTCACAGCACAGAGAGGAGAGAGATAGCTGTACGGAGGAACTATACAGAGAAGGATGTCCATTTCCTCTTACTGATGCTAGGATCTGTATGTGTGCTATAAATGATCCAATCCAGCCATCCTTAGTAAACAAAAACACTACCTAATATGTGTTGCTTTTCCTATTAGAACTATGCTACAACGGTAATCCCAGTAGTCTAAATTTTGCTGTAGTGCCCCTTTAAGAGAATTCTGGAGCATCAGTCTTTCTGTTTTTGTTTCAAATGTCTTCACATTACCTTGCTGTTCCTTTTTAGTCCGGTACCTAGCATGTTCATCTTCATTATGCCATGTGCTATAGTATTAGTGTGTCTTGAATTTATCATGCACTCAGTCTCTTTATCTCACACTCTTTGTGATCTGGTTTCTGGGTTGTTTATCTAAACTATGCTCTTGTCTGTATTTTTTATTTTTGCTTGTACTGTGTCTGTCTTGTGTAAGTGTATTTTTGTTCATGTGTTTCCCATTTCTTAGGTTTTTCTGGTTCTTGTCTACTACTTCTTTAGTTTGTAAGTGTGCTGCCTCCTCCTGACCTCCTTTTCACTGTTTACGTCACCAGTTATCTTTGTGCCTTTCATCTAATCTGTCTCTTAGCTTAGTTTTGATCATCCTGTCTTTGTCCTGTCTTAAGTTATGTACATGTTTTCGGAGCACATTATTATTTTAATGATCTTTTCAGGTGACATTTTGCCAGTGATTACTGCACTGATATACTTGGCTATTTACCAAGCAGTATACACTGTCCTATAAAGAGGAAAAGGAGACCTGTCATCGCAGGGGAAATGCTGATATTGGTGCCGCTTGTTGCTGGGGAACCAGTGGCAGATGTCTGGGGACGCCGGTATAGAAAATGAACTGTCACTTAATATTATCCCAAGCAAATCATTTTGTGTGACAGAAGTCCAGAATGGGTGTAAAACTCGGGGATTGGCCTTTTCTGCATCTTCCCCACCAACTGACTTGACAGTTAGTTTAAAGGAACATTACAGCAAAATAAAAATGTTAAAGTTAAAATGCATACATATAAAATGAGCATTTCTCTGAGTAAAATGCACTATAAATTGCCTTTTTCTTATGTTGCTGTCACTTACAGTAGGTAGTAAAAAGCTGACAGATCTCACAGGTTTTGGACTAATCCATCTCCTTTATTACTGTTATTCTTTGCACAAACACCCCCCTGAAAGGATCTGTACAAAGATGCCAGCTTTCCTACTTGATTGCACACTGTTGTCAGTTCGATGGAGCAACTGCAGTTCAGTAAGTGCTTTCATAAATAGACACTGAGAATCCCCCATGGGGAGATGGGGTAGTTGAAAACCTGACAAATCTGTCAGATTTTCACTACCTACTGTAAGTAACAGTAATATAGGAAAATATAATGTTCATTTTACTTCTCTATAAATGTCAATTTGTAGGACTGTATTTTAAATTGTACACTTTTTCTCACTGGTTGTCCATTAAGAACCATTTTCTTGGATACAGACATTTTTATCAACTTATCCAAGTACACTGGTAAAAAGCAGCCCCCTCCCGATACATATATCATATAAGTGATATGTGCATAATCTACAGTAACCCTTGGCAACCAGTCAAATCCCAATTTACAGTTTATATTTTTCAGTACAGGAAAGTAATTCCTTAGTTACAATTGGTTATTACACTTTTCAGATTGTTTTTTTTTCCCTCTCTATTTAAAGAAGCTTCCTTTTTCTTTTTTGTGCTCCAGCTCCTACCCCCCTCTGTTCTAGTTTCTATAAATGTCCCCAATACGTCTTAATTTAGGTAGCTGCTGTGTCTTGCACACTGCCTGAATGAATGATGGTAATACACCTTATTTCTTGATTATTATTCAGATTAAATCAATGGCAGTAATAAGCCATGCACAGCAAAATGTTACTATTAATAATTCATGAGGCACAGAGAACATATATTTTTATAGGCGAAAAGAGACGTGTGGGATTGTAAATGCTTCCCATACATGGTGACCAAGAGGTTGGCAAGTATACACAGAATGCTTCCAGAATGCCAAAATACATTCTTCATAATCTCTGCTCACAAAGGAGAATGTAATGATTGTGTCATGATGTATGCTCATAAACCCACCTATAATATGACTTGTGGTCTGATAATGTCTTTTGTCTGCCGATGACAGTCTAACCAGCTCTGTATTCTCAGATTTCCAAAGCCTATGTGTGTGTGTCTAACCTATTTTGTACTGTACCTATATAAAATGCACTGCTGTGTTCCTAGATGAATGTGTGTCATTTAATGAGAATATCACAAAGCTGCTGTAACAAGCATAATAAAGATGTTTATTTAGGCCTCTTTCACAGTAGGATGTTAAGGTCGCAACGCAATGCCCCAAAAAAGTCGCAACGTAACTTAATGCCTCATTATGGTCGCATACAGTAGAGCATACAGGCAGTGAAAAGTGTGTTTCCAAGTCATTACTGAGCATGTGTAAACAGTCCAACGCAGCTAATAACGTGTATAACGCACTGCATGCAGTACTTCCACTTAACGTGCAGCGTTAAGCTCAACACACACCATACAATCTTGGTTGTACAGAATTACCAAATCTATGTAGTATAAGGGCCAACAGATTGAAAATACCTGGAATGATTGATTGGATAAGCTCTTATACTACATGAAAGTGGTAAGATTGAACAATCAAGATTGTATGGTGTGTGTTGAGCCTTAGTCATCAACGCAATGTGTGCACTGTGAATGGGGCATTGATTTTTCATTGCAGTGAGTTATTCTGCGTTAAATGTTGTTTTAACATGCAACTTTAATGTCGCACTGTGAAAGAGGCCTTAGAAAACATGGAGGGAAGAAATGAGTTGCCCATAACAAATGGTCAGATCTGGAAGGTATTTTTTTTATAATAAGCATATTGCTGTGTTTGGGCTCACTAACTGACAAAGCAATGTAAACAGTGCTATAAGCTATAGCGGCCAGACAGCAATCCTTTTCAGTTGTGATGAGACAGGCAGACTGATGAAGACAGATGACTGCACAATACTGCTCTTCATTCTGCCTTTCTGAACAACACTTTTTTTTTTCTTAGTTATAGTGAAATGTTCATTGTGAATGGATAAGTAGGCATGATTGTATGCCCCCACCCCATTCCCAACAGCCTTTAAAGAGAACCAGTCACAAGATGCATTTGTAATAATCTGAATTTCCACTTCAATTCTTAGCCGAAAATAAGGGCACATTTTCGCTAGGGGCTGGCAGGTCCGGCTGCAATGTGGTGTTTAGATGACACATGTACACCTCCAAGGGTGGGGGGCCTCTCTTTGTTCCTATGTGTCAGGGCTGTCCAACTCCAGTCCTCAAGGGCCGAGATCTTCACACATTTTTGGCACAGCTCAAATAAAGTGATGGGACTGAATTAGGAAAGATGTGGTTCATCAAGTAAAACTCATTTCTCCTTTTCTCAGTCCATCCTAAACACTGGCATGGATATGGCCGTTGAGGACTGAAGTTGGAGATCCCTGATCTATATCATCCAGAAAACCTCTGTAGGCAACAAACTTTTTAACCAGACACTAAAGGGTGTGTAAACCCACACTGGGTGGAAACAGGCCAATGATTTTAAATCCGCTATCAGATCTTATGCAGATTTTGTGTGCAATAGTGTCTGAAATTCAGACTCATCACAAACCTGTATTGGACCCACTATCTATGATGTTGAAATATATAGATCTGGCCTCTGCAGCCTAATGCCTCTTCAGTCTGTTGTGGCAGATGTAAACAGCAGTGATGTCCCCTTTGGTCTTGCAAAAGAGGATAGGAGGTTAACAGGGAGGGTGGAACTTCTGCATGTTATTGTTGGGGGTGACAGACAATGGCTACTATTTTGCTAGCCCTGCCCTTAAAAGTTTTACTCTCAGCCACCAGGAGCAATGCCACCCGTCTACTTCCCAGCTTCTCTGACGGGCAGAACTACATCACATTGCCATAGCCAGTTGCTTGCCACCTTGATTTGGCAGGTGCAGAATGCGGGGGATGCCTTTACCAACAATACTTATGTTTGTTTTTAGCCATGATATGTATTTAGTTTATAAGCATCTGCCTAGCTTAACTGTTTATCCCATTATTTGATTTGCCTTCTCAAACTTCAGATCAGTTTTTAGACTGAAGTCTGTTTGAGCTCAGTGCTGCTATCACATAATACTCTCTTGCCTCTGACATTTACAATTATTACTGAATTATTACTATTACTACAATAATTAGTAAAGAGCCCAGGCAGCAGGTAAGACGACCTTTCATCTTGTCACTGATTTATCACATTCTGCATTGGTAAGGTACCAAGACATGCAGATAAGCAAGACAGACAGCTCATCTTGACCAAGAAGAATCTGATATTTTTCAATTATTTTTTTTAACTGTAAAGTAGTAGTCTTGGGACTGCCCAGTTTTACAAAATCAGTTTGATGGCTGCTAAGGGGCAGTCTCCACTTTTTCATAACAAAGTGAGATATTGCAGGTGGCAGACCCTCCTACTCCTTCAGCTATATATTGAGTCTTTCTGTGTAATGTGAGGATTACCTTGTCAATACCCAATGTTGGTATTTTTGGACTGGTTGGGAGAATGAAGACAAGCCTTCTTTATGAGGCTGTTATATTTCAGAAACAAGTGAGCAAATGTTATGGGGGTGCTCCCTGACCAATTTATTCAAAAGCAATAAAAATAGTTATTGGAGTCAAACCATTGCATTTACTATACTGCCAAAAGTATTGGATTGCTCCTCCAAATGACTGAAGTCGCAGAATCTCAAAGGGAAATAAAGGGGGTGGGTGGAGGGGTGACGGGAGAAGCCAGGAGCCTTGTAAGTGTACTAATGTGTATAAGAACCTTTTGTAAGCACTTGAATTCATTATTACTCACATTGGGTGATTGCCCAATTGTAACTCTATTTTCCCCTTGTGGAGAAAACCCATCTCCGCTCATGCCTTCTGCGAGTTGATATCAGTAGTTGGGGGAGGGGAAGCATCTGTAGAGTTAAAAAAAAAAAAAATCAGATCCATAGTTGAGCTATGCTGGAGTTGCCTGTGTACCAATATTTAAAATAGGGGGTAAGTATTGCACTTACCTTTTTTAAAATGAACTTCCCTCTTGAAAAGTCAAACATATTAGTTCATTGAAACGGAAGCGCCAAAAAGCATAAAATGAACTAAAACCAATTTAAAAGCTCCTTTGGAGTATCCAGTAAAGCATTTACTTGAATCTGACCAATGGAGTCTTCAATGGGGAGGTAAGTTAGTCCACCACTACCTCCAATTTTAAGCCAGTTTTACAGTATTTGATCCTTTTTGGCACCTTTGTTTCAGTCAATCATTTACCTACATGGGTGTTACCCTCTATCCTCGTAACTACAGAGTGACTTCTTAACCCGAGTGAGTGGTAACCCATATTTGTATCCTTTCATTTGCAATTGTCTTTATATGCAATTTGTCAAATTTCTTCCCTTCTAAATTTTCCACTGTCAGCTCTTATTATTATTATTATTATTTATTGTATTTATAAAGCGCCAACATATTACGCAGCGCTGCACAATATATAAATGGGTTAACATACAAGGTAGAACATACAGAAAACTCACAACAAAACAAGATCATGCAAATGATTTGATAACAGTACAGTGTCATAGGTCAAAATAGACTGTTCAATTCCACAAGAGGGGTGATTGTCAGTAAGATTGCATAATCAAGTTGGAAACACTAGGGAGGAGGGCCCTGCCAGAGGCTTACAATCTAAAGGGTGGGGGTGGAGAAAATAGGTGCATTTTTTGAGAGGGTGTCTAACAGAACATATTATGGTGCTGGTGTAGGGGGGTATGCGAGCATGAAAAGGTGAGTCTTGAGAGCTTGTTTGAAGGTATTAAAAGTGGGGGAGAGTCTGATGGCTGGTGGGAGTGAGTTCCAGAGAGTAGGGGCAGCCCTGGTGAAGTCCTGCAATCGTGCAGCTCTTAGTGGTATCATAACAAGGTGGAAGCAATTGTGAACAGCCACGCAGCCATGAAATGGTAGGCCAGAGTAGTTTCACATACTTAGTCACCCACTTTCTGCATAGTCCATAGCTACAGACCTACAAACTTCATATGGCCTTCAAGTTAACTTAAAAACAACACTTGGAAAGTTTTGTGGAATATCTAGCTGCATTAAAGCCTTACATCACCAAGTGCAATACAAAGCATCGGATGCAGTAGTGTAAAGCATGCCACCGCTGAAATCTAGAGCAGTTGAGGCAAATCCTCTTTAGTGATGAAGCCTGCTTATATAACAAGCAATCTGATGGAAGAGTCTTGTTTTGCAGTTGGCAGTAGAAAAGTACTACTAACAATTGTGCCAAGTGTAAAGTTTTGGTGGGAGGGGGGGATTATGGTGTGGGGCTGTTTTTTATGGTTTGGGCTTAGACCCCTAGTTCTGGTGAAAGGAACGCTGAATTTTTCAGAATACCATGATATTTTGAACAATTTCATGCTTTCAGCTTTTTGGGTATGGCCTCATTGTTTTCCAACATGACTGCAAACCAGTGCACAAAGCAAGTCCATAAAGATATGGAAAATCAAGGTTCATGTGGGTGAAATTGACTGGCCTGTACAGGGCCCTGACCTTAACCCCACTGACCACCTTTGGGATGAATTGGAGCAGAAACCGGGAGCAAGGTCTTTTTGTCCGACATCAATGCCTGACCTCACAAATGCTCTTCTGGATGAATGGTCAGAATTCCCATAAACACACTCATAAATCAAGTGTAAAGCCTTTCTATAAGAGTTAAAGCTGTTATACCTGCAAAGGGTGGGCCAGCTCCATTTTATAGCCTATGGATTAAGAATGGGAAGTCATTAAAATTCATGTGTATATAAAGGCAGGAATCTGGATACTTTTGGCAATATAGTGTAGGAATTGTTGGGATAACAGCTGCATTGTTACGAGTAGTAACAGGCATTTTAGCTGGACCACATTGAAAGCTGGACTTTCCCATTACAGGTTATGTGCCACTATGGGCTTGATTCACAAAGCGGTGCTAACAGTTAGCACGCTGGTGAAAAGTCCTTTATCATGCCTAAACTCCGTTTAGGCGTGATAAGTTTAGGCGTGATAACTATAGCACCAACTGTTAGCACCGCAGTGCACAGCTGACCAAAAGTTTTGCGCTAGCAAAGTCTGGTGCACTTCGCATAGAGTTTAATGGCGCTGCTTTGCGTGCGGGACTTTGTGCGCGATCTAAACTTATCTAAACTTATCTAAACTTATCATGCCTAAACTTATCATGCCTAAACTTATCATGCCTAAACTTATCATGCCTAAACTTATCATGCCTAAACTTATCATGCCTAAACTTATCATGCCTAAACTTATCATGCCTAAACTTATCACGCCTAAACTTATCACGCCTAAACTTATCACGCCTAAACTTATCACGCCTAAACTTATCACGCCTAAACTTATCACGCCTAAACTTATCATGCCCAAACTGGCTTTTCACCAGCGTGGTGCAATGGTTATCATGCCTAAAGTCTTTTAGGCATGCTAACTGGGTTAGCACTGCTTTGTGAATCGAGCCCTATAAGTATTTTTCTGGCAGTGAAGATCAGGCAAAGCCCCCATCTCTGTCCCACAGAGCAGGTCTAGCCACTGTCATGTGAGAGGCAGAGCTTTGCCCAACTGACTATGGACTTCACATTTTTTCCAGAAATGCTTTCAGGCTCAGATGTATAGAATAAGCAAAGGTTATCCCCGTTACACAGTAATGCATGCTAATAGACTAATGGTATTACTTAAAATATTTTTATTTCAAGACACGTACACTTTAATCTGGAAGGTGCTGCCACAGGTTTCTTTTGTAAAACTGCTGCAAATGAACAGTTGATACTTTGTATACAAAGAATGTAGTACAGGATTTTACCAAGATTCTTCTGAGCTGCTTGGATTTACATGCCTTATTTTTACAACTGTGGGATTATGGTTATTCCTGCTTGCTAAACCATAGAGGCATTTCTGACAAGCTGAATAGTATACCAGTCCCTTATATACAGCAGATATTTTCTTACCAAACTGGCATAGAAATGAAAAGCCTCTTCCCTTCAGAGAAACCGAGGAATGGAGAGAGGTGAATGAAATTAATACAACATCTCTGTTTTCTCTGTGGACTTGAACAGCTGAGATTGATTGTGCAAGGACATGGTGCAAGCCTTTTTTCTGGAGCTCGTTCTGGCTGCTCAGTGTATATGCCTGTCCACTTGTTGATGTCTTCCCCAGGCAATTAAACGTTATATGGTATACTGTGGCAACAAGTGCAGCTGATGACTCTTTTTCTCTCTGCTATGTCTGGTTCACAATCATCTTAGTTCCACCCTCTGTGACTTGCCTGCTAAGGCCAGAAGCACTGCTTTCAATTGCTATGACATTGCCAGTAGACCCAGAGTCATGCTGCAGACCACCGTAAAATGAAACCCAGTGATGAGTAATATCAATGTTGCTATTGCTGCTGATACTAAGAATATGCAGTGTCATACTTAGTCACTCTAGATTGTGCTCTGAAAGTCCAATGTTGTGGTCACAATTACAAGTGACCTAGTGTGGTGAAAAAAGTAGTAATATTGATAAGCTGAAATTCAAGTGAGTACATTTTTTTAACCTTTAAACACAAGAGTAAAGAATACTATCCTGTAAGTCTCTACTCCTAATTTCTGATATTTTCACAGCTTAGACATGCCTCTGCAAGTTTGCATTTACTATATATTTTCCCAACTCGAAGTTTTATGTAGTGCAAGTCTAGGAACTGTTGCTGAATTCTACAAAATTGACCCAGCTATAAACTCATGGTCTTCAGTTTCTTTGAAAAATGGGAATGTCATTTAATTCTTCAAACAATACTAATACAACAAAGTAACAAGAGCATATAGTACAACTATATAGAAAGAAAGTGTCAGAGCTTCTGATGGAAGTGGATTGGGTGGTTCTGGTGTGTTCATACTACTTGACTTGTTTGCCTTCGCCAGTTTCCTGTTCTATCTTATTTTGATTGGCAGTCTAGAACCTCTCCATTGCTTGAACTCAATATTCTGTTGAGGGTGCTAGAGGACATTTGAAATGCAAATATATGATTCACACTAAAGCCATCCACTTGTTCTTTAATACTGTTAATAAACCTAAGGAATGCTAGAATTACAATTTCATGTTTTAACGGTGCTACCTGCCATCGATGTATGTATCTTGCATTTTTTTCATGTTTAATATAACTAGGATGCACCATACCCATGCTAGTCCTATTCTTTGCTATTAGCATTGAGGTAGTTGAACCGATTCTTTTAGCCTGACTACCATGGTCAGGTGTCATTACTGTCACATTGTTCCTGTCTGTAAACACTCAACATTGGATTACAAGATATTTATTGCCTTCAAGTCTCCTGTTACCGATTAAACTAGGCATGATCCTTAATTTTCTTTTAAGTAGCTTTACAATACAGGTAGACTTTGTAAAGACATTTTAACAATTATGCTGGATTCTGTTGATTAGCATTGCAATACTTTCTTCCCAGAGGACTATGGGTACATTTTGCTGATGGCTATACAGTGCACAATTATGTACTGGCTTTCTCATGATTCCTAGATTTCTAGACAGTAACCTAAGAAATTAAATACGGACTTCAGCAACCTTTTGGACCTTTGACAAAGTTGGATTCTTTTAAAAAAAAATTACATAAGTTATGTTTTTGTACAATTCATTTATTATATGTAAATTTATATTTTTGTAGGTCATCATTTGATGTCATCTTTTTCTTACTGAACAGCATTTCAGCAATGAATGTTTCATTTTTTTGTTCCAAGTTCCTTTATTGACCAAAAATGTTAATGTGCATGCAAGAAAAATGTTAACAATTTCAATATCTTAATTTTGCCCAAGCCACTCTTAACTTTTAATTTTGTTGTTTTTGCTTTTGCATTTCTTTTTCTGGTTACTTTCTATTCAGGTCAAGCAGGCCGTGGGCTTAAAAGGACTGTTTCTCAGAAATCCAAAGCAAGCTTCTCTGGACAGTCATGCTGCTGGGCAGCATCACCGGAAACATTCCATTAGTAGTCACATACTGAGAAGAACCGCTAGTGCTCCAACTAAAGGCCAGCAAAAACACAAGAAGGGCTTTCCAGAAATTGCAATTGATTCCAAAGACAACAGCTCAGAAGGAGCTAGTGAAGATAGAGAGACAGATGATTCCTCTATACCCCGATTTGATACAGAGCCTGAGAGTGCTTCTCCGATTGTGCTGTCTAGGGATGATAGTCCATTGGAAATGCATAAGAGTTTGAAAGGTAAGAGTACTAGCTCTGGTAAAAGCAAACGCCATATTCGTATTTCTAGGGGAGCAACATTCAGCGATTCATTTCGGCGATCTGAGAAAGTCCCCCAGTATGACAGCCCTGCTCATAAACCAGGTGTGTTTGCGCGCTGTTCAATGAACGGTTCAGGTAGGATTGGGATGGCCACCAACTGTATGAAATGCATGATTGGCTCTAAAGAGAGCCCAGATCTAGACTGTAAGTGGAGTGATAACACCAGCACCAAGCCTATTATACATGATATTAAACCTCGTGAACAGTTTAGTGTTGCAAAAGAAGAAAGGTTAGAATTGAAATATTACGGTATCACAGATCAGCCAAAACGGCAACAGAATGACTTATTAGCCTTCAATGACAATGGGAATGCCAATGATCCACCTAAAAATTCACAGTCTATTGTTGTTCCTGGGAAAATAAATGGAGACTCCAAGTGTACTGGTATGAAAGGTCATCCTAGACAAAGATGGCAATGCCAATCAGGAGGCAGGTATGGAAGTACTGTCAATTTGGTCCCTGTCGGCAGTGGTTCAGTCTCCTCTAACTCCAGCAGCCTAGAAAGCCTCGGGAGTCCCGAACTGTCTGTGGGCTGGAATGAAAATTCTCGAAGGCAGATGGGCACCCTTCAAAGGGAAATGAATGCCTTGTTCGTTCAAAAGTTGGAGGAAATTCGAAGTAAATCCCCTATATTCTTTACTGGTAAGATGTATATTCGTTTCCGCCATCTGCCACAACATAGAATGCTTAGTTTGCTCATTAAGTGTTGTGGTTTTAGTCTGTGTTCATTAGTGCCATGAGTCTAGTCATAATGTATGTTGTAATGTTATTTGTATTGTGTGATACTTGTGTGCTTGGTGATGTTCGATTCGTTTTCAATCAGAGTATTTTACTTCTGTATCTATATGACTATGCCACTGAGAAGGGTTTGCTTTGAGGTTGACATAATGACAGCATTTCTGTAGAGATGCAAAAGCATCATTTGAATATTCCTTACTCAAGGGACATACCTAACCTGCCAATTAAAACCTGTGAAGTGTAGGAAGGTATCAACACAATGTGTCTTCCTGTGTATTTTATTTGTGGATATAATGCAGACAGTAAAGAACTGCTTCTGAAATTCTGACATTTCTAAAAGTCTGTAGGTGCTTATGTCCGTCAATTAGACATTGAGTGCCCATCTCTAAATGGAGATTCATTTTTATTTTGGCGGAAGGGGTGCCAGAAGTACCATTTTATTTTTATTTTTTTATTAGAAATTACAGTTTTGGCATGGTAATAGAAAGGTTTAAATACAGTTAAGATTATGACAAGACAAATAACATATCACACTTTGTTTTTTCTCATGGCATATGCAAAGCATCAGAGCTGCAGCCAGTAGGGCGCACTCTATAGGGAGTAGGAGTGTTAGGGAGACTTGCCCAAGTTCTCCTTACTGGATAGGTGCTGGCTTACTGAACAGGAAGAGCTGAGAATCGTATCCAGGTCTCCTGTGTCAGAGGCAGAGCCGTTAACCTGTACACTATTCAGCCACCTTCTGGATAGCTTGTATTCGTGCCTGAACCCAGTGCAAATTTGGCTGAAAAGTACAGACTGTTGATTTCAATAGGCTGCTTTCTCATTCATTTGAGGGGGAAAAACGGTCGCATAGTTTTCTTTTTTTTTTTTTTTTTTTTGCCATGAAGAAATCATAGCATGGCAATGGGGATCGGGCAAAAATCATAGCATGGCAATCAGGATCGGGGCGAAAATCATAGTTGCACAGGTGCTCAGTCCATCTTGGAGTCAGACATGGCTCTCCTGTTGAAGCGTGGCCTTAGGAACAGTTTAAAGGACCACAATCATGAAATTTCTAAAAAATGTAAGAAAACTAAAAATGATTTATACTGAAGAGAAAGCTAGTAAAAGGGATACTAATGGGTTTAGAATTACCGTAGGTAAAAAATAAATCACACTGCACATTCATGACAGCCTGCATGTGAGGGGGTCTTACCAGCGGGTTATGGAAGGCTGTACTGCGGGCTGCTAGCTGTCCAAAGGCATTTCAGCTAGTAGTAAAACGGTCGCCTGATTTTAGCCAGGCAGATACTTTGTAGATCAAGGACCCCTCCCCCTTTTACACAGGCACAGGACAGCCTCTGCAGGTAGCAGAACAGCTGATGCCTCCCTTCGTTTAGCATAGTGACTAAAATCAGGAGACAGTTTTACTACTAGCTGAAATGCTGTTGGACATCTAGCAGCCCGCACTACAGTCTCCCATAACCCCGTTGGTAAGAACCCCTCACATGTAGGCTGTCATGAATGTGTAAAAAGCAGTGATTTATTTTAACTGATTCTGAACCCTTTAGTATCCCTTTTACTCGCTTTTTCTTAAAGGGACCCCAAGCAGTAACTAAAATAAAAACTTTCACTTACCTGGGGCTTCCTCCAGCCCACCATAGGCTGCGAGGTCCCCCACCATCCTCCTGACTCTTCTGAGGGTCCCTCTGGCAGCTCCATTGCCGGCGACACTTGGGCCTTCGTGACAGTACTGCGCATGCGCGGTTCAGAGATAGAAAACTGCGTACGCGCAGTGCTGTCACGCCGGCCGCCGTGATGACGCTGAGCGGCCGGCGCGATGACGCGAAGTGGCGGGAAGGATTCAAAACTAGGAAGTGTAGCCTCCCGGAGCTGACGGTGGGACCCGCAAAAGAGTCAGGACGACGGCGGGGGACCTCGCAGCCTACGGTGGGCTGGAGGAAGCCCCAGGCAAGTGAGTTTTTATTTGTTACTGCTCGTGCATCCCTTAAAGTATAAATAATTTTTAGTTTTATTTTTTATACATTTCGCGATAGTGGGTCTTTATGGATATGGATAGGTTACAGTTAGTGTTCTGCTGCCTGTCCCTTTCAACTGCAATCAATCAGTGGCAGTTTTTGATTAAATAAAACAATTGCATCTATGAAAAATCTACCTGACAATTCAAGAAAAATCAATTAACTGAATGTATTGATAAAGAAATCCTATAATTTTGTTACGGTAAATGGGAGAGCTGAAAAATTGTGATCACATTGGATTAAAAACATAATCGTTAAACATTTTGCAATAATTTTAAATTACCTGAATTAAAGCAGTTTGCATAATAATACGCTTATGCGGCCGGGTTAGGGTTAGGCCATAAGGGTCAGGTGGAAGTTTCTCACCGTGCTAAAAAAAAAAAGAAAATACTGTATCTAAAATTACGGTGCCTAAACTATGGCACTGGAAAATTTTGGCTCGACCTGTCAATGCTGGATCCTTTCAAACCATCTCAGCCTTTCCGCACAACCAGCAGACCGCTTCTGCAAGGAAGCATCACAATAAGGAAGTTCATGGTTCTTTTCAAACAATTTGATTTAAATTTGTCTATTAATAAGAGCAAAGAGATGTTTCTTACATTTTTTTTTCTTTACAATTTAACTTAGAATTCCTAAATAAACTAATCAACTGAGTTTTGTTGTATATTTATCATTAAGACCACAGATGATACAGTAAAACTGTAGTAACTTATCCCAGTCTGTGAACCCAGTCTATGATCCTTGCCAGTTCCTTTTCATGGTTCCTCTGGAACTATATAGTGCTGACATCTTCTGCAGCGTATTTACCTATAGTATATAGTCTTAGAGTAAGCCTGACACAGCTTGAGGAAGGACCTTGTCCGAAACAGCGTCTGTCACTGTTATGGCTATCTTTGTTTTTTTAAATAAAAGAGCTATACATTACCGACGTGATGCTGTGGATTCTTCGTATTAGTATATAGTCTTGTCACTAACTGTCCCTCAGAGGGGCTCACATTCAAATCCCTACCACAGTCATATGTCCATCGTAGTCTGGAGCCAATTCAGGGAGAAGCCAATAAACCTATCTGTATGTTTTTGGGATGTGGGAGGAAACTGGAGTGTCCAGAGGAAATCCATGCAGACATGGACAGTGCAATGCGTACTCTGTGCAGCTAGTGCCCTGGCTTAGTTGTGTTGGTTAGAACTGCTTTGGTGACCTTAGAAATATCTACATCAACAGTAAATGGGAGAAAGTCTTAATGAATCAATAGCAAATAGGTATCCTCATTTGAGTATTCCATTGCAATCGGTGAACTTAGTAATGTCAAGCATAAAGTTGACTGGGGTCTGTGTTTTGATGAAGAATTATTTCTATCTGAATGGCTGTCCGTTCACGTGCCCTTGCCTTTCTTTCTATCAAGCTTTTTCCCATATAGCCTCAAATACATTAAGAATGAGCAGTACGGTGTGTTTTCAGGAGCAGAGGTGTTTCATTAACCGAATGAATGGCAATGCAGTCCACTGTCTAGAGAAATGTGTACAGCGGAACTTTAAAACTGACTTTAATGGATAAAAATGATCTGCGCCTAAGAGCAGTCTTGACCAGTATATGGCAAGCTCAATGAGAAGCTGCGGCTCTCGCGGGTACGCGGAGGGGTACGTATTGCCGCCGGCGATCGGGCATGGCTAAATGGTGCGGCGGGGCTTGGGGAGCATAGCTATAAAACACATTTTGCTACAAAAAATCCTCCCGGCGGACGCAGCCTCTGCAACTGCGTACCGCCAGGGAGGTTAAAACTATGCCACATCCGGCTTAAGCAGCCACAAGAGCAGCATAGTTTTAACTATCGGCGGTCCCAAAGCAGTTAAGCCAACAGAGGTGGAAGACACATGGAATCCAGAATAAGGATCACAGCAGAATAGCAGCAGAATGTTAGAGTATCAGAAAATACCATTTGCTTGGCATTGCTCCAGGATACTCTGCAAAGTATGCATCAGTTGCTTGGTGACATCAGAGACCTATTTCTTCTGTGCTCTTCCCACAGTCTGTTCAGGCTAGCATGAAAAGAACTAGTCTCAGGAACATTAATATTTATATATACAGAATACACATGAATCACAATGTACACAATCATTTGGTATCATTTACAATTTATTTCCCCAAATGATCAATAATGCATTGTTTTCATTATTAGTTTCACAGGTGAGGTTTTTCTCCTTTTATTGTTAGCTAATAAATGCAGCTTTTCCTCTACCTAGGTGTGGCGAAAACATGGACTGTAACGCTGGCCAAACACAAATTGATTTTATTGCATTTTTCTTTTACCCAATTAAAAAAAAATCCTATTACATTTCTACACACTGTGACTTATATGAACGTTAACTCCCCCCCCAGTCAGCAATTAAAACATCACTGACATTAGTTAAAAATGGGATATAGTAATTTGCTTTAGCTGATTTTAGTGTTTGCCTCTGATTCAGTTCTACACTAACCTCAAATCATACATAACACTGCAAATGCATTATACCTCACTGGGAACCTGCATTAGGGCTTTTAGTTCTCTGTAAAGGAAGTGCACAAACACAAATATATACTCAATTTTTAGGGAGAAATCCATATTTCAATTCACATCATTTACACAATATAGAGGTGAAAAACAAATGAGGGTATCGACAATTAAAAGGCTAGACACACAGCCCAATTCTCACATTTGCAACTGTGCTCCTAACTCCAGCGCAAGGACTTAAGTCTCGTACACCCTTTCATTGTGATTTAAAGTGACCAATTTTTCACCTCCATGTACTATGAGCATTTAACTATTTTTTGTTCCTGGGGCGATATATCTATTCCACAAGGGACTTCACTTACTATACCTGGGACATAGATACTTGTCTTCATCCACAGATGTGCAGCACACATGCACACTCACGCTTGCCCGTCAGTGGCAGTTACAGGACAGTGCTTGATTTATGAATAATTTATTCCTTTGAATTCAGCTTTCTACACAGGAAGGCAGCCTTCTAGTGCACAAATATAATAGTACACTACACTTATAAGTAAAAATATAATTAACACCTTTCTATCCTCATAGTAAAAACAATAAAAAACAGAAAAACAAAAAAAAACAAAGTGAAGGCATTTAAAAGAGAATACATAAATTGTTATGTTAGGGACTTGGCTTTCTATGTATGTATGCCGCAAGGGCATATTACTGTTGTTTGCAAATAAGGACTTGTAATTATTGATGGGGTACAGCGAAAAAGCAAAAAAAAAAACCTTTATTGCAAAATAAAATATTGTCACCAAACATTGTACTCGAGACATAATTTAAAAGTTGTAATAATAACCAGGGAAAATGTGAGTTTTATCTACAGTCGCACAAAGTATTTTAAAATTATAATGGCTGAAAACTGAGAAATATATATTTTTTTATTATTTTCTTCTAATCTTGTTAAAATGCATATCAAATGAAATCATTATTAGCAAAAACTACCACCCAAAGAAAGCCTAATTGATGGCCAAAACAATATATAGATCATTTAGGTAAGCTAAATAGTGATAAAGTTATTGGCAAATTAATGGGAGGAATGCTAAAAATGTGAAAATTGTTCTTTTCTACTCAATAGGAAATTATATGTTAGCAGAAATCTGATCTAATATCACTGTCACTGCCAAAGCCACAACTTTGTGCTGCTAAGCCTATATGCAGCACAAAGCTAATGCAAGCTCACTTGCATACTGGTCTCTGTACTTGTTCAGAGGCCAGGAGGTCAGTGATTATGTATTCAGGGGGTCAATAAGGTGCAGACAATATGCTAGGGATATGGTAAGAATGTGGCAGTGAGTTGGACAGAGGCTTGACATATGGCAGTAGGCCCCGTTCATGAGTCTTGTTAGTGAGAAGAGCCTGTGCTGCAGCAGTGATAAGGTTGTATATGCAGCCATTCTGCCAAATGTGATTTGAGACTTAGTACAGGGTTAGGGTTACTTTTAAAATAATAATTTTATCTGGAATTCAGTTCAGCCACAAATTTCCAACTTGCCATTATAAGTGTACATTTGATTTGAAAAGAGATCACAGTTAATTGATCTAAAGTTTGGTTTTACATAGAGGCAATCATTTTATAAAATCAGTCAATTTATTGCACATTCTAATGTTTGTGGCCAGCATTGATAGCCTTGAATGACTAGATATAAGCACCTCTGTGTTTGGGAGAAGGTATCCAGACTCCTCACTTCTTGCAGTGGTTTCTCTTGCTTCTCAGTGCAGTGTAAGGCCTCTTGCACACTGCAAGTGATTCCGATTCAGATTCCGCTTTTTAATCAGTTTTTACATCCGATTCAGATTCCAATTTGCAGTTTGCTCCCTGCACACTGCAAATCGGAATCTGAATCGAATGTAAAAACTGATTAAAAAGCGGAATCTGAATCGGAATTGCTTGCAGTGTGCAAGAGACCTTAGAGACTGCTCTGGTCATCTCCTGTGTCATAGCCACAGGATGCTGCTCTGGGGAAGGGAAATGCTTTGTCTCCAATCTTCATAACCCCTGCTGATAATTCTGGTCCTACAGCTCTTAACTTCTTGCCGACCGCGTCACGCCAGTAGGCGTGGCCGCGGCGGCAGCCCCAGGACCGCCTAACGCCAATTGGCGTAAAGTCCTGGGGCTCTGTTTTGCAGGAGATCGCGCGCAGGCTGCGCGCGCATCTCCTGCTTGGGGGGCGGAGCTCCGCCCCGCCTTCAGTCTCCGAGCGGCTATTGCCGCTCGGGAGACCGGTAGACGGCGTGATCGCCGTCTATTTACTTTGTGCAGCGCTGCGATCAGCAGCAGCGCTGCACTGGGGACAGCCGTGTGACACGGCTGTCCCCCTGGGGGACAAGAGAGCGATCGGCTCTCATAGGCAGAAGCCTATGACAGCCGATCGCCGTAATTGGCCGGCTGTGGGGAGGGAGGGAGCGAGGGAGGGAAGGGGTTTAAAGGAAGAGGGTTTTTTTTTTAAAAAAAAGGCAACAATAATATTTATTAAAACAAAAATAAACATGGGGGGAGCGATCAGACCCCACCAACAGAGAGCTCTGTTGGTGGGGAGAAAAGGGGGGGGGAATCACTCGTGTGCTATTTTGTGCGGCCCTGCAGCTTGGCCTTAAAGCTGCAGTGGCCTTTTAAACTAAAAATTGCCTGGTCACTAGGGGGGTTTAGCCCTGCAGTCCTCAAGAGGTTAAGCATGCTCCTCTACGCTCAGTGCTATATGGGACAAAGCATGCTGACTAGTGACAATAGATAAAAAGAAATAAACAATTTAAATATAATAAGAAATGAATAAAGTGGATGTATAGCCCTCTCCACCTAGCACACATTAAACGCCCCCAAGGGGCAAAGTAACACAAAATCCCCATTAAGCTACAAATATTATACATAGCTGCACAAATCAGACATGTAGCAATATTAGAGGTATTGTTATATTATGGTACTATATATGGAAGTAATAAAGCTTTATAGAGTATAATTCCCATTGATTGTGCTCCACATTTAAGAAAAAAAATTATAATTTTTTTTCAACTTTGTTTTATTGAATGAACGTATAAAAGAGCCATGCAAAGGTTACACAATAATAAACAAAAACCGAAACAAGAAACAGCAAGGCGTATTTTGACAAAGGTCTTATATCTAACATTCTACTATATGATGTTCGATGAAACAAAAAATAAGAATATTTTGTTGCATTTATGTACGCTAATATCAGTTTACTAGTTTTCCCAGCAATGTCATTTTCAGGAAGACCTGCATTAACCTAGTCGGGCATACAATATCAAGAATTTTTTTTAGTTTCCTGCATCCTCTACTTCCAAAAAAATATATGGGTTGCCGGCATTTGTTAGGTTTTATGTTTATAATTTGGGTGTAATTTATGCTAGGGAGAAATGGCAGAAATCCTACTTGGCAAAATAGTTAATCGCTGTTCCTCCATGATCGATCTTTGCACAGAACTATAAAATACTCTGGTTGACATCATGCTGTAGAAAATGTTGTAGTATAGTTGGTTGCTATACAAAATGTATTTTAAGATTAACGTTCCTCTACTCCTGTCCTCACTAACTGCTCTCCTTTGTTTTGCCTTTTCACTTGTGCTTTCTCCAACTCTCTAGTAAAAGACTGAAAGGATAAACCAGTGAAGGTAACACACCGTTACTAGGTTTCAAGTCATTTGGAAGACTGTCTCTTGTGTTGAAGTTTAGTCAATAACTCTTAAACACTGTATGATGTGCTACACAGCTAAAGTCACAAGACAAAAAAAAAAATCAAGCTGAAATATTTGCATATCCATAATTGTCTGTGTCATTTACATAAAAAGCTAAAAAAAATATAGTTCTCCTCTATATGACCATGGAGAATAAGGGGGCATAGAATAGTAACCCAAATACCCCTATTTTTCTCTATATCAGAGGCTGTTGCCCATTCTCTATTTCCGCTTTGCAAATTTGGCAGTTATCATTCTTCTGAGACTTATCTCCCCCAGAACTGCTTTGTCCTGCCTCATAGGGGCATTATGACGATGTTATATAAAGGACATTGACATCTGGGGACTGGGTATAAGTCATTCCAGTAGTGGAAAGATGGGTGAATAAGTCATAAATTACCCTACATTTATCGATTGATTGGGTACCTTATCAATTCATGTAGTCACCTTATTACAAATCACTTTGACAGGTTAGATGTAATGACTGCAAAATTGTAATGAAAATGTACATACAAAATGTATACTACCTAATAAGCAGTCTTTTGCAGCAGTAAGAAAATAGTAGTAATATGTATATGTAGAATATGCAATGTTTATTGGAAGCAGGGGAGATAAACAGAACAGCCCCCTGCTATGTTACTTTTAATGTTAAGATACTCAGTAAAATCAAGGACAAAGCTCACTAACATTGAATGTGATCATAAAACTGTTTTTATGGCAGTGTTTAACCTTTTTTCTAATGAAGTATATTAGTACATTACTACTTATAATAAGCAAATAAATATGCCTACATAAGAGATATTGCCTAAAATTCACTTTCTAGCCCATGTTTTTCCTTACAATCCTGCTACTGAATACTTTTTCCAAATTGTGTTTGCATGATGAGTTTATGGATGGTTTGCATGTGAATTGTATGTTCAGTGAATATTGCATGAGTTACTTTCTCTGAATTGAAGAAAAGCAAAGATGGCAAAGAGATTGGTAAAAAGCAGCTCAGAAATGATTCTAAAAATGAAACTTGGGCAAAACAACAACAACATTTTTAGCAGAAGAGGATAGGTACAATTGTGTATCTCATCCGTTTTTCACTTACGTTCACTTTAACTACTTAATGGTAGGAGCTGCTGAAGTCTAACTGGACGCTTAGTCGCGTCCAGTGTTGCAATGGTGGGTGCACGTGCCTGCCACTCATTACCGGCGGCATTTATGTGGTGGCAATTGGTGAAGGGGAACAAGTGTCAAGCCAATCACAGTGCCTGGAATGAATGTACATGACCCTGATCAGGTGCAATGTCCATTCATAACAAAGGAAGTAACATAAACGGAAAAAAAATTAAACACTTCCTAGTAAACCAGGATAGTGTTTGTAGTGCCATCTAGTGGCGAAAAAAGTAAATTACATCCACCATACATTTTCAATAAAGAATTAATTAAATCAATCCCTTCCACAGCCCCCTCCCCCAGTTAACCAAAAAAAAAATTAAGTTTAAAATTAATAGTTTAAAAAATACAGAAATAGTTGCCTTAAGGACTCCGCTTTTTTTTTAATAAGTATTCTATGAAGGTATATTACTGTTATTTCGGTAAATAAAGGCTTGTAAGTATTGACTGGACACAAAAAACCCAAAACAGAATAAATACACCTTTATATCCAAATATGTTGTCGTCATACATTGTACTAGGAACACAATTTAAATGTTGTGATAGCTAGGACTAATGGGCAAATAAAATGGGTGGGTTTTATTTATAGTAGCATTGCTTATTTTAAAACCAAAGGGGTGAAATTGGAGAAAGTGTATTTTTTCATATTTTTCTTCCTGTTTTACCCTATAAAATGCATTGAAAATAAAGTAATTACTGAAAAGAAGTATCACTCACTAAAAGTCTAATTTATGGCGAAAAAAAACAAGATATAGATCAATTGAGGTGAGATAAGTAGTGATAAAGTTCTTGGCGAATGAATCAAAGGAGCGCTGACAAGGAAAGATTGCTTCCGTCATTGAGGTGAAAACACCCACAGGCTACCTTATTTCTCGTGACACTCTGGCCAAGCACATTAGAATGAAACATGTCAGTCTGGTTATATATTTTTGACAAACACTTTATAATAAAATCACCAGGCATGCAAGATTTCTGTAGAGTATGTAATGTTCTCTATGGAATTTAGGCAAGCTGCATCCACTAGCAGTACCTTATTGTAGCATCGTTTTGGGGCAGGCTTTACTCACCTTTTTTTTAATGTTGCAATGACAGTCCACATAGGCCAGCTCACCTTCCTCTGAGAAATCTCCTCATTGTAGTTCTACCCTGGATTCCTTCACAGCTGATTCTCCATCAATGTACAAAAGATATATCCAGCCCAGGGCCTCCTTATTAGCACCCACTGCCCATCCATTCCTGATATCAAGATCTTTTTAGACTATACTGGACTTTTGGGGTTTGGGGGGCGGGGGGTTGGGGGGGGGGGTTGGCCTTACAGGAAACATTTATTTGCCTCTTCACATGGATGTGCCTAGCACTAATAAATACTTCCTCTGTATTCTGAAATGTAATCATAACGCCTTTCCTCAACTGTTCTCTAGTCCAAAACCTCCTACTAAAATGTTGGTCCCGCAGTTATATAAAATTCTATTTTGTGTTACCAATTGTATATTGGAACAAAAAATGTTGGGCTAAATGTCTGCTCAAAAAAAACTAGTGATTTCTGGAATGACAACTTGGCATGTGGTTCTAGCCAGTTTGAATTACTGTTTAAACACACTATGTGTGTCATGTTAACCGTCTGGACCTTTGCTACTTTTATAGGCTTCATTTGTCTGTTCTGCAGTGCCTTGAACACTGTTATGTCTAATGCACCATTTCTATGGTAGCCTATAGCCATGTACATGGCTATTAATTGTCTGCCGTGTTTACTTATTGTCTTATTGCAGAATAAATAACTTATCATAATGTCATATAATAAACTATGAAAAGTAATGAATATTGCAATTCATATAACACCATGTTAAATCATTTAAAGCCTTCATTCAATTCCTTTTTTTAATGCATGTGATAATACATTTGCATCATCTGGCAATGCACTGCACTAAATATATTTAAATACCTGGCTGGTTGACTCTCTTAGTATTGTGTTTTCTTTAGATGACTGTACAATGTTATTGTTCAGGCAGCTATTCAAATGTTTCCCCCATCTCATCATCTCCTCCAGGAGGTAGTCAGTAAGGGCCGGTTCACACTTGTTTTAAAAATGTATCTGTGGCTCAGTTTTGGGGCCTGAATCAAAACCGTGGGCCACAGATTACAATGTTAAAAATAGAGGCCGTCTTCACCCTGTTCGAAAATGGATCCGCAGGCGATCCATGCTGAAAAACTGAACGCAGGGTCCAGATATGCAGGGTTTCACAGACCCTTATCGCTCCCGGATACACGGAGGGGTAGTGAAGGGCAGTACAAAAACGGATCTCCCTTTACACAGGCTATTCTTGCACACAAACAAATTGCCTACTGCCTGCTCCTCCTCTTCATGTCACCCCAATAGGTGTCCCCCAGGTAGCCTGAGGGGGTAGCAGCCAGGACAGGGGTATTGGGCACAGTGGTGGGAAGGGGGGGGGGGTCGCCTCCCCTCCCTCACCTGGATCCCCTCGTCCCCGCTTAATGTCCAGCTATGTGCGACAAAAGTAAAGGGCGAGCTTGCCGCGTGACCTCCGGCAATGCCGTCCACTAGACTAGAGGGCGGCATTGCAAGAAGTCACGGCAAGCAGAGGAAGTAAGGTGCTTCCCCACTCGCTTATTTTACTTTTGCTTCACATAGCTGGAGGGAGAGCGGAGACAGGGGGAACCCAGGTGAGGGAAGGTGCCCTGCCAATGTGCCTGCTACTCCCCATCCTAGATGCTACCCCACAAGTTATACGTTTTTGTGGGTAAAAAAGAAACAAAAAAAAATTGTTACGTTTCTGAAAACTGGATCCCGGACCACAGATTGCATTCTGCAGCTGGGTCTAGTGTGGACCGACCCTAAGGGCCTTGGAGGGGACCGCAGCAAGTATTTTCCATGGGAAGGCAGATCACTGGACCCCACCCATCCCCTCCTTCTCCTGAGAATTTAACTCTTCGTGACCTGAACTGCTGCTCTACAACTGAGCCACCATTTCTACTAAGTGTGTAAAAAATAATTTGATCTTTTTCCAGAGCCATCCACAGAACCTTTTATAAAAGAATTTAAAAAAAAAAAAGCAGTGACAAAAGGTTCTTATTCATAAATGTATAAACACACTGGAGAAGATATGGGAAATTTTAAATGCTTCTTTACACACTGAACAGGGAGGTACTGTGGCTGCAGTGCTGGACACAAAGATTTAATCTTTCAAAAGAGCTGGGTGAGGTCAGGTGATTTGCTCCATGCTTGTGAAGGAACGCCCACTCTGCTGGTGAGAAGGGACTGCAGGAGCCATCATCCATGGATTTTAAATATATTTAATTCAGAGTACATTGTGCAATTGTGCATTGCTAATTTATGCGATTTAGTACCATGTACATAAAACTGTGAGGCTGTACTATAACGTTAAACAAGACTGTATCATATTTTCTACACAGGAGTTCTTTAGTAAGGCATGCTGTTATTTAGTGAACCAAGCAAAATAGGGTAAAGTCAATCATATGGCTCCTGCTTTCTGCTACCTACAATAGTTTAAAACCAATACAAGGCATGAAAACTTTGTTTTGCAGCAAAAAATCATGTTGGCAAACCTTGGTCTCCTCTTCAGATTGGTCTTGAAGCCCGACTTATCACACCAACTGTAGAAAACTGTAGAAAAGTAGTCAACTAGGAGAACCCATCCACTTCTTTTCTCTGGCTCTAGACTGCAGTAGTCAGTTTATTTATTTATTTTATTGTGTCGGGGTTTGAAGTCTGTGATACCTTTATTCTCTCCCTTCAGTCCAGATGACACCAACTGAAGCGAGTCAAAGTTTCCCTACCAGATCTAAATAAACCTAATCGATTGTTCCTCGCTCTATCCAAAATGAAATAAAACTTTGCTTTCAATTACATTTTTACATTTTAATATTGAATTCATTTTAAGCACACACGATCTTGTAGTTATACTGTGTTTGCGTGCAAGTTTTGTTTTCTATACAGGGATATTTTACAGTAATACAGTTATCCAGAGATGTTTTGTTACTCATAGTGTTTTCTATTCCTTTACCTAATTATTATATAGTGATTTATGGAGATACGTACAAAAGCTTGCCACAGACGTACTAAGCTAACCTATAGATTCGCAATGTAAAGGCTACCATACACTGTGAGATACAGCCCCCTTTACAGCCCCCCCCCCCCCCCCCTATATTGATATGGAAACAATTGATAAGGAATGCCTTGATTTTAAACAGCGTGTTAGATTTTAGGTCTAGGGTCTAACCTATTAAAAATATTCAAAAGTGCTATTTACTTGTCAATATTTTTAATAGATTAGACCCTAGACCTAAAATGTCTTAAGCCCTTCTCTCCATTCTGCCTTGCTTGAATTGTCCTGGGCAATCAAAGTAGATGACTTTCATAGGTGCCAGTGCACAGGTTGGGACAGTGTATGGGGGATAGCAGGGTTTTGCCAGCTCACAGGTGGGGTAATTAGTGTCTCACCGGAGCTAATAACCTCTGGATTTCTACAAAACATGTGGACAGGGTTGGGGAACACTGGATTAATGGACTACTCCGGCAAAAAAGTAAGAAGTTAAAATCTGACATAACTGACAGGTTTTGAACTAGCCCATCTCCTTATGGGTAGGATTCTCAGGGTTTTCTTTGTTGAGGATATGAGGACAGCTTATTTAACTGCTGCAGTGTTCTTGGGTAGGACAGCTTATGAAATGTAGCAGTGTCTGTAAGTGATCATTATTGTATAACTTACCTTTTTTAAGTGGTCCATAGTCAAGGGGTGGTGAGAAGATCCAAACAATAAATCATATTTTTTTAAATGATTGCTGCATAAATATGTTAAGAAAAACAAAAGTTTGCTTTCCTAAAACAGAAAGAATTTGCGATAATTCAGGTTGGAGTGAGCTTGAGATGTCTCCCAGAGCAACACTGCTGAATATATGCAAATTTTAACCATTGTACCCTTAGAAGCTAAACACACCTCCAGAACCGCTGGAATGCAATGATGTGTCAGCTTGTTAATTTGTACAGAGCCATAATAATCCAACATGCATACAGACTGTTTCGGATTGTTTGATCCTCATCAGTGCATGGCATGGATTAATTTGGCTCTATGGAGTAGGCCTTGTAAATCCGAGAGGCACAGACTAACCAGCAAGCTCATGGTGATCCAGAACTTATTGGAGTGTGTAAGGGACTACAATAGGACCATTGTAGTCCCTTACTCTGTACAAATTAACAAGCTGACACATCATTGCATTCCAGCGGTTCTGGAGGTGTGTTTAGCTTCTAAGGGTACAATGGTTAATTTGCATATATTCAGCAGTGTTGCTCTGGGAGACATCTCAAGCTCACTCCAACCTGAATTATCGCAAATTCTTTCTGTTTTAGGAAAGCAAGCTTTTGTTTTGCATAAATATGTTAATTGTCTGGGCCAAACATGAATATGCATGGGCTAACTGGGCACACTTCACCCAACATTTCCTAAGGTTGAAGAAACATTAAAGTTCAAGCAGGTGAATGCAGTGAAGACAATCCAGTTTCCCAGGGGGTGACTTTAAAAGTCCCGCAGTGCTATTAGACACACTCCCTCATAGAAATGGGTAGGTGGGAAAGGAGATATGTTCCGCCATTCATCATTGAGGGGTAGTCTCCACACTTGTAATATATGTCCCTACAAAAAAGTGTTTAGCATCCATAAATGAAAAACTAAAAGTAAACAAATCCTTTTTTCCCACTTTTTCCAGATTCCAGAAAAGCGTCAGTGTGCAGGTCGGTCTCTTCTTTATGCAGTCTTGAAACCATTACAGAAGAACCCACCTTCGCGAAGAAAATACCTCTTTCTGGTCCAACAGTTAACCAGCCAGCTGCCTCAGTCAAAAATGAGGGCTGTAAAGGGAGCGATGAACCATCCGGATCTGAATGTCCTAATTCAGCTAGTACTGCCAACAGCATGCATAGATCAAACAAAACAAATACTGAACCCGCAGTTGGTTCAGCATCAGAAGCCACCAAATTTCCATCCACATGCTCTGGAAACAGCTCTGAAAGACAATGCAAAGACAAAAATGCAAGTTTGATCACTATTGCCAGCAGTATCCGTGAAAAAACATTTACCATAAATTCTGTCAACATGAAGCCAGGAATGTCTTTAATAGCTGATGTTTCTAGAGATAAGGCCAAATACTGTCAAATGAAAGAAATAAAAACCGACCAGTTCTTACATCAAAGCAGTGGCTCTGTAGAGGCTAATAACAATACTAAGTTGCCTGAACAACAGGTAAAGAACAACTCGGTAAATAGTTCAGCAACATCTGCTGTTCAGAAATTATCACTTGACCATACGGTCCAACAACTGTCCTTCGCCAGTGCTGGCCCACATGTACCTGTGAGAAGAACGAAAAGTGAAGGTCATGCTATTTCACACAGCTCAACCTTAAAATTGAATTCAGCATGTCAATCTCCAGCAGCAGAGGTGTATTCTGACGCCACCGTGAATGATAAGATATGGAACAAATTAGAGTGGAACAGTCATAGGGACAGCATGTCTTTGTCTTCCAGTAAATCATCTAATGACACAGTGATTGACCTGTCCTTGCCTAATTTAGCCCCCAAAAGTTTGCTAGATCTTAATATATCTCATGAAAACCTTGAAAGAATCAATTTAAAAAATACCATACGACCAAGATCTGCAACAACTTTGGCTAGGGAGATGTCCTTAGGAGTAACTAAAAGCAAATCCAACCCAAATTTAATAGCCAACAACAAAGCAGTAGGTGAAATTTGTCCAAGACCTTTGGCCAGGAATCATGAGGCAGTATTGCCACCGCTGCCGCGCCGTAATACTTGGAATAGATTATATGTGGACAGTCTGAAACAGACGGCTAGTAAAGCCAGCTCTAACAACAAGGCATCCTCCAGCCAAATGATGTCCAAAAGTCTTGGCGATTTAACCTCAGATGATATTTCTTGTGACTTTGAAAGCAAGTACAGGAGCATTAGTAGAAGTTTTATCACAAGATCAATGAGAGCACAGAGGAGGCCAAATGGTGCAAACGCTTCTTCCAAATCTACGGATTCACTTACAGAGCAACTGAAGAAACTCACCAGCTTTGAGAAAGAAAATGACATTACATCTCCTACTGAGTTTCACCCAGTACAGTATGAAGATGACAGCATGAATTTCCTCCGAAGGACATCCTCCAGAAGTCAGAGCAGAGTACGATACATTGCCAACAGAGCGAAACAGGCCCAAGAACGACAAAGACTCCAGAATCTTTTAAACAGTAATTCTATAGAGGAAAGGGGGAATCCAGAGGGTGCATGTGCAATAACTAAAGGGTTCTGTATAGATGCCCTTTCACAATCTCAGTTTACATCAGAATCCTTGGACAAGTTTGGACCATAATAATGTAGTACTGTGACTGAAATTAATATAGCATTTATATTCATGTAAAGTATGTATGTATTATTTGACAAAGTTGTCCATGCAAGAAATACCTCGCAAGGGAAAAAGATATATCTTCTGTTTTGAGATTCCACTGGACTGCTTAAATTCTAAAGCACTTAAAGTACTGTATATATTTTTAAATGGATTGGTTTACACTGGATCTGCAATATTCCTCAAGTCCACCGTCCTGTTAAGTTCTCCCAAAAAATGTTTATTCCATCCAACTGATGACTGGCCTTTCTTCAGACTCTCCTGTAGTTCAGAAGAGGTCCCTCCTCCCACATAAAGTATGCTAAACCTTTTCTGCACTGCTTTACCAATGTGAAATGTCATATTTTTAAATCGCTGCTGTATAAAGCACTTTTAAAGTACAATTTAATTTTATTTTTTGCACTGCCATATACAGTTTTAAAATTATGGTATGTTTTAAAATGAAACATTTTAAACCTTTCCTAATGTATTATTGCTGTAAAACAACATTTTTGTCTAAAATGTTCACATTTTTAGCTTTGTTTTTTTTTTAAGAGTTCATTTCTAATGATGCCCTTGAAGGTATTGTTTTTTTTTTGTTTCTTTTTTTTCCTTTCTCCATTACAAATGTCATGTTAATCATCTTTTTATTTGAAATGAGTTTTGTTTTATTTTTAGTTATACTAATCTTCATTCATCATAGTAATCAACAAAAGTTTGTAAACCACCAAAATCTATTAAATAAAATTATTTAACCATATTAGTTTGCCTTGTGTGTTTCAGAAGCGCTATAATTGATTGTTGAGAAAATTTGAGAACACCTGTCCAATAATAATTCATTATGCTACAAGGCTTGGTTCACACATAAAAATGGTATCCAGCCCTGTCCTGTACTGTCAGTCTTTGACAGTCGGCTTCCGTTTTTGTATGTGTTTCTATGGCTGTGTTCACACATAAAGTTTTACATTTCCAGTCTGGTCCAGTCCTATCAGTTTTGTATGTATTTCTGTGGGAGTGTTCACACACAAAAGGATTACATTTACGGTCCAGTCAGGTAAAACTGATAGAAAACTAAAACAGACAGGACAGTACTGGACCGGAAATATGCAGATTCATGTGTGAACCAATAATAAACCATAGGTAGCAAGCTGATGTTACACAGACATTCCATAGCCATAGAAGTCAGACTCTGGTTACAATTGATTTGTTTTGCCATAAAAATGCAGGTTAAGGATATAGAGAACTGTCATGCCAACTGAGACAAGAGAGGAGCTTTATTGTCCTTAAATATTCCTTGAGAGTATTGAGTGTTAATTTTAGGTATATTGTTTGAAGAGGTTACAGTGTGAACGTAGACGCATCCCATTATCAAAGTAGTATGGTGGTGCCCAGGGGGGCTAAAATAGTTGAAACATTAAAAAGGAGGGTACGTGGTGCACTTACCACCTGTCCTGAGATTAGCCATAGTATATATGGTGAAAGCTTTCTTGGCGCGTAACACGCCACCACAAGAGGGGTGACATACCATGAGACAAGGTTTGAATGAAATGGGCTCCCGACTAATTGGTTTGAAATTAGTTGTGTGCCTCTAAAGGTTTCAACCATGCATAAAGGGCTAATTCCATTATGGGAGATAAGTGCACCACTTACCCTCCTCTTTAATCTTTTAGCCATTTTAAACAGCAACACGCGTACGTATTAGTACACTGCCGGTGAGCTGGGTGCATGGTGAGCTGAATGACTGCTCACCCTGCTGCCACTCAGATCCCCAGTGGCGTTAAATATTATTCCCCCTCCGTGTCATAGCAACTCAGAGGGAGGAGGAATTTGGGTCTGGAGATTGGTGGAACCCCGAATTAACCTTACGCACCTCATGCAGTATAACATTACTGCTGTAGTGGTGCCTAGTTTTGGCCCTGAGCGCTATGCACTGAACCGACCTGCTTCACCCCTAATAAGTCCTCCAGCATAAATGGCCAGCAGATGAGGTGAGAGGAAATTTTGAAAAGAACACCCAGATGTGTATCCAAATAGTTTTAGGTTGTCAGGGTTCTTCCCAGTATAAGTAGTCAATGATAGTCTTTATCCCCCCCCCCCCCCCGTATTGGTAGCCAGAGGTGGTAACCCCCCTGTAAAGGTGGCCAAAGGTGTCCACACCAGTAAAGGTAAAGCGTTGGTAGCCTGAGGTAATCCCCTAGGAATTAGATAGTCAGAGTTGCCACACATACAGTGTTAACTCACCTCACCAGGCTCCGAGATGACCCTCCTTCAACCTTTTCTCTTCCGGAGAGACCCAGCTGGACCCATAGGCACTGTGACTCTCAGAGGAAGTATGTTGATCTCGTTGCTGGATCCTGGGGAGGTACCGCTCACGCTAGGCACTGCTTCATTCGCATATTAGCCAGTATCCTCTAACTTATGAACAAATGTTTTGGTGTTCAAAACTTGACTTATCTGCTGATGTACAGCAAGTCCTCAGTTTTTGGATGTAATAAAGACTTATCCAAAGCCATAAAGTAAACAGCCAGTACAATTTAGCGTTTGAGGCGCTATTGTTTACTTGTTTTATTTGGAGTAGTTGGTTAATGTTGGACTTTTCAAAGCTAATTTTAGGACTCATTTGGACAATTAAGGTACATGGAAATGAACATGTTACAGTAAGTATTATTTGTTTCATATTGTAATGTATGCCCCAAAAAATGTATTTCCACTTTTTAAACTGATGAGTTGTACACAAGTTAAATATAAAGTGAAATCAGAATTCTTGCAGAGCGAATGCTGCAAGCCACTTATCTACAAACTGCAATTTCTCTTTGTGAACATACAGATATTTAGTTGAAACCTGTGGTTAGAACTTTCAAGAGGTACAATATTTATATTATAATTGATATATATAATTTATATACTTTTCATATCCAGTTTATAAAATTCCCCATACTCATGTACTCATACTCATGGGGCTGATTTTAACCAAAGGCATTCCAGACTCTTGCCTGGATTGCCATTTATCCTTTGGGTGGGGATGGGGGGGCATGCCCTTGGATTAAGCCTCTCCCCCTAATGAAGCCCGCTCCGTAACCGTCCAAGTGCCACTGCCGATAATGATCCGTTGCAACTGATAATGGTACTTAGCTATGCATATAGCCGATAATGTTGTGCTAGTATATATTCAACTCCAGCTATTGTTGCACTACTCGGAAGGGGGCGGGACAATAGCTGGAGTTGAATATATACTAGCTGAATCTCTGACAATTTAATCACTGTGCACCATAACTGCATATTTACATTGCAGAGTATGTTGCTGCCGATTGGGCTGCGTGTCCAAAGTAACTGTAAAGATTTAAGACTCAAGTAATAACGGGAGGATAACTTTCTACATACCGATCAATGACCGCTTCTCTTTCAAAGAGCTCAATATCTGCATCTGCTGTTGTTGACTTCTCTGGAAAGAAATACTACTTTTTCCTGTAAATTATATTTTCACTGGCCAGTAAAATAAACACATGGTCTTTTGTGGGGTGGAACATCGGTACAAGTGCTTAAATTATCTTTAATGCCTCTATTAATAGATGGTTATTATAATTTTATCTTAAAACTGTAGAGATGTTTCACGTCCAACTATTAAACTTGGACAAACATTTAGTGATGCCTTTTTTTTCCCCTTCAACCTTAATTAAATACATTGGCAACAATCTTCCATTTGCAAATTCTAATTAAAGAAGCCGGGGTTTACAGTGAATGTTGTTATCAAGTACAATTAGTTGTAGAGAAGGAAGAACTTGATCATGTCACATCCAAAAATAAAATATCCTGGGAAAAGACAAATAAATTAAAAATCTCTTAATAACCAGTTGTGCAAGAGAAACTCCTTCACTCTGGGCCAGTGTTTCCATAGCAACTGTAACCACAGTGATTTTGGCTCCTCTGTCATGACGGTGAAATAATATACAAGTGACTGAGACTGGCCTGTTATCGCTAGAACAGTGAGGTCTTCTCTATATATTCATTTTACAGTTCTATCAAACCAAAATGAATTGTGTTGATTTTTGTTTCATTTTGTTTTTAAGTCAAGAAAATATGAAATATTTGATGTAAATATTTTTTAATATATGCTATTTGCAGCCAGCTGGTGGGAGCACCTGACAAAATATATGAATATTCTCATCCTTGAGATCAGGATACACCGGGTCAGGTTTGTGAAAACCAGTACAAGCAGAATTGGAGCAAAACTTGTACAAATTGGGAGCAGATGTTAATGCTAATTGCTGCTCCTGTTGTGCTCTGCTGTTGTTGCATGCTTGTGCACCTATCCATCTATATATGTATTCTTGAGCTATGTATTGTTTCAAAACCCAATTCCGGGTTTGACCATATCATGCTTGGCGAAATAAATGATTGATTCTGTGCCATGTTCACAGTGCAGCTGGTGCGGTGTAACGACATGTGGCGTTACCACAAAAGACGCGCATTAACAGTGGCAGCGAAACATACTTTTCATTGACTATATGCTTCATTGTATGCAACGCAATTGTATGCGATGCAACGTGTGGATAATGTGCGGTGCCACTTTCCCACTCCTAAATATATTCCTTTGCAAACTAAAAGGAAAAACAAACAAAATCCACTTTTTTTTTACTAAATTACAGCAATCCAGCAGAAAAAAAATCCCAAGAACCCTTTGGACAAAAATACTTCATGAACTGTCTACTAGACTTTTAATTAGCGGTCTACACTGACTGACTGGCATTTTATTTTATTTTATTTTTGTATGCAAAACCTCAGCACTGTAGACAGATATGTCAGTCTGCAGCCCCTCATGCTTTTGTAAAACTGCAGAAGGAGAAGAAAAAAATACACATTATTCATTATGATAGTTGTTCATTGTGTGAAGGTCCTGCAATAGCTCTCATATTCCCACTTGTTTAATTAGTTCTCCAGGCACTGAGTAGTGTACAATTTCAGATCTCCCAAGCAATTACAGTACCTTAGGTTTATTGCAGGGAACCTTTCATTAGTTTTGGGCAGTGATGATGCATGTATGTTTAGGGATGCTATTTTTTTATTATTGTACTATGATTGATCTATTCATGTAATTTAAAGCAGTTATACACGCCTACTTAAAGAGAAACCGTCACCAAGAATGGAACTTCATCCCAATCAGTAGCTTGATACCCCCTTTCCCATGAGAAATCTTTTCCTTTTCACAAACTGATCATCAGGAGGCTCTTTATGGCTGATATTGTGGTGATACCCCTCCCACAGTGTGATAGTTTCCTGTCTGTGAACCTCATTGCATTGTGGGAAATAACAGCTGTTTACAGCTGGGTCCAACTGCTAAAAAAGCAAGCAGCATCTCCCTCCACTGACATCACCTGCCAGCAGTAAAAATGTCACCATGTGATGAATGTCAGAATGAAGCAGTTTTGTATTACATTATTTTCACTGGAGTTCCTCTTTAACCACTTGATGACCCACCCTTTACCCCCCCTTAAGGACCAGCGCTGTTTTGAGTGATCTGTGCTGGGTGGGCTGTGCAGCCCCCAGCACAGATCAGGTTGCAGGCAGAGAGATCAGATTGCCCCCCTTTTTTCCCCCCTATGGGGATGATGTGCAGGGGGGGTCTGATCTCTCCTGCCTGCCTGGGTGTTGCGGGGGGGGGGGCACCTCAAAGCCCCCCTCTGCGGCGAAATTCCCCCTCCCTCTCCTACCTGCTCCCCCCCCCCCCCCCCCGGCGATCGAGGCTGCACAGGACGCTATCCGTCCTGTGCAGCCAGTGACAGGACGTCCCCTGCCTTACGGCGCTGCTGCGCAGCAGCGCCGTACAATGTAAACAAAGCGGATTATTTCCGCGTGTTTACATTTAGCCTGCGAGCCGCCATCGGCGGCCCGCAGGCTATTCACGGAGCCCCCCGCCGTGATTTGACAGGAAGCATCCGCTCGAGTTCAACCAGAAAACAAAGTACAACACCAGCCTGCTCCCTCACATATCCCTGTTGATACAGAGGAAGGCGAAAAACCCTCACAAGGCATGGTCCAATTAGCCTCAAAAGGGAAAAAATTCCTTCCCGACTCCAGATGGCAATCAGATAAAATCCCTGGATCAACATCATTAGGCATTACCTAGTTTTAATTGATACGCTCATATCTAAAGCAGAGTTTTAAAAAGAATTGCAGAAGTAAATATTTGTGGAGATGAATATGTGAAATGGGAAGGTTATAGTGGAAATTACCTTTTCCGTAGGTTATCCTGATAGCCATAGGCTGCTCAGAGTATTGTGAAGCTGAGCTGCCATTAACATTGGCCAGTAATTATTTACGAATCTCAAAAGGTGTTAGAAAACTATTATCAGGTAATTATTTGGATCATTACCTGGGTAATGGTTTATGGTGGGCCACAGAGCTCAAACTGTTATATGGGATACTTTGTAATAATGGTGAATGCACATATGATTTTAGCACAATATCATAGCCATTATACTTCCCTGACTAAACTAAACAAAGCACCTAGCCTGATCTCTACCCCCAACTTGTCACCCTTCCGTGTGCTTTTAACTTTTTTCACTGTTTTTTAAACTGTGGCTAGCCCCAGATCACTCCTATAATCTGTTCTCTCCCCATTACTAGGGATGCTTGTTTGGATTCCGAGAAAATACACTTTCTGAATTTCCGATCGGAAATTGCATTTCAGCATCAGAATTCAGAAATCGGTAATGCAAGTGCGGTAGGCGGATTTCTGCGGAAATTTCTGCCGACATTAACATTGATTTTCTTCAAAAACGACAAGGTTTTTTTGAAAGATTTTTTTCTTCTTGTTCCCACTCTTCTGCTTAACATACATACCCTGAAATTTGGGTGTTTCTAGCTCCTACGGGAGCTTTGCTATTAACCCGCTGAAGTCAGCGGCCATTGACTGCAATGTAAAATGCAGAAAATCTGCATTACCAATATGCGCTATGCCGCCGCCTTTAGAGGTTAATAGCAAAGCCCCCACAGGTGCTGGAAACACCACATTTTCAGGGTATGTTAAACAGAAGAGTGGGAACGAGAGGAAAAAAGACCTTGTAGTTTTTGAGAAAATCGATGGGAAAATTCGCATTGGAATGCGGAAATCGGTAGTGGAAAGCGGAATCGATATCGGTAATCGGCAAGGGCGGAAAGCAGATTTTCCGCGGAAGCGGAAATTGGCATTTTCAACCATCCCTACCCATTACCTTAAGCTACCTGAACAGAACCCAAAGTTCTGATACCCAGGATCCTCAATCTGGAAAATCCCCAATATATTGATATTTACCTTTTGTCATGCAGAATGTCAGTCAATACACCTACCTACCAACTCCAAAAAACATTGCTTTAGTTATTGTAATTTACCCTCATGTCAGACAACCATTGACACAATACAGGAAAGCATTCATCTTGGAGGATGATCAGTCAGTTGTTTTACTTTGGTTTTGTTTCAATTCCACCATAAATGTTCAGTTGGACTGGTTGCTGGCCATGTGATTGAGTGGATATGCTTTTCCTAAAGCATGTAAGACTCTTGGGCAGGATGCATTACTATCCCAAAAAATAACTTCATCATAACCAAACCTACTTTTTACTATGGATTAAGAAAAGTGTCTAAAACTTAAATGCACATCTGTGCATTTACTGTGGATGTGATAAATGCCATCTCCCTTGGTCATTTCTCTGACATGCAACCTTCAATTTACTGCATACATTTGTTGATTCAGGCAGTCCTCTATATGTGTTTCATTGGGATGGCACCAAGCAAACATTCCAGCATCTGCTTGGCCAGTGCTTCACTGAATACTACTTTCATCCAATCAATAAAGGCTGGTTCATACTGTGAGCACTTTTCTAAGTGCCAGCGATTTGCAAAGCGCTTGCTAATGTAACGCTATGTGTAATTAAGAAAAAATCACATCACACAAGTGAGAACACACATAGCATTATATTAGCAAGAGCTCTTCAAATCGCTGGTGCTTAGAAATACTCTTTATAGGTAAAGATTAGTGATGAGCACAAATTTTGATATGTGTAATTCGCAATTACAATGCAATCTTGTAATGCAATGTTGCATCGTAATAGGCATAATTTTGCATAATTATGTAAAATGTTGTGTAATTTTATGCCAACTTTGGCGGTTAATAGCAAAACCCCCATATGTGCTATCACCACCAAAATTGCTATGTATGTTAAGGTGAATACAAGGCAAAAGAAGAATTTTCAAAAAGATGTTATAGTTTTTGAGAAAATAGATTTTAAAAAGGACATGTTTTTTTTCTGAGTTTAAAAAAACTTTGCATCTTTAAAATTGATTTTCTCAAAAACTACAGAGTCTTCTTGAAAAATTATTTTTTTGACGTGTGCTCACTATTCTCCTTAACATATTGACAATGGTGTCAATAGCATGTATGGGGACTTTGCTATTCACTGCTAAAGTCGGCATGAAATTACGCAAAAAGTATGCAAAATGTCTAATGATTTTATGAAATCAATTGAATTTTCAAATTGTAATTACGGATAGTTGTAATTGCAAAAGTTTACGTAAAATGTTGCATAATCCTAATTAGCTGATTACGATTATCACAATTAATGATTGGTTGCATCTCTTAGCTCACTTTAACTACTTTACAACCCCCCAGGGCCCCCCAGGACCGCCTAACGCCAATTGGCGTCAAGTCTTGGGGCTGCAGTTTCCCAGGGAACGGCCGCGCGCATGCGCGATCGTTTCCTGCCCGTTCATGGAGTGGAGCTCCATGATTAGCCTGCTAGCCGCCGATCCCGGCTAGCAGGCTGCTTGTAAACGAAAGGGGAAAGAAATCCCCTTTGTTTACATGCATACAGCGCCGCCGGGGGCCGCAGCGCTGTACGAGATCGGCGCTTCCCGGCCTCTGATTGGCCGGGGAGCGCGTCCTCTCATAGGCTGATGCCTATGAGAGGCGGAACAGGGCGGATCGCCGTCCTGTTCCTATTCAGACACCGGACGGGAGGAGATAAGGGGAGGGAGGACGGAGGGAGGGGGAGAGAGCCTCGTAGAGGCTAAAGAAAAAAACCCTTAGGGACAAAAAAAGGAGGCGAGTCCGATCGCTGGGCTCCCAAGCTGGGCTGTGCAGGAGGCTGAAAAGTCTGCACAGCCCAGCACTGCATAAACCGGCCTGGTCATTAGGGGGGGGGGGGGTTACCACTGCGGTCATCAAGAGGTTAAGCTTGTTTTCATCAGTTTAGGTGTTACTGATACTTTGTGTTTGGGCTTTCTGTAACAAAATCCCATTTCCTTCTGCTGATTTCTTACAGTTTAGTCAAATGCATTGATTCCTGTTTCTGCCTATTTGACTTTCATTTGTTTTGTTGTGCAATTTCTTTGTGTTTTCTGTCCTGACATTTTGATGTTTTTCTTGGTCTACTTTTATGTTTACTTTTTACAACCTTCCCATTTTTTTTTGTCCCTGCTGTACATTTTAGACACAGCTGACTGGGAAAAACAAACATCTTTTCCCACACTCTGTTTTGATCTATCTTTTTGATGGCTTTTTATAATATTTCCCATTGTTTCACCTGCCCACTCTTGTTGGGTCAGGTCTACAGTTAATTAGCCTTGTGCAACAGCTCGTTAAGCACTCTCTTTTAATTACAGAAACTAATTTGCATACTTAAGCTATGTACCCACATCACAATTTTTTAAATTATTTTTTCCCACAACCAGTGGGGCTTTTTTGTGCAACAAGATATCATTTCTGTGATCTCGTAGTGTATGTATGCGTGCACGATTACATGACATTTTGCAACATGCAGCGATTACAACCATAATGTTGAGAGAATCTGTACTGTGAAAATCTTACATAAATTACAGCGCACACACAGAGCCGGCAGGGGGCATGGAGGAGGTGTGTATAACTTCTCCCTATCACAGCAGAGCAGTGCATTCCTCTCTGCCTCGACAAGGCTTGACAAAGAAAAGATTAGATTTATTACAGAGACAGTGCAACTAGAAAAGGCTGCAGCAAGCCAGACCACATTAGAACAGGTGTAGAAACTTATAGGATAGAAGAAATAAGGCTGAACATTTTGTTAGTCTCTTTAAGCAAAGTGCCAAGATCATTTGAACGCTCATTAGCGTGATATCACGTATTCCCGTGCATAGGATTATGTATTGGTTAATGCTTGTTGGTCGTGTCACTGTGCGCTCCCCATTCTATCTCCATTAGACTTGCACAGGTATTTGCTTCAAACATGAGTGATCACATTATTTTTTTTTTCCCTCAACATTGAGTGATGCCATACTTTTCTTCCTCTACTCAATCTCAAAATTGTGTTATCTTTTAGGTATGTTTACAAAGTCATAATATTTAGCGATTTTATTTTTTTACTACAAGGTAAAACAACTGCCTTTGAACATCCTCCAAGAGTATGGATTCCACATTTTGTGCCAAGAGTGGAAACTTTGCTTTCTTTTGGAATACAAGCTATATAATCCTTATATAAGAGACCTCCAGTCTGCAGAGACCTTTTGCCAGCTACTGTACATAATGCATAGAACATAGTAAAAGGACACCTAAACTGGGAAAATGTTTCAAATGGCTTTCTTTCGACACTGTGGGCAAGTGCTTGCCCAGTAGAACAAAGCCATTCATATAAAGCTGCTTTTTTTCTTCATCCTTGAGTGCTTCATTCTGCTGGGCATGCCCAGACCATAATCACCCAAGCCCAGTTGGGATGAGCTCATCCATAGTACCTATTAGACTGGCGGGAGTCAAATAGGTATACATGGTTCCTGCAAATAGATGATGGTCTACAGGGGAATCGGAAAGCCTCTTGACCAACCGGAGGCTTTCCACTGCTAGGGTCAGATGTAAGTCCTTTAACTAGTGTTTCCCTTAACTAAAATTATGAATTTTATTTAAGCTGAGCTGTTATTGCCTATAAAAATGTTTTATGAAGTCTAATTCAACAATTCTATTTTTGAATGTTCAAAATGATTCTCACCTTGTAAAAATGTGAAAATGTATTTTTTTCCCACAAGAGGAAGAAAGGATTAGCATTGTGTGAAAATGCTAATATGCTGTAAAGTCTATTTCTACCCAATACATATTCACTATATGAAATGACTGTGGAGATCGCAGCTTGCATATGCCTGGGAGCTTAGACTGGTTCGTATTATTCTAAGAAGAAAATAAAGTAACTATTGCAAGAGCCATGGATTATTGCTGGGGTATTTCTAAAGATGTCTCCAGTACGATCATACTACAGTATGTAATTCAGTGTATAGAATACAGTATGTTTTGTGCCTGTACAGGCTTGTACAAGGGCTTCATTAAAGTCGGTTGAGGCAGTCGTTATTGGCTGCCTCAGCCGACTTTAATCAAGCATGTGTATGGAAGCCCCAATGGGCGATTAACTTTGAGGACACCGCTGCCCTGCGTGATGTCACGCATGTGCTGCTTTGTCGTCCTTCCATCCCCCCCACATAGCAACAGTATGCGTTGTCCGCTACATAGCTGACACCTATCTTTACAGGCTGCCTCAATGATGTCACCCAAGGGGATCAGGTCCTGATCCCAGATAGGCGAAACACATCACACAATCACATTACAATTGTTCAGCCCTATTCTTAAAATTGATTTCTTTGTTGTGCTCAGCTGCGTCCTGTCATAATTATGTGTTGCTTGCACCAATCAACAGAATGAAGCATATACACAGCTTTTAAAGTTTTAAAGTGGACCTGTTGGCACAGTAGATGTCCTACAAACATATTCACATTATAGTAGGCATACCAAGTGCCATGGCATTCCTGTTAGTTTTTACCCTTGCTGTGTGCAGTACCGCTGAAAGAGGAACTTTGCCAAAAGATAGACGTAGGGGGAAAACAAGATCAATACATTGCAAGTTAGATGTTCAAAAATAGAAAACAGATCAAAAAATGATTGATGCTTTCCATATAATTTGATGTTGTTAAATCCACCATGAGCTTGCGGGTCATCATCTTTTCTTATGACCGATATTAAAAAAAAAAAAGAGGGCACCGACTGCCCTTATCTTATAAACACACCCTCCAAAGGTTGTTACAGTTACAGATGAAGATACTGCTTGCTTGGCACTGGCAGTTGGAAACAGCCGTTATTTCCCACAATGCAATGAGGTTAATGGACAGGAAACTGTCAGGGCCATGGCATACTTTGGGAGGAGTTTATCACACTATCTGCCACATTTTTCAAGAAACAATATTACTCAGCATCAACATTTTCTATGTTGTACTTATTCTATGAGATTTAGGGCTTGCTTGATTTGCAAATCATCAATTTGTTTTCATTTGCATCTTACACGGGGGCTCAACTTTTTGGAAACTGGGTTGGAATTCATACAACAGTTCATATGACTCACTATTTCTCTAAAGGGCTCCAAATCTATTGTCCCTGACACATTTAAGGGCAAAATAAACTAGTAGTAAGCTTTTGGGACGCAAGACATGCTCAGAAACAAGATCATAGCAATATAAATACTCCATGATGATTGGGTCTTGGTCTGCGACAAAATCAAGGACTCCATATTGGTGAAGCCTTCTAGCTACAAGGAGCCAATGTTATAATGTAAGAAGTTGCTGTTGATTGAAAACCCAATATAGTACTCCCATGACACCTCACCCTCCCTGTCCCAGGGCTGCTCTCTTATAGCAATACCCCTGCACTTCCTACTGAAAATCTCAAGCTTGAGTAGCTGCTAAATTCATGAATTAGAATTTGGAGTCGTTCCAACCACAGGACCATTGCCATAGTTTTCAGACAGCATCATTTAAATCCCTTGGCATGTCTAGAAAATCCTAGTATGCTGCAAACTAAAATAGAAAAAAAATGGAAGTGTAATAATCCTTCGCTACTAAATAGCTTGTGTATAAATGGCATCTAAATGCTTTTGTTTACAGAACTAGTGTTACATTAGAACACCTGCAGCAAACAACCACAGTCGTGCTGAGCTGAAGATCGGGCTTTACCTCCAAGTTATACAGCTGTGTGCATCATTTTATGAGAGTTGTTGCTGCTAGGGCGGAATAATTAGAGCTTCCTTTTTCCCAAGGAAAATACTCAAAATAGCTCAGGTCGATCAATTGGTAGATGACTCATTGTAGTGAAACACCTCCAGTTGTGACAGATTCACCTCCATATGAAAGCCTGACAACCAGCATTCTTTAGGAGCATGTGGAATCTTCGGCAGCACGCCTGCCATCAACAGAGGGTTCTGAAAACTCTTATAAAGCATCTGTAAGCATTATTTCCATCCATGTTGTTCTCTTATATTGCTCTATCTCTCAAGAAAGGACAGACACAGCCTTCCCTTTCATTTCCTGTACGGTAATACATCTATAAATTCCCAAACTCCTATAAACGAATTTGTAAATATGTTACCTTCTCTAATATGTCCTGAAAGCCACATTGCTTTCTCCATACAGCTGTATTTTAATAGGTAGAAGCTCAGAGACTCTTCTGCTCGTGTATGTCTGCTTACAGAGTTGTTCACAGTTGTTCTTAAATGATCAAAAACACAAACCTAAAAATCAGCACTGTGAATGATGAGTGAAGTGCTGCTATTTCTACCACTGATATGAGGTAAATAGGCCTCTGGTCAAAAACACTAGGCTAAAGTGTTATGTATAATCCATTCCGTGATATCGCAAAGGATTATTATTTATTTATATAGCGCCAACATATTTTTCAGCGCTTTACAAAGCACAGGATCACTTCAAAGCAATAATTAGACATTCATCACGTACATATTACATCTACATACATCTGTACATATTTTAGGTACAGGTGGGGGGCCCCCCAGAGTGCTCTGGGGCAGAAAGCCGCATAACTAAGTAGCTTAAGCTAAACATCACTGGAATAGGAGGCATAAAAGTGGGTATCCTGGATAATGTAATACATTCTGCTATGCCATTACAGTGCCTCTTTAAAGAGTAACTGTTAGCCCCAAAAATCAAATTTAAATCTCTATTGCAATGTTTTAATTACTTTGTAAGGGAGCCAAAAAGGCAATGCAGAAGTTAAAGAGCAATCTAATTTTTTTACTGTGTAGCCTTTTCCCCAAGCTCCTAAGGAGGACGCAAAGCCGCATAACAGATACTGCAGAGCATGCCCATGTCTGCCCGACCCCCCTCTCCCCCCCAGGACCAGGTGCCGATGTCTGCCCGACCCCCTCTCCCCCCCCAGGACCAGGTGCCAATTTCTGTCCGCTCCCCCACCAACCCGCCCCCCCCCCCCAAGAGTCGATGTATGTCCGACCCCCCAGGACCAGGTGCCGATATCTTCTCACCCCAAACAGCTGACACGGAGAGAGAGCGGGAGCGGAGTACATCTACACACTTCCAGCGCTGCCACCGCAGAGCAGCCGCAGCCGAGACACATGTGAGAGAATCACGAGCAGGAGAGAGATGCACGGCGGCGGCGGCGCTGGAAGTGTGTAGATGTACTCCGCTCCCGCTCTCTCTCCGTGTCAGCTGTTTGGGGTGAGAAGATATCGGCACCTGGTCCTGGGAGGTCGGACAGACATCGGCTCTTGGGGGGGGGGGGAGCGGACAGACATCGGCACCTGGTCCTGGGGGGGAGAGGGGGGTCGGGCAGACATAGGCATGCTCTGCAGTATCTGTTATGCGGCTTTGCGTCCTCCTTAGGAGCTTGGGGAAAAGGCTACACAGTAAAAAAATTAGATTGCATTTTAACTTCTGCATTGCCTTTTTGGCTCCCTTACAAAGTAATTAAAACATTGCAATAGAGATTTAAATTTGATTTTTGGGGCTAACAGTTACTCTTTAACTCAAAACGTGCCCATTACAGGTTTTAACATGAGCTTTTGATGCTTTTGTGCATTTTGTGTGAGTGTTTTTAGACAAAAGCTGTAATGGGCTATTGTCTTCCGATATTCCCACTTATGGCATATGAAAACTATGCACAAGAAAGATTGCCATTAATATCCAAGAAATGAAAGGTCTCAGTTTATTCATCCAGGTTTGAATTTATGCTGCAACAGAGAATAGAGGGAAACTCTTTGAGATACAGGTAAGTGACAATGCAGGTAGGTGTATTGCCACATTATAACCCCACAGGGATGTCTCAGTGGAGGAAATGGAGCCTCACATCAGGCAGACTGGTGATTAAACCGCAATCTCTCCTCACCGACAACTACCAAAGACATGCGATATTTCTTCTTTAATTACACTGCCTGTGCTCATTTATGAAGCATTAAATGCTAAAACACTACATCTTCCTATTTAGTATTCAGCCAATAAATGGAAAGTCTGTGAGGGGAAAAGCGAATGACAACAAGAAATATGTTAACTACCCTGTCAATTAGTAATCACTGTGCTAACATTGATTGTACATTGAAAAAGTCACACTCCCAGCTAGGGTCATAAATCTACTTAATGAAGTAGTATTGATGAGTATGGCTGTTTTTTTCTATAGTCCACCCCCAGCTCTTTTTTTTTTTTTTTTAATACATTACATCTTGCTGGAAATCTTTCTGTGCCAACTTCTGTAAAGATATCTCGGCTGATATCCTCTAGCAGGGTAATAGAAGGGGAAACCAGGCTGATCCAGGGCTGGGCAAGTGGGCATACACATCTAGAGCAGTAGTTGTGCAGGACAGGTAAGCTTAGATTGCTGGCAGGTGGTCAGCGTGTTGAGAAGTTATCGCTGTTACAGCAGCCCAGGCAAGAGGCTAGTAACTACTTTTTTCATAATCTTTTTTTATTGACTAGTAACTACTTCTACAGCAAGTAAGAACTGGACACAGAAATATTTATTTAACCTCTTCAGGACCACAGGTTTACCCCCCCCCCCCCCCCCCCAAAGACCAGGCCATTTTGTGTGAAATAGGCCACTGCAGCTTTAAGCCCAAGCTGCAGGGCCGCACGACACAGCACACAAGTGATTCCCCCCACCAACAGAGCTCTCTGTTGGTGGGGTCTGATCACCCACAGGTTTGTTTGTCTTTTTTTAACCCCTTCTTCCACTGCTAATGTACATCTACGTCACATGTGGCATCCTCCAAGCCACCATGACGTAGATATACTGTTGCAGCTTGCAGCCCTGCTGTGCACGATCGGGTGCGCTTAAAGGGGAACTGAAGAGAGAGGTATATGGAGGCTGTCATGTTTATTTCCTTTTAATCAATACCAGTTGCCTGGCAGCCCTGCTGGTCTATTTCTCTGCAGTAGTATCTGATTAAAACCAGAAACAAGCATGCAGCTAGTCTTGTCAGATCAGACTTATAAGTCTGAACCACTGAAACACCTGATCTGCTGCATGCTTGTTCAGGGGCTATGGCTAATAGTATTAGAGGCAGAGGATCAGCAGGGCTGCCAGGCAACTGGTATTGTCTAAAAGGAAATAAACATGACAGCCTCCATATACCTCTCTCTTCAGTTCCCCTTTAAGAGCGCACCCCCGGCACTGTCAGCTGCAATACTAATTGGTGAAAGGAAACATGTTCCCTTGTAGCCAATTAGCCACCCCCTGTGGAAGAACAATCACCGCTGTAGCAAACGGGTGATCCTTCATCTCTCCCCTCGGTGCACAGATCAGTTGAATAAATTGAGCAGCAAGCAGCCTCTCACCTTACCTCGTTCCACCGAAGAGCCTGCAGCCCTAGCCTCCGATCCCTGCTGTGAACTCAGCCGCGTAATGCTGAATATCCTGGTACTGGCTTGATGACGTCATCAAGCCGGGACCCAGGTAACCGGCAATACGCGGCGGAGTTCAGAGTGGGGATCGGAGGCTCGGGCTGCAGGCTCATCGCTGGAATGAGGTAAGGTGAGAGGCTGCCTGCTGCTCAGTTTTTTTAGCTGGCCATTGGGGGGGGGGTGGGGGGTCTGTTATCTGGGGCTTAAACAACTAGCAGGCATCAGGGTAAGGGGGGGGGGGAGTGGATCTGATGATGGAGGAACATCTGGTTAACATGGGGGGGGGGGTAGACTAATATTGGGGCACATCTGGCTATAATGGGGGGCACTAATCCTGGGGGCACATCTGGTTATAATGGAGGACCATTTTATCCTGGGGAACATCTGGCTGTAATGAAGGGTGCCAATTCTGGGGGTGCTACTGTGTCTATACTGCCATACCCCCATAATTCCTTACCTCTTTAAATAATGGAGAATGCTATCCTACGCCGCGACCTCGCCCAAATAAAACCTTGAAAAAGTTGATTCCATTCTTGAAACCATTTGTTGGGAAAGGACAGGGGAAAACATTGAATTAGAAACAACAATCTTGGTAATATCTTAATTTTTAATATTGTTATTCTCCCCAATATATTAAAGAAAGGAAGATCCCAGGTCTGAAGTGCTTTCCTACTCTCTGCCATAATATCCCCAAAGTTACAATTATATAGGTCCTTCATTTGGGCCAGTGTTGCCAACCTTTCACGTTATTTTTTACTGACAAATACCTAAAAATTTACTGACAAAAGATTTTTTTTTTTACTGACAAAATGTCCTGCGCCGCGCGCAGCTCTGCCATAGTGTCCCCCCCCCCCCCCCCCCTCCCCAAAAATACATGTAATCTTACAGCATTTCACCGAAAATCCACATAATCTGGCAGAGGTTCTTCCAAAATACAGACAATATGGCAGTGGTTCCCAAAAAATAGATGTAATCTGGCAGCAGCGATTCCCCCAACATACACATAATCTGGCAGCAGTTCCCCAAAATACATTTAATCTGACAGCAGTGGTTCCCCAAAAATAGGTAGCCCCAGGTCTATAGGTGTCCCCAGAATAGGTGGCCAGGGGTATAGATGTCCCCAGAACAGGTAGCCAGGGGTATATGTGCCCAGTATATGTAGGCAGGGGTACAGGGCCGGTTCTAGACAGGCACATATGAGGGGGCAGTCAAATGGGTAGGTGGCAACATGTTCGAGGAAATTTGTGGCCGCGGCGACGAAAGTGGCAAGTAAATGCACATAAAGTAAATGCACATAATGAGAGACAACCTTTCACCAGTAAATGCACGTAATGACAGACAGCTTTTCACCAGTAAATGCACATAATAAGAGACAGCTTTTCACCAGTAAATGCACATAATGGCAAACAGCCAGCGTCCTCAGTATATGTAGCCAGAGGTATATGTCCCCAGTATATGTAGCCAGAGGTATATGTCCCCAGTATATGTAGTCAGGGTTATATGTGCCCAGTATATGTAGCCAGGGGTATATGTGCCAAGTATATGTAGGCAGGGTATATGTGCCCAGTATATGTAGGCAGGGTATATGTGCCCAGTATTTGTAGCCACAGGTATATGTAGCCAGGGTTATGTGCCCAGTATATGTAGCCAGGGGTATATGTGCCCAGTATATGTAGGCAGGGTATATGCCCCAGTATATGTAGTCAGGGTTATATGTGCCCAGTATATGTAGCCAGAGGTATATGTGCCCACGTTAGGGAGCCAGGGGGTATATGTGCTCAGTATATGTAGCCAGGGTTATATGTCCCCAGTATATGTAGGCAGGGTATATGTGCCAAGTATATGTAGCCACAGGTATTTGTCCCAGTATATGTAGTCAGGGTTATATGTGCCCAGTATATGTAGTCAGGGTTATATGTGCCCAGTATATGTAGCCAGAGGTATATGTGCCCACAATAGGTAGCCAGGTGACCCCCCCCCAGCAGGAGAACAGCAGCGCAGTGGAGGGAGAGCTGTGGCACCAGCGGTGTGCTCTCCCTCCCTCGCTGACTGTCCCCTCCTGATCTAGTGCTGAGTGGCTGGCAGGCGGCAGGTAAGTCCCGCCCGCTGCCAAACGCCACTCAGCACTAGATCAGGAGGGGACAGTCAGCGAGGGAGGGAGAGCACTAAGGTGAGAGAAGGGGGGGGGATTGCCCCCCTTCTCCACCGTTGCCCACAGCTCTCCCTCCACTGCGCTGCTGTCCTCCTGCAACAGGGCGGGCGGCCGCCCTTACGGACGCTGCTGAATTCCTTACGGAATTCACGGGCAGCTCATTTTGTATCAAAATTTACGGGCTGCCCGTAAATGTACGGGCGGTTGACAACACTGATTTGAGCGCAGATCTGAACACCCAAATACCTAATCGAGTATTTATCCCACAAAGTTTGAGATATTTTGGATAGCCTTCCTAGTTTGCAAAAGGCAAACATTGTAACATTCGATCGCCGCCGCTCGTCGCCGATCCGCCGCGCCGAGCCGCCCCCCCCCCCCCCGCCCCAGACCCCTGCGCAGCCTGGCCAATCAGTGCCAGGCAGCGCTGAGGGGCGGATCGGGATTCCCTGTTACGTCCATGACGTCGGTGATGTCATCCCGCCTGGTTGCCATGGCGACCGGGGAAGCTCAGCAGGAAATCCCGTTCTGAACGGGATTTCCTGCTTACTCTGATCGCCGAAGGCGATCGGAGTGGGTGGGGGGATGCCGCTGCTCAGCGGCTATCATGTAGGGAGCCCTCGGCTCGCTACATGATTTGAAAAAATAAAAAAAGGTGCTGCGCTGCCTCCTTGCCGGGGAGAATTAGACCGGCAAGGAGGTTAAAGAATTCTGAGAGTTGGTAAAAGTGAGCAGTATATCATCAGCATAAGCTATTCATTTTATCTCCTCCCCCAAGATGCCCTCTATATGGGGGTTGCCCTGAATCGCTCTAATCAGTGGCTCAAGGCTTAAATTGAACAGCACTGGAGAAAGAGGACATCCTTGATGAATACCATTAGATAATCTAAAACTTTCTGACAAATAACCAGGGGTGCTCGGATAGTACTTTTTAAAATCCAAATTGATCCAGATATCCGGATCGGATATCCGAATCCGACCTTTTAGATATCCGTGTTCACGCAGATATCCGGATGCATTATCCGCGCATATCCGACCTATTCGGATATCTGGATAAAAAAAACGGAAGTGCCCTTTAACCAGCTGAGCGGTCTGGACGAGCTCAGCTCGTCCAACACCGCCAGCGGCTGCCGCTCAGGCCCTGCTGGGCCGATTTTAATGAAATAAAAAGCAGCACACGCAGCCGGCACTTTGCCAGCCGCGTGTGCTGCCTGATCGCCGCTGCAGCGCGGCGATCCGCCGCGTGCAGCGGCGAAAGAGGGTCCCCCCAGCCGCCCGAGCCCAGCGTAGCCGGAACAAACAGTTCCGGCCAGCGCTAAGGGCTGGATCGGAGGCGGCTGACGTCAGGACGTCGGCTGACGTCCATGACGTCACTCCGCTCGTCGCTATGGCGACGATATAAGCAAAACAAGGAAGGCCGCTCATTGCGGCCTTCCTTGTTTATTATGGGCGCCGGAGGCGATCGGAAGAACGCCTCCGGAGCGCCCTCTAGTGGGCTTTCATGCAGCCAACTTTCAGTTGGCTGCATGAAATAGTTTTTTTTTTATTTAAAAAAAACCCTCCCGCAGCCACCCTGGCGATTTAATCAGAACGCCAGGGTGGTTAATTAGCTTTAAGAGAGTTTTTAGGGTAAATTAGGCATGTATCATTATTTTGCAAAGGGGAACACTAATTGATGATGTGGGGACTTCAATTCTCCCCCCCCCCCCCAAATGGCTGTCAATAAACATTAGGCCTAGGTTCCAGACAGCGGTCGTGCAGCCCACATTGTGTCCAAAGTCCAACCGCACAACTAGGACATGACAGTTTTCGGCCAAGACACCTCCAAAAAATTATGCAGCAATTGTGTTTTGGGTTAATAGGTGGTATCAGTGGCCTGTGGCACCCTGGCCTGGCGGTGGGAGCTGCACAGGCAGCAGAAGCAGGGCAATGCAGCAGCAGCAGGTGTAACGTGTGCCAGGAGCATGCCGGGCGTGGCACGTGGCAATTGCCAAGTGGCACTTGGCACGTAACGTGGCACTTGCCAAGTGTCACGTGACAGTCAGACAGCAGAGGAGAAGACACTAGTGCACACTAACACATTAATGATTTAACAATAGTGTAGTGATAGGGAAAGGGTTAATCACTAAAAAGCTTATCACTAACTGTGTACAGCCCTTGACCCAGCAGCACTGGAGCACACTCTCTAAGGCCTGGGGCACACCAAAACCGCCAGCAGATCCACAAAATGCTAGCGGTTTTGGGTGCGGATGACAGAGTTTAGTCCCAGTGCACACCGGGCGGATCTTGATGCGATCCGCCGGCTGCATCCGCCTCAGCATCCACGTGGCTAATGTATCTCTATGGGCTTGTGCACACCGGCGGTTTGAGGTTTTAAGCAAACCGCAAACGTGCAGCAAGAGGCACGTTTGCGGTTTGCTAAAAAACTCAAACCGCAGGTGTGCACCAGCCCATAGAGATACATTAGCCACGCGGATTTTCAGGCGGATGCGGCCGGCGGATCCGCCCGGTGTGCACTGGGCCTGACTGTCACACTATGAGACATCAATCACGCTAATTAACGATTTAACTATAGAGTAGTGAAGGGGTTAATCAATGAACAGCTTTAGGTTTATAACTGTGTACAGCCCTTTGTAGGGCACCAGCACTGGAGCATGGCTCTCAGGAAGCATTCAGCAAACCAGGACAATCTGTCTCATCATGGCAGCCCTCCTTATTATACAGGGGGGCTGGCCAGTGTTCCTTTCTGTGATTGGGTGCCAGGGCTTAGGCTGGGAGACCTCTGATTGGCTCAATGAGGTCAGGTGGTGCCGGCCAGGGTTCCACTGTGTGATTGGTTGCTAGGGATTCTGCTGGGAGCCCTCTGATTGGCTCCAGGACATCATTCCTTAGTTATAGTATTTCGGATCCGACCAAATATTCGTAGATAGCTATCCGGATTTGGGCCCAACTATCTGGAATCCAAATCCGATCCGGATAGGCCTAAAAAGTTCGGATATCCGAGTTACCCGTATATCAGGAATCCGGATGAGCATCCCTGCAAATAACCACTTAAAGCGGAACTGAAGAGGATTTTAAAAAAACCTGTTTCACTTACCTGGGGCTTCTGCAAGCCCCCAACAGCCATCCTGTCCCAAGCCAGTCCTCCACGATCCTCCATTCTCCCGCAGCCACTCTGTTTCATTCCTCGTCTTGTAAGTCGAGGGGCCACAAGCATATCTTTTTTGCGCATTCCTATCTGCAATAGCGCTATTGCGAACTGGAACACGAAGAAGGATATGCAAGGCCAGAGCCGCGCAAGTGCAGTGGCCCGGCGGTGAAACCCGAAAGTAGCTGGCAGCGGAAAAACTGAGGATCGTGGCGGACCTACACGGGACAGGACAGCTGCTGGGGGCTTGCAGGAGCCCCAGGTAAGTCAATGGGTTTGTTTTAAAATCCTCTTCAGTTCCGCTTTAACTTGACTCTTGCTGATTGATTAACATACAGGTTGATTATTCTTTCTACAAAACAGGGTCCCTAACTGATTTTCCTTAAGTCTTGAAGATATCAACTAAAAAGCCCCTAGACAGCCTATCAAAGGCCTTTTCTGCATCTACAGCATTGTTACTAAAACAGCTTCTTTACCACTTGATCTGCATGCATGTACCACACTCACAGCCTTCTATACAGTATATTGTCTTTTACATGTCTATGTTTACTAAAGCCTGTCTGTTGATCCCCGAGGACCAAATAATTAAATTAAATTAAATCTCCCCCAGTCTTGACGCCAGTGTCTTAGAATAAATCTTGACGTCACAGTTCATAATAGATATTGGAGGAAAGTCTTCACACACTCGGTGAGACTTTCCCTCCTTAGGGATCAAGGAAATAATGGCTTCATTAGCACTATCAGAAAAGTCTCCCCACTCCCTTTGTCATTCACCAATGCACAAAAGTGAGGCGCCAAAATATCAGAAAAAAAAATAAATAAAAAAATTCTAATGGAAAGCCATCTGGTCCAGGACATTTACCACTAACTGAATTTTTAATGCTTCATGAAACTCTGCCTCCTGAATGGGGGCCTCAAGGGCTTCTCTAGTTTTACATTCTAGGACATGCATATTGACTCGATTGGTAAAATCATTATTTTGTAGATCCATTACTTTCTACTCCAAGTTATACAGCCTTTGATAGAATTGTGCAAACACGGAACCTATTTTCTGTGTCACTTGATGAAATCCCCCTTTTTCGTCACAGATCTTTTCAATAAATGTTGTACCGTTTTCTTTTTTTTTAAGCAAATTCGCCAATATTTTCCCCAATCTGTTCTTCCCGAAGTGATATTTTTTCCTTAAGGTCTTGTATTGCTTTATGCAACATAGATCAAGTATTTCATTAAACTCCCCCCTAACTCTGACCACATTATCCCATGTTAACTTATGTGGGGGGGGGGTTTGTGCATGTTTTCTACAGTGCCCAATTCCTGCAACAGTCCATCTATCCTCTCCTTTCTTTCTCTCGGCTTTCTGGCACCAAACTTCAAACAAATTCCCCTTAAGACACATTTAAGGGTCTCCAACAACGGCTTTTCCGACATGCCTGGCCTACGGTTATCCTTATAAAAATAGAGGTAGATATTTCATTTCTTACATTTTTGTATGCTAATAATTCCACATTCAGCCTCCATGGTCTATAAGTGGGTGCCTCACGAAGACCGCCAATGGTGATTCTCACTGGGGCATGATCAGAGAAAAGTCCCCGCCCCAATCACAACATCAATTACCTCCTGGATTTGGTCCTGGGGATCAAAACAAAGTCCAATCTAGAAAACATATTGCTATGACTCAGAGGCGAACATGTTGCTATGACTCAGAGGGTAATTAGTATTTAATGACGCTGGGAATTTGAGCGGCAGCCGGGTGAGCCGTCATTCGCAGGGTAAGGCAACGTTATAATACATACACCTATAACCTGCCATTCAGATTGTGTTATTATGTACAATCACACCCCACTTTATTCACCCAGGACCACTGCTCAATAAATCCTTGATTGCCATCAGACATACCTCCCGGAGAGAAGAGTAATAGCAGCTAGCTAACAGTTGCCATTAGGGATCATGGGGAAGTTTAGTCATGTGTTCAGGCAGTTAGTGCAGGAGGCAGCATCAATCCCACAATCCCATCATGTTGCCCTGTTTCTAGGGAAACTCACTGGAGCTAGCATAATGTCAACAGTCAAACATCTTTGAAGTTTTGTTAAAGAAACCCAAAAATAATAAGTCCTATTCAACAAAATCTGACTTTTGCCTATGTAAACCATTGTGAGCACATCATTTGTTGTTGTTCTTGAAAATATTTAAATCCAGCTGGGAAGGAACAACCTATCATTTTATTCATGTTAATCCATAAATGTAAAATAGGATTAGACTGGCAGGCTTGCTGGTACAAGAACAATTAATTTATTGTGCCTCTTTATAATGATAGAGGCTTTGACGTTTTAGCTTAGTGTCTAAGAATCCAGATCAGTATGTCAGTAGGGTCAGTAGACTGTTTGGCCAGAGTCCCTGTGGATAAAGCTGCGTAGAGGATGAGTGACACATCAGACCAAAACTGATGCTTATTTGACAGTCATTCAGTTTCTTTGTTCAGGTGCACCATGGGCAAACTTTAATTAGTGAAAATTAACATGCATTTCCAAGAATATGTCAACCCTTCAGGTTAAAGACAACCTGTCATGAGATATATATATATATATATATATATATATATATATATATATATATATATATATATATATATATATATATATATATATATTTTATTTTATTTTTTTTTAATAAATATTGCTTTCTTCTGACTCGCACATTTCTGAAACCAAAACCTCAGCATGGTGGCCATATAATTGGCTTTTTTTTTTTAATACACAAAAGATGACAGATCCCATATTTCACTCACTAAAGGCTTTCTAGAAGGTATGGTAATTAAATGTTCACAAGCATTTAAGCCATTTAAAGTATAAAGCCTGGTACACACTTTCAATCATGATTGACTAATTTTACCACCTCCATGTAGGATGAAGGTCAACAGATAGTGAATACTATGAGCAGATGGAGTAGGTAAACCTTCATACTACATAGATGGTATAATTGGTTAGTGGTTGGCAAAGCATAATTGAAAGTGTGTACCAGACTTTATTTTCTTAACCCATTATCTCAGTCCATTATTTAATTTGAGATAAGTGTTCTGCTTTTTACCTCAGTCGTCAGTGCTGTAAATGCTTGGAATGCTTTGATGTCTCTCTGCTAGCAGAAAAGTATATAAAATGAAAGCAGAAGTCCTCTGTTCTTGTGTCACAGCGTCCCTAGTGACAAGTGGCCATAAATACAAGGAAATGTAACAAATAAGAAACAAAAATGTGCTAAAATAAATTGGCTGGGAGCACTTGTAAGCCTCTAAGTAAAATGTCTGCTAAAGGGTTAAAGTGAAACTGTAGTGAAAATAACATAATGAATACAATTGCTTAAATTCTCATTTATAAATTATTTAGCCAGAATTTGCCATTGTAAAATCTTTCCTCACCCAGATTTATATTCTGTAAATTATTAGGCGGAGTTTTGTTAGTTCTGTCATGTAATATTTGAGTAATGTTCTTTTACTGAGAGTTCTAAAGCCAGGAGAAAATATGCCTGATCGCCCAGAGAGGGGGTGAGAATTCCACATAGCTGAACAGTCTAGGCTAAGCATCACACGGGTGGGCAGGGTTACATACTGATATACAGCAATATATAGATACTAGCCGAAGACTCAACATTGCCCAGGTAAGTATTTGGCTGTTGTTGGCTCTGCCCACTTTTTCTAACCTTAACACACAAACACTCAATGACCACGTTTGTGAGCTTTAGGTTCCTTGGAATCAATTTTTCCCATTGAAATTAAACAAATCTGATTGGCTGTTTGTGGCTCCGCCCCCTTTTGTGAATTTTAACCCCAGTCATCCAATGACCGACTAGCAGGTTTGAGGCCTCTGCCATTAACAGTGTAAGAATGGCAGCAATTTAACTATTCCCCTTCAATAGCTGAATTTTGATTGCTGTTAAAGGCTCCACCCACTTTCCAGAATATTACTCCCATTGACCAACCATGCCAAGTATGAGAACTCTGCCATTAATAGTGTAAGAATGGCTGCAATTTACATTTTCCCAGTGAAAAAAATGTGTTTTTTTGGCTCTGTCCACTTTTTGTAATCTTGACACATAAGTCACTCAGTGACCAAGTTTGAAAACTTTCGGGTTCCTGCCATCAAAACTGTGTGAATTGAAGCAGCTTACCCAGCAAATAAATCTGATTGGCTGTTTGTGGCTCCACTCCTTTAGTGTATTTTGTGACGTGACATGAAGGTCTGATGTTGTATCTACACATATTATCCACAATCTGAAGAGATAACGTATAAAGAGTAAATAAGACAACTTTGGTTAATCAAAAAACCCCGGTTTTTGAGAGATTTTGGAATATTGTATATTTAGGGGTGGAACCGTACTATTTTTACTGTCAGTGCCATTTATGTGTGAATGGGAGCAGTTTATCCAGCAAAGAAATCTGATTGGCTGTTTGTGGCTCTGCCCCTTTAGTGAATTTAACCACTTGAGGACCACTGTGTTAAACTCCCCTAAAGACCAGGCCTTTTTTTCTTAAAAAGGGCCACTGCAGCTTTAAGGACTCGCTGCAGGGCCACACAACACATGATGTGTGTGGAACTCCGCTCACAACCCCCAGCTGCCGACAGTGCAGGAAACCGGGCTGCTCTGACCCAAAGTCCAATGCTGTAGAAAGTGAGTTCCGCACGATGTCGGTAGAATCAAACGGCTTTATTGAATCATCACATAAGGGCTAAAAACCATCACCACATGCTTGCGGTGATGGTTTTTAGCCCTTATGTGATGATTCAATAAAGCCGTTTGATTCTACCGACATCGTGCGGAACTCACTTTCTACAGCGCCACACAACACAGTACCTAGTGATTCCCCCCTCTCCCCCCCCCCCCCCCAACAGAGCTTTCTGCTGGTGGGGTCTGATCGCTCTCCCAGTGTTTGTTTTTTATATCAATATTTATATGTTTATTTTTCTAATAAAATGTCTTTTACATTTTATTTTTTTTTACCCATCCCTCCCTCCATCCCAGAGCCAGCCAATCAGTGTGATCAGCTGTCATAGGCTTCAGCCTATCCCAACCGGTCACTATCCTGTCTCCCAGGGGGACAGCCGTGTCACACGGCTGTCCCTAGTACAGCGCTGCCGTGGATTGGAGTGCTGTACAAGCTAATTAGACGGTTTTGCCGTCTAACAGTCTCCTAGCGGCGAGTGCCGATGGGATGCTGAAGACGGAGCAGAGCTCCGCTTACAAAGCGGAGATGCGCGCGCAACAGCATGCGCGATCTCCTGCAAAACAGGCCACAAGGACCTTACGCCAATCGGCGTTAGGTGGTCCTGGGGCTGCCTCCACGCCCATCGGTGTGACGCAATCTGCAAGGGGTTAAACCCCAATGACCGACTGTACCAGGTTTGAGTCCTCTGCCATTAACTGTGTAAGAATGGCAGCAGTTTAAATATTCCCCTTGAAAATCAATAGGTGAATTTTGATTGGCTGTTGCAGGCTCCACACACTTTCCTAAATATGAATCCCAGTCACCAATCCTCAGTGACCAAGTGTGCCAAGTTTGAAAACTCTGCGATTTAACAATCTAAGAATGGCTGCAGTTTACATTCCCATTTAAAAATGAAGGGCTGAAATTTGATTGGCTGTTTTATCCTCTGCCCCCTTTTCCTGAATATGTAACCTCAGTCATCAAGTAACCAACTGTGCTAAGTTTGGGGACTCTGGCTTTATTACTGTGAGAATGCCAGCCTTTGGCGTGCATGCACTGACTGGCGGCGGTGGCGTGAAGAGACCTAGAGCATGTTTTTAAACGGGCTTAGGTCAACTACTCCTGAATAATTTACTTTATTCTATTACATGTCACTACACTGCCTCTTTATCTAAGGAAGGCACACTCCTAAGGAAGGTACACTACTTACATAGCAGCGAGCGCTGCTATGTAAGGCATGCATAAGCAGCCGCTCCTTCACATTAAGGTGCGCTGCTTTAGCTGTGCAGCTTAATGAATCAAGCCCTTGGTTTAATTACGGCATATAGTCGCGCCACCAAAACGGTTCTTTTATTCTCAATTAAAGCGGAATATAACCCTGCATTTCAACTTTGCTCTAAAATATTATTTACAGCATATTATATGCAAAAAGCATTTTTTTTTTACTAGACCAGCATTGGAAGGGTTACACACAGACGTTTCAAGTTCCGTGGAGAGATATGCAGAAGTTCAGATTGTTACATTCTATGTATCTATTGATAAACAGTTACACACTCTTTGGCAGTCCTCCAAGCTCCTTCTCAGTCAGAGAGATGAGTCACATTAAACACTTAGATACATTTCTGTAAACAAAATGTATCTCTTTTCAGCTTCGGATGCGTCTGCAGAAATCTAAAGGAACTTTAAAGCCCTGTGTAACCCTTCCAATGCTGGTCTAGTAAAAAAAAAATGCTGGTTTCATATAATATACTGTAAATAATGTTTTAGAGCAAAGTTGAAATGCAGGGTTATATTCCGCTTTAAGTAGCTATGAACTGTCTAACTATAATTGATTTTTACCCCAATATCCAGAAATCTAGTGAAAGGCGGTAGCACGCATTGTCCACAGCAACAAAAGGGCAACAACATAATAAATTACATCCGAATTCAATGCAGTTGCATCACAAAGCATATCCCAGCGCACAACAGAACGGACTTTGCAAAGGATGGGCTTTAGTAGTAGTAGACCATCAAGAGTGCCTTTGGTATCACAGAAAATAGGAAAAGATGCCTTTTGTGGGCCCTTATCACCGTTTCCGCTCAGTCTTAAATTGGTTTGAGGAACATCAATCAGAGTTTAACATGCCTCTATGACTAGCTCAGCCCACTGACCCCAATCCTATTGAGCATTTGTGGGATGAAGTTGAAAGATCACTTCAAAGCTTGGAAATGCCAATTTCCAATCAAAATTACAATCCTATCCAATCTGACCCAACTTAGAGCTGCCATTATGTCAGCATGGGCCAAAATTCCTCATCAATGGTATCAGTATCATGTTGAGTCCATGCCAAGAGGAATATCAGCTGTGATCAGAGCTAAAGGTGGACCAACTTGTTATTAGAGTGTGTCTCTTATTTTTTGGGGCCAGTCAGTGTATGGTCTAATCCCTTATGAGCAGACTAGGTGCAGGACATGGGCTAAGTGACCCCTTTTGGTGGTTTGTAAAAATATTTTACTGAAAATGGTGCAGAAGATCCTGTATATGCTACACACCACTTGTCTGTATATATTCCCATGTCCTTCTTTAACCACTTGAGGACCTAGGGCTTTCTACCCCTTAAGGACCGGCCACTTTTTTTCCATTCAGACCACTGCAGCTTTCACGGTTTATTGCTCGCTCATACAACCTACCACCTAAATGAATTTTGGCTCCTTTTCTTGTCACTAATAAAGCTTTCTTTTGGTGCTATTTGATTGCTCCTGCGATTTTTACTTTTTATTATATTCATCAAAAAAGACATGAATTTTGGCAAAAAAATGATTTTTTTTAACTTTCTGTGCTGACATTTTTCAAATAAAGTAAAATTTCTGTATATATGCAGCGCGAAAAATGTGGACAAACATGTTTTTAATTAAAAAAAAACCCATTCAGTGTATATTTATTGGTTTGGGTAAAAGTTATAGCGTTTACAAACTATGGTGCAAAAAGTGAATTTTCCCATTTTCAAGCATCTCTGACTTTTCTGACCCCCTGTCATGTTTCATGAGGGGCTAGAATTCCAGGATAGTATAAATACCCCCCAAATGACCCCATTTTGGAAAGAAGACATCCCAAAGTATTCACTGAGAGGCATAGTGAGTTCATAGAAGATATTATTTTTTGTCACAAGTAAGCGGAAAATGACACTTTGTGAGAAAAAAAAAAAAAAGTTTCCATTTCTTCTAACTTGCGACAAAAAAAAATGAAATCTGCCACGGACTCACCATGCCCCTCTCTGAATACCTTGAAGGGTCTACTTTCCAAAATGGGGTCATTTGTGGGGTGTGTTTACTGTCCTGACATTTTGGGGGTGCTAAATTGTAAGCACCCCTGTAAAGCCTAAAGGTGCTCATTGGACTTTGGACCCCTTAGCGCAGTTAGGCTGCAAAAAAGTGCCACACATGTGGTATTGCCGTACTCAGGAGAAGTAGTATAATGTGTTTTGGGGTGTATTTTTACACATACCCATGCTGGGTGGGAGAAATATCTCTGTAAATGACAATTTGTTAATTTTTTTTACACACAATTGTCCATTTACAGAGATCTTTCTCCCACTCAGCATGGGTATGTGTAAAAATACACCACAAAACACATTATACTACTTCTCCTGAGTACGGCGATACCACATGTGTGGCACTTTTTTGCACCCTAACTGCGCTAAAGGGCCCAAAGTCCAATGAGTACCTTTAGGATTTCACAGGTCATTTTGAGAAATTTTGTTTCAAGACTACTCCTCACGGTTTAGGGCCCCTAAAATGCCAGGGCAGTATAGGAACCCCACAAATGACCCCATTTTAGAAAGAAGACACCCCAAGGTATTCCGTTAGGAGTATGGTGAGTTCATAGAAGATTTTATTTTTTGTCAAAAGTTAGCGGAAAATGACACTTTGTGAAAAAACACAATTAAAATCAATTTCCGCTAACTTGTGACAAAAAATAAAATCTTTTATGAACTCGCCATACTACTAACGGAATACCTTGGGGTGTCTTCTTTCTAAAATGAGTCATTTGTGGGGTTCCTATACTGCCCTGGCATTTTAGGGGCCCTAAACCGTGAGGAGTAGTCTTGAAACGAAATTTCTCAAAATGACCTGTGAAATCCTAAAGGTACTCATTGGACTTTGGGCCCTTTAGCGCAGTTAGGGTGCAAAAAAGTGCCACACATGTGGTATCGCCATACTCGGGAGAAGTAGTAAAATGTGTTTTGGGGTGTATTTTTACACATACCCATGCTGGGTGGGAGAAATACCTCTGTAAATGGACAATTGTGTGTAAAAAAATCAAAAGATTGTCATTTACAGAGGTATTTCTCCCACCCAGCATGGGTATGTGTAAAAATACACACCAAAACACATTATACTACTTCTCCCGAGTACGGCAATACCACATGTGTGGCACTTTTATGCACCCTAACTGCACTAAGGGGCCCAAAGTCCAATGAGTACCTTTAGGATTTCACAGGTCATTTTTGTTTCAAGACTACTCCTCGCGGTTTAGGGCCCCTAAAATGCCAGGGCAGTATAGGAACCCCACTAATGACCCCATTTTAGAAAGAAGACACCCCAAGGTATTCCGTTAGGAGTATGGTGAGTTCATAGAAGTTTTTATTTTTTTGTCACAAGTTAGCGGAAATTGATTTTAATAGTTTGTTTTCACAAAGTGTCATTTTCCGCTAACTTGTGACAAAAAATAAAATCTTCTATGAACTCACCATACTCCGTACGGAATACCTTTGGGTGTCTTCTTTCTAGAATGGGGTCATTTGTGGGGTTCCTATACTGCCCTGGCATTTTAGGGGCCCTAAACCGTGAGGAGTGGTCTTGAAACCAAATGTCGCAAAATGACCTGTGAAATCCTAAAGGTACTCATTGGACTTTGGGCCCCTTAGCGTACTTAGGGTGTAAAAAAGTGCCACACATGTGGTACCGCCGTACTCAGGAGAAGTAGTATAATGCGTTTTGGGGTGTATTTTTACACATACCCATGCTAAGTGGGAGAAATATCTCTGTAAATGACAATTGTTTGTTTTTTTTACACACAATTGTCCATTTACATAGAAATGTCTCCCACCCAGCATGGGTATGTGTAAAAATACACCCCAAAACACATTATACTACTTTTCCTGAGTACGGCGGTACCACATGTGTGACACTTTTTTGCAGCCTAGGTGTGCTAAGGGGCCCAACGTCCTATTCACAGATTATTTTGAAGCATTTGTTTTCTAGACTACTCCTCGCGGTTTAGGGCCCCTAAAATGCCAGGGCAGTATAGGAACCCCACAAGTGACCCCATTTTAGAAAGAAGACACCCCAAGGTATTCCGTTAGGTGTATGGCGAGTTCATAGAAGATTTTATTTTTTGTCACAAGTTAGTGAAAAATGACACTTTGTGAAAAAAAAACAATAAAAATTAATTTCCGCTAACTTTTGACAAAAAATAAAATCTTCTATGAACTCGTCATACACCTAACAGAATACCTTGGGGTGTCTTTTTTTCTAAAATGGGGTCACTTGTGGGGTTCCTATACCGCCCTGGCATTTTACAGGCCCAAAACCGTGAGTAGTCTGGAAACCAAATGTCTCAAAATGACTGTTCAGGGGTATAAGCATCTGCAAATTTTGATGACAGGTGGTCTATGAGGGGGCGAATTTTGTGGAACCGGTCATAAGCAGGGTGGCCTTTTAGATAACAGGTTGTATTGGGCCTGATCTGATGGATAGGAGTGCTAGGGGGGTGACAGGAGGTGATTGATGGGTGTCTCAGGGGGTCGTTAGAGGGGAAAATAGATGCAATCAATGCACTGGGGAGGTGATCGGAAGGGGGTCTGAGGGGGATCTGAGGGTTTGGCCGAGTGATCAGGAGCCCACACGGGGCAAATTGGGGCCTGATCTGATGGGTAGGTGTGCTAGGGGGTGACAGGAGGTGATTGATGGGTGTCTCAAGGTGTGATTAGAGGGGGGAATAGATGCAAGCAATGCACTGGCGAGGTGATCAGGGCTTGGGTCTGAGGGCATTCTGAGGGTGTGGGCGGGTGATTGAGTGCCCTAGGGGCAGATAGGGGTCTAATCTGATAGGTAGCAGTGACAGGGGGTGATTGATGGGTAATTAGTGGGTGTTTAGGGTAGAGAATAGATGGAAACACTGCGCTTGGGTGGTGATCTGATGTCGGATCTGCGGGCGATCTATTGGTGTGGGTGGGTGATCAGTTTGCCCGCAAGGGGCAGGTTAGGGGCTGATTGATGGGTGGCAGTGACAGCGGGTGATTGATGGGTGGCAGTGACAGGGGGTGATTGATGGGTGGCAGTGACAGGGGGTGATTGATGGGTGATAGGTGATTGGCAGGTGATTGACAGGTGATCAGTGGGTTATTACAGGGAAGGACAGATGTAAATATTGCACTGGCGAATTGATAAGGGGGGGTCTGAGGGCAATCTGAGCGTGTAGACGGGTGATTGGGTGCCCGCAAGGGGCAGATTAGGGTCTGATCTGATGGGTAACAGTGACAGGTGGAGATAGGGGGTGATTGATGGGTAATTAGTGGGTGTTTAGAGGAGAGAATAGATGTAAACGCTGCGCTTGGGTGGTGATCTGATGTCGGATCTGCGGGCGATCTATTGGTGTGGGTGGGTGATTAGATTGCCCGCAAGGGGCAGGTTAGGGGCTGATTGTTGGGTGGCAGTGACAGGGGGTGATTGATGGGTGATAGGTGATTGGCAGGTGATTGACAGGTGATCAGTGGGTTATTACAGGGAAGGACAGATGTAATTAATGCACTGGCGAATTGATAAGGGGGGGGTCTGAGGGCAATCTGAGCGTGTGGGCGGGTGATTGGGTGCCCGCAAGGGGCAGATTAGGGTCTGATCTGATAGGTAACAGTGACAGGTGGTGATAGGGGGTGATTGATGGGTAATTAGTGGGTGTTTAGAGAAGATAACAGATGTAAACAATACATTTGGGAGGTAATCTGACGGCGGGTTTGCGGGCGATCTAATGGTGTGGGTGGGTGATCAGATTGCCCGCAAGGGGCAGGTTAGGGGCTGATTGATAGGTGGCAGTGACAGGGGGTGACAGGGGGTGATTGATGGGTGATAGGTGATTGGCAGGTGATTGACAGGTGATCAGTGGGTTATTACAGGGAAGAACAGATGTAATTAATGCACTGGTGAATTGATAAGGGGGGTCAGAGGGCAATCTGAGGGTGTGGGCGGGTGATTGGGTGCCCGCAAGGGGCAGATTAGGGTCTGATCTGATAGGTAAAAGTGACAGGTGGTGATAGGGGGTGATTGATGGGTGATTGATGGGTAATTAGTGGGTGTTTAGAGGAGAGAATAGATGTAAACAATGGATTTGGGAGGTGATCTGATGTCGGATCTGTGGGCGATCTATTGGTGTGGGGGGGTGATCAGATTGCCCGCAAGGGGCAGGTTAGGGGCTGATTGATGGGTGGCAGTGACAGGGGGTGATTGACGGGTGATTGACGGGTGATTGACGGGTGATTGACGGGTGATTGACAGGTGATTGACAGGTGATTGACAGGTGATCAGGGGGATAGATGCATACAGTAAACAGGGGGGGGTGGTCTGGGGGGGGGGGTCTGGGGAGAATCTGAGGGGTGGGGGGTGATCAGGAGGGGGCAGGGAGCAGGGGGGGGATAAAAAAAAATAGCGTTGACAGATAGTGACAGGGAGTGATTGATGGGTGATTAGGGGGGTGATTGGGTGCAAACAGGGGTCTGGGGGGTGGGCAGGGGGGGTCTGATGGGTACTGTGGGCGATCTGGGGCAGGGGGGGAGAAATCAGTGTGCTTGGGTGCAGACTAGGGTGGCTGCAGCCTGCCCTGGTGGTCCCTCGGACACTGGGACCACCAGGGCAGGAGGCAGCCTGTATAATACACTTTGTAAACATTACAAAGTGTATTATACACTTTGTATGCGGCGATCGCGTGGTTAACATCCCGCCGGCGCTTCCGTATAGCCGGCGGGATGTTGCGGCGGGCGAGCGGTGACAGGCGCCGGCGGAGGATCGCGTCACGGATGACGCGATCACTCCGCCCATGCCCTTAGAAGGACCGCCGCCTCTGTGGGTGAGCCGGTCCTTCAGGGCTCCACTTCCCAGCCGCCTCTGTGCGTTAGGCGGTCGGGAAGTGGTTAAGCAGTGCCATTCTATACTATTGAGCTTCATATGGTGTAGGGGACCGGCAAAGCTGAAATACTCACTCTTACACAACCCAAGTGACATGGGTGGTATTGCCTTGCCTGTATTTTATAAGTATTAGATAGCTACTCAAATACAGCATATCTGTACATGGTTTACAGTTCCACCCTCTTTGAATGTTGAGCGCCTGATATATACTCAGGACCCACAGAAAGAGAATGCAGCTTTAGGTGACTTGTTAGTTTCCAAGCACTGACATCCAAATACAATATCCCAGTCGTGCAGGCCTTTAGGTACTTGCATGGAAAGCATGTCTTTTGCAGACAATCCTCCCATTCTCCCATTCAGGTATACAACTCCCCGATTGTTAATCTTATTTGTGATGGCCTATTTCTACATTTGATAAGTCAAGTGTACAAGACTCTATTGGAATGTGATTCCATGGATCTTACAGTCTGTTCTCATAATCTCTGCCTGCCGCCTGCACCGACGTCTGCCTGGATTTTGACTACTCTCTGCCTGCCTTTTTGTACAGTTTCACAATTTGAGTTTATTCATGAATTTAATTCAACAAATTTACGTTCTAGTCTTTTATCCATATGCAGAATGTCTACCAGGTTTTTATTCTGGCATATTTTGGTGAGTTATGACTTAAGAATTGGAGGCCTACAATTCTTGAAAAACAATGTACCGCTTTTGACTCATAATTCCAGACAGAAAGGCACCACCAGGGAGGTTAAAATGATCACATTTTGACCACAAATCAATCAAAACTATCAATGAGGCAGGATGGAAAATTCAGGTCGATTGGTGATGTGCAAGTACAGGCCCTAGTAAAGCAATGCATTCATTGCAGTTTGAACAATTTTGGAAATTGATTCCTTGCTTTGTAATGAAATCCTTTCTGAATCAATTTTTTTCAGGTAAAATTCAACCTCAGGAACTTAAGTTAACAAATTAAAGCTAGATGTGGAAGATGGTTGGTAACTGCATATTTCATTAAATGGGATTGTAAATGTGAACTGTACAACGTAGATATCCCTTCCTTTCTGCGCAGTTACTGAAAGAATTTAGGTGTAAATTGAACCCCACAATCCAAAAGTGTCTGAGACACTGGGTCATTTAATGATCTGTTTTAAGACAGTACCTGTAGTTATTGCCAGTGGCTGCCTTTCATGGCGATGAAATGGACTTTTTTCTTAGGATGACCCACCATTACAAGAATGGATACATATCCTCCGCATGGCTGCAAATCCACAATAAAATCAAGTGAAATCAGTGAATAATATCCCGGGGCAGGTAGCAATAGAAGAATAATTAGGAGACTTCATGGCTTGAATCTGGAAAGCATGAAAAAAGCAAAGGTGACACAGGAGAGGACATAATTATCAGTCAACCCTTTCAGGCCATTAAAAATTATTTTGGAGAGGATTAGAAGTTATAGAACTTGGCATTGTAGATTTTCATTATTACTAACATTACATTTGGGTCCTTCCTTGGATGTGTGGTGGTGGTAGCCGTTTCTCAGGCTCCCACTCCGGGCCGGAATCGAACCCTGAGTCCCCGGCCATTACCCGTGGTCACCATGATACTGAGAAAGTAATATGGAAAGTTATCACACAGTTGAATGAATGGCAGACTTGCCCTAACATAACAGATTCTTGTTGAAGGTACTGAACAGACAGCAAAAATAGTAATAAAAAAAAAATAGATGTAAGCTTTAACAATGGTAGAGAAAGAAAAATCGGAAGTTGATAAAGCAGTCAGACATTACCTGACATCACTGAGGAAGAGCAATCTCGCCATCATGCACACCAGTCCAGCACGGCCATCACTACACAAACAGCTGTTTGCGGTGAGTTACACAGTGAGTTTGGTCTGTCACTGTGACGCAGTACACTAATTACACTACCTGCTGATCCATGTATACACACGCAAGATGTTTTCAAGCACTTTAGACCTCCAAATTAGGAATGCAATGTGATTTCTGCCTTTTAGGGATTATAACCCTGCTGTGCGTCAAATCCATATTTTTTCCGGGGACTTTTGGCGTGTATACCACTCTGCCATGCCCCCCTTCAGGTGTTAGACTCCTTGAAACATCTTTTTCATCACTTTTGTGGGCAGAAACAGTGTTTGTAGTTTTGAAAGTTCGCCTGCCCATTGAAGTCTATGGGGGTTTGTGAAGTTCGCTGATTCGCGAACCCTTTGCGGAAGTTTGCGAACCGAAAATTGGAGGTTCGTGACATCTTTAAACTCCTGTATAAAAATCTGAGAGAGATCAACCTGTCACGTGCTGCAACAGGCACAAAAAAATACCCGAGTACCACCTCACCTATTTCTTCTGTCACATCTGGGATGTCTACCTGCCATTTAAATAGCAGCCTAACCATATTGTGGCTGGTTGGGAATGATTGAGAGAACACCTACATGGCATGCCCCAGTTTAGCAGTTTCTTCATCAGTGGTTGAGATTTCATCACAAGGAGTTGGCCCCCAGACTGAACCTGTGCTGTAAAAGCGAGCTGCAATTGCAAATAACTGAACTGCATACAGGAGGGAAGGTTAAATTCACTTTAGAGAACTGAAATAATTGTTTTCAATTATGGGGTTTAGCTTCACAATACCCGCATCAGCTCAGTGTTTGGGATCTGGTATGGAGAGGAATTCCAGGAGCGTGTGATTAAACCACAATGCTGTATGGGGAAATTGGCCCAGCGACCGAAGCAACTTTTTCCTGTGTGGAGTCAGAGACTAGAGTGATCGTCACTAAATGCAGCTGGAGACCTAAGTAGGTGCAAATAGCCTCTGGTAGCGTGCACTCAGAGATTCAATTTCAAGCCAGCAAAAAGGAAAAAGAGAGCCACTTCTTACCATAAAAGGCCCATTATTGCATCCTGGGTATACAAAGTGGCATCAGCAGTGGGGATGACAAACAAACCTGACAGCTGTTTTGCACTATTCGCATCTTCAGAGGCTGCAAACAAACAGGTACGTACACTGTTTGAATACTGCATCACCACACTTTTCCCCTGATCTTAAGGCCCATACACATGGGGTACGGCCATCGCCGCAGCCACGTGGCACGCGCGTGTTGCGGCGACAGGTCGCCCGTGTGTATAACGCGAGCCCCGAACCGTCGCCCGTCGGAGCTGTCGCCAGGCGATTGACATGTTTAATCGCCGGCTACAGCTGTCGCCGCGACTTCGCCGGAACTGTCACTAGTCCCGCGTGAGTACGCGGGCTAGCGACAGGAGACCTACGAGAGTGAATGGAGCATCCGGCCGGGGGATGCTCCATTCAAAAACAGCTTCCGTCGCGTCTCTGCCTTTCTGCCGCTCCCTGTTCGCGTGCGCGCATGCTACGGGGGACAATTGTCCCCCGTATGTAGCTTTAGATTCTTGTTACCAGTTCTTAATGAATGGCGCTAAACAAAGCACGTAGGAATACTTTTTTGAAGAAAGCTATGTAAGAGAGTTTCTGGTTTAGATTTAATGGATTCAGGACTGTGGCCTGTATGCACTTTACTTTTTCTCCTGAGTTTTCTCCTAGGTGATATTTTCACACTTAAAATGCCCTTTAAAGAGACTCTGAAGTCTCATAAAAATCCTTTTTTTATTACAAAATCCTGTTTAACATGTTAGCCTTACCTAAACTGCCGCATTCCCGCCGCTGTAATCTATCTAAATCCCCCCCTAATTCCCCCTCCCTCTCCCCCGCAATATCCACGACTTACTTGGTCATGGATTTTGCTGCTGTTGGAGGCAGAGCTATGAGCCGCAGCTCTTCCATCCATTTGCGTCTATCAGCGGCGGATCTCCGCCTCTCCTCTGCCCCTCTCAGTGAAGGAAGACTGAGAGGGGTGGGGGAGAGGCGGGGATCCATGCTGACAGATGCCCTGAGAGGCAGAGCTGCGGCTCATAGCTCTGCCTCTCACGGAAGCGGTGCCCGGATTGCCCCCCAGGGAGTTTGGGGGGATTTAGTTAGATTACAGCGGCGGGGATGCGGTGGTTTAGATAGGGCTAATATGTTAAACAGGATTTTGTAATAAAACAAGGATTTTTAAGAGACTTCAGAGTGAGTCTCTTTAAACCCATGGCAAGCTAGAAAATACTCAGAATAATTTTGACAGTACTTTTTCAACTGCTTTTTGGTACTTTTTCAATTGCAAAATGTTGAAAAGTTATTTGAAAGTGAAGATTAAAAATTCACTCCTAGGAGAGAACTCGGGTGAAAAAGTGAATTGCATATATGTGTGAAATATTGAACTCAAACCAAGAAAATAAATTAACTAATTTGACTACATATTAAATGTTTTCGTTCTGCTCAAAAATTCTAATTCTTGTTACCTATAAAAATCAATATTGGGTTTGGAGCACCTTTAAAGAGGTATCTCCCCTTCTCCAAGGCTAATTTGAATGCAGATGGGTCTCTGTGTCTGATATGTTTCAGCTAGTCTAGGAGAGATTTAGGACCAGAGCACTGGGACAAAATAACTCCAAATGCAGTCTCCAATATATCAACCTCAAGAACAAATAGAAGACGTGGGTCTGCATTATTGAAGTGAAGTTGAAGAAGTCATTGAGTTTAAGAAAAATTGCCTGAGCTTTAGAAGTGCAACATTTGATGCTGTTTTGCAAACTGCATTATGAAGGAAACCTATGCAGCAAAATCCATAATGGGTATGCTATATAATTGTCAAAGCTAATTAACCGTATTTTTTTTTTCTTGTTTGTGAGAAAAGGCCAATTTAAAATTGAGGATCCTTTTTGTCGATCCATAGTAATTCTCACATGAGGGAGGTTTATCCTTATTTGAATTTATCCAGAGAAATCGACCAGCTGTAAATAGGCAAAAGTATACACAAAATGTGGATTGTAAGGAGACGTCATTCGAAGGATATTATAGGCCTGTAGCCAAGGCATTCCCAAAATTATTGGAAGCAAGAAAGGCAGAATTCGATGAAAAGGGAGATTCTGCAAACCTCAAAGAGGGGAAACAAAAAACAAAGTCAGGGGAAGCAGAAACCCTCTAAGTATTAATATTAATTCGGAGCATTTTCTTCAGGCTAGGTTCACAGTGGTCAGTTGCATAATGCATGCGTTATTATAATGTGTGAACTACAATGGAGCCATGCCATAGACTTTAATAAATAGCCTGCATGCAGCGAGTTAGAATAACTCGATCAGTTACAATGCAGGACTGTGAACAGGCCCATTGGATGGGTATTGAGTTGACATCTATGGAGCATCTATAGTGGGCGTGGGAGGGAGGGTGTAGGCCGAAACACTTAACAACAATGCTTGGCGGGTGGAGGACAGGCAATTGTGTGGCAATGCTATGGATCAGGAGGTCAGTTGCATGCCCCCAGCTTTATGAACATTCCCTCAGGACCCTAGGCAATTGCATTGGTTGCCTTGTGGGTAATACAGCCCTGAGGGTGGGGCAGAATTGCAATTAGCAACTTTAAGCAACAAGGTATTAATGGTTTAGAGGCACTGAAGTTGAACAAGAATATGCAGATCAGGTGTTTCTGACATTATAGTCAGATCTTACAAGGTTAGCTGCATGCTTCTGGTGTTATTCAGACACTACTGTAGCCAAATAGATCAGCAAGGCTGCCAGGCAACTGGTGTTGTTTAAAAGGAAATAAATATGGCAGGCTCACTAGTTTCCTTACTACAGTTGTCCTTTAAGGCCCCATTCACACTGACAATCACAAAACTGAGGCAATGCTGAGGCAATTTTTTCACAATAAACATGAAAAAAATCACTGTACATTTTTTAAAATTTTTAGCGATCCTGATTTGCATTGTAAATACATTGCAATCACGATGACTCTAAAATCGCAAAAATACTGCCTGTAGAGCGTTTACATTTACTGCGAATTGCCAGCGTTCGCTGCAGTGAGATCTCAGCAATATAGTTTGCATTACACTAGCACTTTTACAATCACGGTTATTCAGTGATTAGCGGTACAGGGTCGCTAATCGCCCCCGTGTGAATGGGCCATTAAAGGTTGATCCTCACTAATGGTATGAGTACCTCAGTGGAAAGGGCAATATAAAGTTCTGGCTCTACTTGCGTCATAAGAGCAGCCACTAAGTTACTTGAGTGCTGGGAAGTTCAGGCAAGGTGGACTTTAGGGTTTGGTTCAAACGGACAGGTACTAGCGATTGTCACTGACATTTAATGATATGGATCCACCGCATCCTGACTGACCAATGATGTCCTGTACAAGGGATGTTTAAGTGTAAGATCATGCTGTCATGTGTTGCATGTGGCCCAAAATATGACAAATGGTGTCTGGATTTCTTTGCTGCCGAGAATTTCCAGGTTACAATCTCCAGGATCCTCACACTGAATTTTAAGCAGGGCAGTTGACACTGTAAAGTGGAAACAGCCTAGGATGAGGTTGAAGCTAGACTGGGGAAAACCTAAGGATAGAGATGCCATAAGGCAGGGGTGTCAAACTCAAATACTAAGTGGGCCGAAATTTGTACACTAGGACCTAGGCCAACCTCAATGTCTACTGGCCACCTTCCTCCAGTATAAAATTCCCTGGTGTCTAGAGGCCACCACCCTCCCCTATACAGTTCCCTGGTGTTTATGCCTTCCCCCTACCTCCCCCATATGGTTTCCCTGGTGTTCTAGGGCTTCACTTTCAATATAGCTTCCCTGGTGGTCTAGAGTGGGCCAAATATAATGCAAAGTGGGGAAACCACTTGAGGGCCAAATTTAATGGCTCTGAGGGCCAGATTTGGCCCAGTTTGACATGTATGTCATAAGGTAAGGCCAGGGCAAGCAGATAGCATGGTATGTTGAGGACAAAGGCCAAGGTCATTTCTGTTTTTATCGAAGTGTTCTGCAGCATAATATATTTTTTTTTTTTTTGCTAACTGCTTTTTAGCCAATCATTTTTTTTTCACTTTTGACTGTTGCACGATAGAAATTTGCACTTTTGGAAGGCTATCAGCATTGCCAGCTTTTGGCTTTTTCTCATCAAGGGTGTATTTTAACTGGTTATTAAACATACATCCAAAAAATATACTTACATAAAGATACATAAAAAGTTGACATTATAAATAATTACCTTGGGGGACTCAACTTTTTTTTTAATATGTAAGTCATGAGGCTATATTACTGTTATTTTACAAATAAGGACTTGTAATTAGTTACAAGTATAGTATAAAGAAACACAAAACAGAATAAATACACCTTTATTTTCAAATAAAATACTGTCCCCATACATTGTACTAGGGACATAATTTGAATGTTGTAATAACCGAGACAAATGGGCAAATAAAATGTGTGGGTTTACAGTAGCACGTTTTATTTGAAAACTATAATGGCTGTAAAATGAAATTATTTTATTTCAATTTTTTTCTTATTATTCACATTAAAAATGCATATAAATTAAAATAATTCTTAGCAAAAAGTACTACCCAAAGAAAGCTTAATTTGTAGCAATAAAAAGATGGCATACATCCTTTAGGTGTGAATAAGTAGTGATAAAGTTATTGGTGAATGAATGGGAGAAGCGCTGAAAATGAAAATTACTCTGGTTAATAAGGGAAACACAACCTGTATGTAAAGGATTGCGGAGATGCCGCCGCGTGGCCTGGCGGCAGGGCGGCTGTCTCCGCGTTCAGACCGGCGGTTTCCACACAGCAGCATGCGTCTGGTTTGTCTGAGCCTTCTAGTGCACACAGATGGAGAGTTACGAGCGCCCGCACTGGGAGGCAGGACCTTTATGCCAGGAGGAGAGGGATCAGCTGATCCCAGCGCAGACTGTCATTGGCTGAGTAGTGCTGGGTGGCGCTGAGGAGCGCTGCACTATATATAGATCTCGCTGGTCAGTCTCAAGTTGTCTGCCGTTGCGAATACATACGTGTGAGCACTCAGACCATAGTCAGATCCCACAGTGTGTTAGAACCAGGTGGACCTGGGAATTCACACTTAGCCAGATTACGCTTGAGTTATTACTGTGTTATACTTTAGACCAGTTCCAGGGTGTTGTGACCCAGGACCTCACACCCAAGCTTAGGAATACTGTGTCTTTGCTGTGTTATACTTTAGACCAGTTCCAGGGTGTTGTGACCAAGGACCTCACACCCAAGCTTAGGAATACTGTGTCATTGCTGTGTTATACTTTAGACCAGTTCCAGGGTGTTGTGACCAAGGACCTCACACCCAAGCTTAGGAATACTGTGTCAGTGCTGTGATATACTTTAGACCAGTCCCTGGGTGTTGAGGCCACGGACCTCACACTCTAGACTGGGCCTCTGCTTTATCTGTTATGACCAATTGCTCTCTCGACCTCTCTCCTGCTTTCTGATTCGGTACCTGTGACGCCGGGCGACGCCCAGTCGTCCGAGGATTCGCGGCCGATTGTCCGATCGCAACCGTGATCGGAAAACTGACATTCTTTATTTTTAAAATAGAAGTTTTTCCTTCCTGCCTTCCCCCCCCCCCTTTTGCCATGAGGGCTGAATGGGCCTGCGTTAGCATATGGCTAAAGCAACCTGGTTTAGCAAGAAATCCTGTTAAGGCTCCCGGAAAAGCTCTGGTGACACTAATGTGCTAATTGGGCAGAGCTGAAATACCAACAGAGTCTATTCAACAGGGGAAGCTAGCACAGCATGAGGTCTATTGACACCTACATTCCTCCCAGTCTTGACGGCACCGACTAAACTGAGTATGGAATGCATGGTGTTGATAACTTTGTCACATTTTGCCAATACCATCCATGGGAGGAATATGAAAATTACATAATTTTGTTTCCCTAATTCTGTAGAATATGGTGATACTAGACATAGCCAGGTAACCCGAGCAGGGGCTGAGATATGAATAATGGGGTCCCCGTGCGCCCCAAATATTGCAAGTTTGATGTCCTATGAACGTGTATTCTCAGCCCAATCTGAATATGAAATCGGTTTGCATGTGCGACAAAACCCCGGCGGGGTATGAAATTGGACATATTTTGTGGATGGCTGGAAGTTCCTCCCCTGAGAACTCACTGCCTGACACGCCCCTGGGCTGAGCTTGAGACTCCGCCCAGAAATGTCAGTGCTCAAAACTGATTGCATGAGGACCCCCAGCCAATTCCCCCACTTTCCATCATACCGAAAAGACTGCCACTGCTTGGGGAAATAGCAGTGGCCATCTTGCAGGCGGAGCAACGGCCATGTGGTTCGGCCATATTGCGAACTAACTGCAACAAAGGAACTTTGTCTTTTCCCGAACGGACTTTCCACAGAATCATAAGTATTCGTTCTTTTTATCCCTTTTTCTTTTATGTACTGTGTTATCACTGTCTCTCATCGTTTAATTGTTCACGATTGTCTGTATATATTAATTATTTATATTGTAACAAATAAAGGCTTTTTAAAAGGTCTTTACCTCTCAGTAAAACCTTCTATTCAGTATACACAGACGAGACCTAAACTTCCGAAGGGACGCTACTGTTTTGATAGATAGATAGGAATTGCACAGTTTTAACCGGTTGTTTGTTTCACAGGTCTATAGCCAGTTAGCAGTTTTCTCTGGGCTGATAGAAAACAGAGATGGTGGCAAATCTACCCCTGGGTTGGAGTAAAAGTGTATTTTCGTAACCTCACAGGCTCCCTACTGCGTCGTGACGCTCAAACTCCGCCAATTCTACGCAGATTGCGTCCATAGCTCTCAATCTGTGTGCTAGAATCGGATCGGACGGTTTTGCGTGTTCACGGCCAGTGGGGCTCGTGTGACAGTGGTCGGCAGCGTTTGGGATCTGTGTGTGCTGATAGTATCTCAGGTAGGGCTATCGAATTAGCCCTATCGAGAAACGAACTAATTCGTTGGTAGTGACTGAGTGCAATATATTTTTCATATATACAGAGAGACTGTGTAACCAGTACCCCTCCCCTAAGTTTTCTTTTATTTGGCATGGAAATGTCCGGGAATTACAAGGTCATGGTCCTATCCGACCTGCAGAGTCTGTGCGAGGCGAGAGGCATGGACATCCGCGGCAAGAAACAGCAGGACCTGATAACGGACTTGTACCGATGGGATAGCCAGAATCTGCGGACGCTGGAGGTGTCCACTGTGGAGGACACCGGCTCATCTAACGCAAGTCGAGGGGAACCAGAGACTGAAGATCCTGTGCGTACCGAGGTTGAGCAACCCGCGGGCAATGCGGCAACAGATACGCAGGAGGCTGTCAGTGTGATCCCCGACCCCAGAACCCCTGAAAGTACTCGCCTGGAACCGGCCAGTACTGGACTGTCCAGTTATGTTGATCCAGTAATGCAGCAGGCATTGCAAAAGCTGATGGAAACTGATGTGGACAAGTACCTGCAGTACATGGCGGAGCAAAAGCGAGAGGAACGCCAATCTGCAGAGGCGCGGGAGAGACGACAGCATGAGCTGAACATGGCGAAAGTGCAGCAAGCCAGCCGGAGTTCAACGCCCAGCCTCCATGCTGAAGGGACTGCCGCTCCAGTAAGTGCAAAATTTAAATTTGCTATTATCGAAAAAGACACTGACATTGACTTGTTTTTGAGGTCTTTTGAAAAGGCCTGCCGTCAGTATCGTCTGTCCCAAGACCAGTGGGCCAGACATCTGACACCCTTGCTGCGCTACAAAGCGCTTGATGCTTTCTCAGAGCTGCCTGTGGAAAAGGACAATGATTATACCGCTATAAAGGAGGCTATAATCACTAAGTACCAGCTGACGCCAGAAGCCTACCGGAAAAGGTTCAGGTCCTGGCAGAAAAAATCTACTGATTCTTATCAAGATGTGGTCAGCAGTCTGCTCACCACACTCCGCCAGTGGACGCTAGGCCTCACTAAAGGGTCTTACGGTGTCCTGGAGGACTTAATCGTCCTGGAGCAGTTTCTGAACATTTGCCCGGCTGATGTACGCCAGTTTGTGCTGGAGCGCCGACCGGCGTCAGCGACGGTCGCTGCAGACCTCGCTGAGACCTTTGCAACGACCAGGGTGCCGGAGACCCGCAGGACTGCCCCATCTAGCTGGAGAGGAGGTCAGTCCCACAATTTTGCAGACTCTCCTACCTCTGTGAGCCGTGCGCCCCAGAGGCCCTCCAGCGCAGCTGCTGCGTCCAGGCCTGCAGTAACAGAGGGCATCACCTGTCACTTTTGCCGCAAGCCCGGACACATGAAGTTTAACTGCCCGGAGCGGAGGCAGACCGCGCCAGCTCCTGCACCACCTACACCTCGCCCACGGCAACTGCCGCCAGCCAGCGCACCCCAGCCGGGAGCACCCAACAACGTCATGTTCGCAGGTGGGAGAGGGATCCACTCCGCTACGAGCAACCACCAGCTGGTTACAGTGAACGACCAGCTTGTTACCGGTTTCCGCGACACTGGAGCGGATGTCACCCTGGTGCGTGCGCACCTGGTCCCGACGGAAAATATCCTCCCTGACAAATACCTTACCCTCACTGGAGTGGGGGGCACTCTTTCTCGCATTCCCCAGGCTCGGGTGTCCATCGATTGGGGGGTGGGGGTTCAAGAGAAGGTTGTTGGGGTCCTGGACCAACTGCCGGTCCCAGTTTTGTTGGGGACCGACCTGGGCAAGCTTGTGTCCTATTATGAACCTGCCCCAAGCCCCTCAGACTGCCAGGAGGGAGACGGACTCTCCGCCCACACTAAGGTACTTTGCACCAAGGGGCAAGAACAGGGGGGAGGTGGGTTGAATGTGCCCAGTCCAGGGGTACCGAGTCCAATAGTACCTGTGTCACAGGTACCTGTGTTTGATATACCGATTGTTTGTGATGAAAATGTTGTTGTACCTGTCACTGTAATTCATGCATGCAGCCAGGATGTGAGTAATGCCAGTATGTGCCAGTCTGAAGGTGTACCTGTACTGGCAGTAACACGCAGCCGCGCTGCTCAGAACCTGGGCTCAGAGCAGGTGGAAGAGGTTCCGGCCTCCTCCCCCTCCTCTGACCACAGGGATGGTAGCCTTCAGCCACTAACTGCATATGCCACGGGCCAGCTGGCTGAGAGCGAGAGTGCTGCATTTGTGCAAGCACTCCAGACTGACCCTAGCCTCGAGGCACTCAGAAGGCAGGCTTCGGAGCCCCTCACGAATGAAGATACCTTCAAGGTATATTGGGAAGGTGGTAAGCTGTACAGCGAGCCTGTACAGCCCACCGAAGGTGAAACAAGTGTGGGTACCAAGTTGCTTGTGGTACCCAGTGCCTTCCGGGGGCATGTGCTGAAGTCCGCACATGACATTCCCCTGGCAGGGCACTTGGGAATCCACAAGACACTTGACCGTATCCAGGGTCATTTCTACTGGCCCAGGATGCGGATCGATGTGACCAACTATTGCCGCTCATGTACTGTTTGCCAAAAGGTAAAACGGGCTGGGAACCCCCGCAAGGCTCCCTTGTGTCCACTGCCAATCATAGGTGAGCCCTTTCACAGAGTGGCAGTCGACATAATTGGACCATTGCCCACTCCCAGCAGCAGTGGCAAAAGGTACATCCTGACGGTGGTGGATTACGCCACCCGCTATCCTGAGGCCATGGCGCTTTCCTCCCTGAGGGCGGACAAGGTAGCAGACGCGCTACTTAACATTTTCTCCCGAGTCGGGTTCCCTGCGGAGATGCTCTCCGATCAGGGATCCCAGTTTATGTCCGAACTCATGGAGGCCCTGTGCAAAAAGATACACATGACGCACATTGTCTCCAGTCCCTACCACCCGCAGACCAATGGACTGTGTGAACGGTTCAACGGGACGCTGAAGCAAATGCTGACCACGTTTGTTGAGTCGCAAGGTGGGGACTGGGAACGATACCTGCCTCATCTGTTGTTTGCGTACAGGGAGGTGCCGCAGGAGTCAACCGGGTTTTCCCCGTTTGAACTCCTGTATGGGAGGAATGTCCGAGGACCCTTACAATTGATGCGGGAGACATGGGAGGGCAAGGGCGACCCCACTGATGTCTCCGTGGTCGATTACGTCCTCAAGTTCAGGGACAAAATGGAGTCCCTGTCCGCAGTAGTGACCAACAACCTGGCCCAGGCTCAGGCCAAACAAAAAGCATGGTACGACCGCACTGCTGGAGAGCGGTCATTTGATGTGGGTGACAAGGTATATGCCCTTCTTCCCGTGAGGCAGAACAAGCTGCAAGCAGCCTGGGAGGGGCCTTTTACTGTAGTGCAGCGGTTAAACCCTCTGACGTATCTAGTGAACATGGGGGGCAGGAAGCAGAAGAGCTTTCATGTAAACATGCTGAAGGCCCACCATGACAGGACCCAGTATGCGCTGCCAGTGTGCAGCCGGTTAGAGCAGGGAGAGGCAGACCCCCTGTTAGACCTGCTGGCTGACGTACGAGATGGGGACGGCGACCTAAGCGTCAATCCACAGCTCGCCTCAGCCCAGCAAGAGCAGTTACAGAAGGTGCTGGGCCAGTACCAGCACACCTTCTCCGGTATCCCGGGGCGGACCAGTATGGCGGTGCATGGGGTAGATACAGGTACCCATCCCCCCATCAGGCAATCCGCTTACCGTGTCTCTCCCAAGGTACAGGCGGACATGCAGAAGGAGGTGAGGGAGATGCTGGAGTTAGGGGTGGTTCAAAAGTCCAGTAGTGCCTGGGCAGCCCCTGTTGTCCTGGTCCCCAAGAAGGACCAGACAACTCGGTTCTGCGTAGACTACAGGAAACTGAACGCCATCACCACTACAGACGCCTACCCCATGCCTCGCATTGATGAGCTGCTAGATACACTGGCATCCGCCAGGTACCTATCAATCATGGATCTGAGCCGGGGGTATTGGCAGATACCACTTGCACCTGACGCGAGGCAAAAGTCGGCCTTCATCACCCCTTTCGGCCTCTTCGAGTTCACGATGATGCCCTTTGGGATGAAGAACGCCCCCGCCACGTTTCAGCGGGCCGTGAACGACCTGCTAGAGGGAATGCAAGGGTTCGCTGTAGCGTATCTGGATGACATTGCGGTGTTCAGCCCCACCTGGGAAGAACACCTCAAACACCTGTCCCAGGTACTAGAGAGGCTGGCCATGGCCAATCTGACGGTTAAACCGAGTAAGTGTCAGATTGGCATGACCGAGGTGCAGTACTTAGGTCACCGGGTGGGGGGTAACACCCTGAAACCTGACACGAGAAAGGTGGACGCCATCCTGGCATGGCCCCGACCTATCACGAAAAAGCAGGTCCAGGCGTTCCTGGGGACCGCCGGCTACTATAGGAAATTTGTTCCCGCCTATAGTACACTGGCGAAGCCCCTGACCGATGCCACTAGCAAGAAGCACCCCAAGGTTGTTAGCTGGACCCCCGCTTGCGAGAATGCCTTCCAGGCCTTGAAGCAGGCCCTCGCAAGCGCCCCTGTGCTTCAGGCCCCAGACTTCAGTCGTCGGTTTGTGGTGCAAACCGATGCCTCTGACTACGGTCTCGGCGCAGTCCTCAGCCAGGTGGATGGAAAGGGGGATGAACACCCTATCCTCTACCTGAGCCGGAAGCTCCTGCCCCGAGAGGTAGCCTACTCCACAACTGGAAAGGAGTGCCTGGCGATCGTGTGGGCCCTACAGAAACTGCAGTCGTATCTGTACGGCCGCTCCTTCACGATCGTCACTGATCACAATCCCCTGAGTTGGCTAAACCGTACTGCTGGAACCAACGGCAAGCTCCTACGGTGGAGCCTGTCATTGCAGCAGTACGACTTTACGATCCAACACAAAGCAGGCAGCCGACACCAAAACGCTGATGGGCTGTCGCGGTGTCAGGGGGAACCCGACCCAACAGCGCCAATAGCTGCTACGGAAGGCGTCCTGTTGACACCTCCCTGAGCAGAGCTCGGGAAGGGGGAGGTGTGACGCCGGGCGACGCCCAGTCGTCCGAGGATTCGCGGCCGATTGTCCGATCGCAACCGTGATCGGAAAACTGACATTCTTTATTTTTAAAATAGAAGTTTTTCCTTCCTGCCTTCCCCCCCCCCCCTTTTGCCATGAGGGCTGAATGGGCCTGCGTTAGCATATGGCTAAAGCAACCTGGTTTAGCAAGAAATCCTGTTAAGGCTCCCGGAAAAGCTCTGGTGACACTAATGTGCTAATTGGGCAGAGCTGAAATACCAACAGAGTCTATTCAACAGGGGAAGCTAGCACAGCATGAGGTCTATTGACACCTACATTCCTCCCAGTCTTGACGGCACCGACTAAACTGAGTATGGAATGCATGGTGTTGATAACTTTGTCACATTTTGCCAATACCATCCATGGGAGGAATATGAAAATTACATAATTTTGTTTCCCTAATTCTGTAGAATATGGTGATACTAGACATAGCCAGGTAACCCGAGCAGGGGCTGAGATATGAATAATGGGGTCCCCGTGCGCCCCAAATATTGCAAGTTTGATGTCCTATGAACGTGTATTCTCAGCCCAATCTGAATATGAAATCGGTTTGCATGTGCGACAAAACCCCGGCGGGGTATGAAATTGGACATATTTTGTGGATGGCTGGAAGTTCCTCCCCTGAGAACTCACTGCCTGACACGCCCCTGGGCTGAGCTTGAGACTCCGCCCAGAAATGTCAGTGCTCAAAACTGATTGCATGAGGACCCCCAGCCAATTCCCCCACTTTCCATCATACCGAAAAGACTGCCACTGCTTGGGGAAATAGCAGTGGCCATCTTGCAGGCGGAGCAACGGCCATGTGGTTCGGCCATATTGCGAACTAACTGCAACAAAGGAACTTTGTCTTTTCCCGAACGGACTTTCCACAGAATCATAAGTATTCGTTCTTTTTATCCCTTTTTCTTTTATGTACTGTGTTATCACTGTCTCTCATCGTTTAATTGTTCACGATTGTCTGTATATATTAATTATTTATATTGTAACAAATAAAGGCTTTTTAAAAGGTCTTTACCTCTCAGTAAAACCTTCTATTCAGTATACACAGACGAGACCTAAACTTCCGAAGGGACGCTACTGTTTTGATAGATAGATAGGAATTGCACAGTTTTAACCGGTTGTTTGTTTCACAGGTCTATAGCCAGTTAGCAGTTTTCTCTGGGCTGATAGAAAACAGAGATGGTGGCAAATCTACCCCTGGGTTGGAGTAAAAGTGTATTTTCGTAACCTCACAGGCTCCCTACTGCGTCGTGACGCTCAAACTCCGCCAATTCTACGCAGATTGCGTCCATAGCTCTCAATCTGTGTGCTAGAATCGGATCGGACGGTTTTGCGTGTTCACGGCCAGTGGGGCTCGTGTGACAGTACCTATGCATATCTGCCTACCTGTTGCCAAACCCTGCCTGTACCTGGTTATCGAATCAGGCTTCTATCTCTGTACCTTATCTGCTCGTGTGTTGCCGACCTGGCCTGGCCGACCCTTCTGGCTGTCACTCATACCTTGAGTGTTCAGTCTGTCTGTACTACCTGTGACACTACCCCGCCAAGTGTCAGGTAGCTGCAGAGATCTCCTGTTCCTCAGAGAGGCCTCTCTGCAGTCCAGTCAGGGGCTCTATCCCTTAGGAGTCCTTTGGCTGCAGTATAGTCTGATTCCCAGTATTGCAGGGAATCACTGGCTCGCAGGTTATCTCTATCCTCTTTCCTAGGAGATAGTTCACACACAGCCAAGGGCCACCTGCTCCTCAGGTGGTCCATGCTCATTGTTATCGGCGTCTCCCGCCCCACATGAGACAGCCTACTGTTGCACCAAAACACTTACACTTTATCAGGTGTCCAGAGGTTAGTCATACTTGTATTATTGGTGATTCTGCAGATCATCAATGATCGGGTATATATCTGTATTGTTGGTGATACTGCAGATCACCAATAATCAGATTCTCTCTGTGTGCTGACACCAATCGTTACACTGTAGTGGTCAAGTCGTTATAGTGTAATTATTGTGCAAGTTGAATAAATCTGTGTTCCTGTCTCTGAATAGGTTTGTATTAAAGTATTTATGTATAGTATTTGTTGAAAGTGTGAGTGTTAATTAAATTTCAAAACAATAGGCATTGCTAATGTGGGATTGATTTGCTCCTACCCCATTTTTGCTGTTATCACAGCCTCTACTCTTCTGGGTAAAAAATGTTTTCCCTAGACTAACCATGGCTATAAAAAATCATGATCTCATAGCCACAAGGCCATAAAGGTGCCCATAGACCTGACGATTATGGGCAGATTCGACAAAGAGACAAATGTATCTCTAATCGAATCTGATTAAAGATAATTTTGTCTTTTTATTGATTCTGCCCATATACTACACACCGATTCCCGTCCGATTTCAGCATGAAATCTTCAGGGAATTGGCACTGCTTCTGACCCAATGTGTAAATGCCCCCCCTCCCCCCCAGTGTGTGCATTTATACATTACCTGTCCTGTAGCAGCCTCCACGTGGTGTCCGTAACCTCCACGCGGTGTCCGTAACCTCCGGGCGGCTGTCCATACACATTACTGGCGCATAACGTCTGATGTCGGCGCCTAGTGTCTGACGCTAGGCGCCAGTAGCATGTACGGATAGCCGACATGGCACGGAGGCAGCAACAGGACAGGTAACGTATAAATGCACACACGGGGGGCACATTTATACATTTGCAATTGAATGCAATTTAGCATTCAATGTGATTTCTGCCCTTAAAACGCTGCTTTGCGTCAAATCCAGTTTTTCCCCGGGACTTTTGGTGTCTATCCCACTCCGCCAGGGGTGCAGCTAAGGTTTTTGTGGTCCCAAGTGGACTGTAGGAAGAGGCCCTAGGCAAAAAATGGGTGTGGCTTTCCTGTGTAAGTGGGCGTGGCCATGACATGTGGGTGGAGCGGGAGGGCGGATTGAGGCGGGGCTGTTTGCGGGGAAAAATTGATGTGGGAGTGATTGGGTGTGGCCATGACATTGTATAGGCGGAGCTTAACCATAGCACAGCAAATATAGCCAACTATGACCATTAAATAATAAATGCAGCAACAGTTACCCCAGACACCAGAAAATAAAAACGCAATTTGGGCCACATTTCAGCAGAAATCAAACGCAATTTGGGCCACATTTCAGCAGAAATCAAACGCAATTTGGGCCACATTTCAGCAGAAATCAAACGCAATTTGGGCACATTTTCAGCAGAAATCAAATGCAATTTGTGCAACATTTCAACAGAAAACAAACGGAATTTAGGCCACATTTCAGCAGAAATCAAACGCAATTTGGCCCACATTTCAGCAGAAATCAAACGCAATTTGGCCCACATTTCAGCAGAAATCAAACGCAATTTGGGCCACATTTCAGCAGAAATCAAATGCAATTAGGGCACATTTCAGCAGAAATCAAACGCAATTTGGGCCACATTTCAGCAAAAATCAAACGCAATTAGGGCACATTTTCAGCAGAAATCAAACGCAATTTGGGCACATTTTCAGCAGATATCAAACGCAATTTGGGCACATTTTCAGCAGAAATCAAATGGAATTAGGGCACATTTTCAGCAGAAATCAAACGCAATTAGGGCACATTTTCAGCAGAAATCAAACGCAATTAGGGCACATTTTCAGCAGATATCACACGCAATTTGGGCAAAGTTCAGCAGAAATCAAATGCAATTTGGCCCACATTTCAGCAGAAATCAAACGCAATTTGGGCCACATTTTAGCAGAAATCAAACGCAATTTGGGACACATTTCAGCAGAAATCAAACGCAATTAGGGCACATTTTCAGCAGAAATCAAACGCAATTAGGGCACATTTTCAGCAGGAATCAAAAGCAATTTGGGCCACATTTCAGCACAAATCAAACGTAATTAGGGCACATTTTCAGCAGAAATCAAACGCAATTTGGGCACATTTTCAGCAGATATCAAACGCAATTTGGGCACATTTTCAGCAGATATCAAACGCAATTAGGGCTGCAAAAAGAAAATAATTTACTCACCTGGCACTGGCAGAAGTCTTCTCTGCCCGTCTCCCGGCCGGCTCCTCAGGCGCGCAGTTCCCACAGAGCTCCCTCCCTCCTCCAATCTCCTGCGCTGATTGAATGCAGGGCTACGGGAAGATGGCCACCCAAAGCCCTGTACTGGAGACATAAATAGTCTCCAGAGCAGGGCTTCGGCGGTGGCCATCTTCCCGTAGTCCTGCTCAGCTACGGTCTCCCTGCATCGCAAACTATTGGTAAAGATGGAAGTGCCGGTGGTTAAAGGCAACTGAGCTCGTGTAGCTCTTCGTCCCTGTGATGGTCCCCATCCTGCCATCCTGTCTGCAGCCAGCCGCACTTCAAAGGACCTGTGTCTGAACCTCGCTCCTGGCTGCAATGCATGCTAAAATCTTTATGCTGTGATTATTATTTATATAGCGCTGACATCTTCTGCAGCGCTGTACAGAGTATATTGTCTTGTCACTAACTGTCCCTCAGAGGGGCTCACAATCTAATCCCTACCGTAGTCATATTTCTATGTATGTATCGTAGTCTAGGGACAATTTTTAGTACGGAAGCCATAACTTATCTGTATGTTTTTGGGATGTGGGAGGAAACCAGAGTGCATGGAGGAAACCCACGAACACACGAGGAGAACATATAAACTTCTTGCACGTGTTGGCCTGGCTGGGATAGAACCGGGGACCCAGCGATGCAAGGCAAGAGCGATAACCACAACCCCATCGTGCTGCCCATAATGCATGCTGGGAGCTGTAGTTTGTAGATGTCCGTGCATCTCCTGCCGCGGAAATGTATTTACTACAGCTCCGAGCATGTATTGCCGGCGGGAGCAAGCTTCAGGCGCGGGTCCTTTGAAGAGTGGCCGGCTGCGGACAAGATGGCGACCATCACAGGGATGGGGTGGCTACATGAAGAGCATACCCGATATGGACAAAACAGGTAGAGGAAGAGGTAGTGCCAGAGCCAGAGGAAGGCCACCCGGCAGGTCTGCGCGAGGTCGTGTAAATGTAATTTCGTGTGGACCTGGCCCACAGTACAGTGCTCGGAAGAAGGCACGTCCCATCACCTCCCAAGATTGTCAGGACGTGGTTGAGTATTTAGCGACACAGAACACCTCATCTTGCTCAGCCACCAGCGCTACTACTAGCACCACTTCCGCTGCATTTGACACTTCGCAAGAATTATTTAGTGTTGAAATGACTGATGCACAGCCATTGTTGTTACAGCCAGATGAATTTTCACCAGCTCATATGTCTGAGTTACGCGGCAACACTATGGATGTAACGTGTAAGGAGGATGAAGGACCTACTGATAGTGCATGTTTGGATTTTTCTGAGGCAAGCGAAGCTGGGCAGGATGATTACGATGATGACGATGATAGGGATCCTCTGTATGTTCCCAATAGAGGAGATGAAGAGGGGGACAGTTCAGAGGGGGAGTCAGAGAGTAGTAGGAGGAGAGAAGTTGCTGAAAGAAGCTGGGGCAGCTCTTCGTCAGAAACAGCTGGTGGCAGTGTCCGGCACCATGTATCGCCACCTATGTACAGCCAGCCAACTTGCCCTTCAGCATCAGCTGCTGAGGTCCCCATAGTGCCCACATCCCAGGGTGGCTCAGCGTGTTGGGAAATTTTTTAATGTGTGTGCCTCAGATCGGACCAAAGCCATCTGTTCGCTCTGCCAACAAAAATTGACCCGTGGAAAGGCCAACACTCACGTAGGGACAAGTGCCTTACGAAGGCACCTGGAGAAAAGGCACAAACAGCAATGGGATGGCCACCTGAGCAAAAGCAGCAGCAGCACACAAAAGAAAAGTCACCCTCCTTCTCCTCTTCCTCCTTCAGGTGCATCATCTGCTTCCTCCCTTTCACCTTCACAGGCACCCTCCTCCACTCCGCCTCTGCCCTTGAGCGCTTCCTGCTCCTCTGCCCACAGCAGCAGTCAGGTGTCCGTGAAGGAAATGTTTGAGCGGAAGAAGCCAATTTCGGCCAGTCACCCCCTTGCCCGGCGTCTGACAGCTGGCGTGGCGGAACTGTTAGCTCGCCAGCTGTTACCATACTGGCTGGTGGACTCTGAGGCCTTCCATAAATTTGTGGCCATCGGAACACCGCAGTGGAAGATGCCAGGCCGCACTTATTTTTCGAGAAAGGCCATACCCCAACTGCACCGTGAAGTTGAGAGGCAAGTGGTGTCATCTCTTGCGAAGAGCGTTGGGTCAAGAGTCCACCTGACCACGGATGCCTGGTCTGCCAAGCACGGGCAGGGCCGCTACATTATGTACACAGCCCATTGGGTCAACCTGGTGGTGAACGATGGCAAGCAGGGCGCAGCGGACCAAATTGTAACACCTCCACGGCTTGCAGGCAGGCCTCCTGCCACCACTTCTCCTCCTGCTACATGCTCTTTGCTGTCCTCCTCCTCCTTGGCTGAGTGGCAGTTCTCCTCTCCAGCTACACAGCCCCAGCTCCGCAGGGCCTATGCTGCATGCCAGGTACGACGGTGTCACGCCATCTTAGACATGTCTTGTCTCAAAGCGGAGAGTCACACTGGAGCAGCTCTCCTGGCTGCTCTTAAGAAACAGGTGGATGAGTGGCTGACCTCGCACCACCTGGAGATAGGCAACGTGGTGTGCGACAACGGCAGCAATCTGCTTGCCGCTTTGCATATGGGGAAGCTGACACACATACCCTGCATGGCACATGTCATGAATCTAGTTGTTCAAAGATTTGTGGCAAAGTACTCTGGCTTAGCGGATGTCCTGAAGCAGGCCAGGAAGTTCTGTGGGCATTTGAGGCGGTCTTACACAGCCATGGCACGCTTTGCGGAAATTCAGCGGAAAAACAACATGCCGGTGAGACGCCTGATTTGCGAAAGCCCGACTCGCTGGAATTCGACCCTGCTCATGTTCTCCCGCCTGCTAGAACAGAAGAAAGCCGTCACTCAGTACCTCTACAACTACAGTAGAATGAAACAGTCTGGGAAGATGGGGATGTTCTGGCCTGACAACTGGACACTGATGAAAAATGCATGCAGGCTCATGCGGCCGTTTGAGGAGGTGACCAACCTGGTGAGCCGCAGTGAGGGCACCATCAGCGACTTAATTCCCTACGCTTACTTCTTGGAGCGTGCTGTGCGTAGAGTGGTGGATGAAGCTGCGAATGAGCGTGACCAGGAACCGTTACGGCAGGAACAGGCATGGGACCAATTTTCATCAGACCCAACTGTTTCCTCAACACCTGCGGCAGCACAGAGGGGGGAGGAGGAGGAAGAAGAGAAGTCGTGTGCAGAAGACGAGTCAGACTCAGAGGATGATGAGCAAGGTGTTTCTTTGGGGGAGGAGGAGGAGGAGGGGACGGTGGCAGGAGAACAACCGCAGCAGGCGTCGCAGGGGGCTTGTGCTGCTCAACCTTCCCGTGGTATTGTTCGCGGCTGGGGGGAGGAGGTTGACTTACGTGACGTCACTGAGGAAGAGCAAGAGGAGATGGAGGGTACTGGATCCGACTTTGTGCAGATGTCGTCTTTCATTCTGTCCTGCCTGTTGAGGGACCCCCGTATAAAAAACCTCAAGGGGAATGAGCTGTACTGGGTGGCCACACTACTAGACCCTCGGTACAGGCACAAAGTGGCGGACCTGTTACCAACTCACCTGAAGGTGGAAAGGATGCAGCACATGCAGAACCAGCTGTCAACTATGCTTTACAATGCCTTTAAGGGTGATGTGACAGCACAACGCCAGCAAGGTACCACTGCCACTAATCCTCCTCCCGTGTCCACGCAGTCAAAGACAGGACGCTCCAGCGATCTCATGGTGATGTCGGACATGCGGACGTTCTTTAGTCCAACGCCTCGCCGTAGCCCTTCCGGATCCACCCTCCACCAACGCCTGGAACGGCAGGTAGCCGACTACCTGGCCTTAAGTGTGGATGTAGACACTGCTGTGAACAGTGATGAGGAACCCTTGAACTACTGGGTGCGAAAGGCTTGACCTGTGGCCAGAGCTGTCCCAATTTGCCATCCAACTTCTCTCCTGCCCTGCCGCAAGCGTCCTGTCAGAAAGGACCTTCAGCGCAGCTGGAGGCATTGTCACTGAGAAGAGAAGTCGCCTAAGTCAAAAAAGTGTTAAGTACCTCAACTTTATCAAAATGAATGAGGCATGGATCCCGGAGGGCTGCTGCCCACCCCAAGACTAAGTCAGTCCCCGCACACACAGCATCTCTGCCTGCACGCCGTGTGACTGGCTGCCTGGCCTGCCCCAAGAAGACTAAGTCGCTCCCAGTCCCTCCACACAGCATGTCTGCCTGCAGGCCGCTTGACTACCTTCTCCGCCACCACCAACAGGGTCCGGGACTCCAGGCGGATTGCTGATTTTTTTAGGCCGCTGCTATAATTTTTCTGGTGCGTGTACATGACTGCCTAATTTTTCTGTCTGCACTGCGGGCAGCTGCAACAACAAAAGAAAAGGCATGTACATTCCCCTTCATGATCATTACCTTGCCGTGGTGAAGGGGCTTGCGTATCACAATGAAGCAATGACCGGCGCCTAGATGAGTGTCTCGGGGGGCACACAAAAGATAATAAGGTCGTTGCTTCATTGTGGTCAGACCAAATTTGATCAGCTGGACAGTCACTGTTCTGTCATTCAGCTACATCAGCCAGGCGACCATATGGGCTGTAAAGCCACCAAAACCTGCACTCTCGCCATGGTGCGCACCAGTCCAGCACGGCCGTCACTACACAAACAGCTGTTTGCGGTGCGTTACATGGTGAGTTTGGTGTGTCAGTGTGAAGCAGTACCTTAATTACACTACCTGATTGATGTATACACATGCAAGATATTTTAAAGCACTTTAGGCCTGTCATTTAGCATTCAATGTGATTTCTGCCCTTAAAACACTGCTTTGCGTCAAATCCAGATTTTTCCCGGGGACTTTTGGCGTGTATCCCACTCCGCCATGCCCCCTCCAGGTGTTAGACCCCTTGAAACATCTTTTCCATCACTTTTGTGGCCAGCAGAATTTTTTTTCCAAAGTTCGCCTCCCCATTGAAGTCTATTGCGGTTCGCGAACTTTTCCGTGAACCGAACGTTCAGCGGAAGTTCGCGAACCTAAAATCGGAGGTTCGGCCCAACTCTCTGACAACTTTAGCTGCTGCACTTTACAGAGTACATAGTCATGTCACTGACTGTGCTCAGAGGAGCTCACAATCTAATCCTACCATAGTCTAATATCCTACCATATTAGTAGTTATTTATATAGCACTGAGCTCTTCAGCCGCAGCACTTTATGGAGTACATAGTCATGTCACTGACTGTCCTCAGAGGAGCTCACAATCTAATCTCTACTATGGTCTAAACGCCTACCATATTATTACCGGTATGTCAAAATATATTTAAAGAGTAACTGTCAGGCTGCAGAAGCTAATTTAAACCTCTATTCTCCTGTGTTAAACAGTTTAGAAGGAAGCCAAAAAGGCATTAGTGAAGATAAAAATCTCTCTTACCTTTGATGTGTGCTTATCAGAAAAGCTGTTAGACCCAAGCAGGACGCAAGCCGCATACTATACTGCAAAGCATTCTGGGGCCCTCCCCTCGGCTGCTAATGAGACGTTACAGCAGCTTGTAATCAGTCCAGCGCGTAGCACTGATAAATCTCTGGGCAGAGTACACTGCAGGAGTCAGCTATTGTTCCTAGCCACATGGCTAATTAATATTCACTGCACACTGTGTTATTCAGTACGAGCTTTTCTGTGATCAGGAAGCAGGGAGGACATGACGACACAATTGGCTTCATAGAAGACAGAAAAACATGGAACCTGCCATGAGCTGTCAGGAGCATCAATCTCTGCATATACTATATAAAAATTCTGTGAAGTACAAACGTGGACAGTGAAATGCATATGTAATGTAAGTACAGCCTATATTTAGCTACTGATATATGTGTTTATTTTCTCTGAGACCTTATACCTAACAGCTCCTCTTTAAAAACAGGCTCTAAGTCTGTCACCATTGCGCGAGCGTGCACCCGCCGGTGCACACACACTCGCCCAGCCCCCTGGCCCATCCTGCGTCCCAACGGCTGTCAGTGCATGACATGCGCAAGAGCACTGACACAGGGACATGGGACGCTGGGACACTTGTATTAGGTAGGATTTGGGTATAGCACTGACATATTTTGCAGTACTTTACAGAGTACATAATCATGCCAGGCACTATTTCTGCCATTGATCTAAAATCCAAATGCAATCACCAGAGCGGGGGATGCTAGAGTCAACAAGACTATAAAGAAGCATTGCCCATGTAGCAGTCCAAGTAGTTACCCACAAAATATCAGATGGATTACAGTAGCTGATCTATAAGGGCCGGTTTCCACTAGCCACGGCTGCGAGATGCGCTGTGGCACTTCCTGCTCTGGGGGAAAGCTGATGAATCCCATGAGCCGTGCCATGCACGGCTATGGGATTCGCAGCCACCGGAGCGAAAACTGTGGCCAGTGTCGGCCGAATCGCTAGGGTAAGCGATTCGGCCGGTGGTGCCATAGTTTCCTATGGGAGAGTTTCCCCGCGCGATTTGCATGCGGGGAAACTCTGCGGATTCGGCCCGGTTTTCACTCTAGTAGAAACAGGCCCTAAATGCTGGCTCCCCCCAACTCTGTGACAGGACCAGGACATACACACAGGGAAACTTCTGTGCTTCTGCAGGGATTGGTATTTGCTACTGTTTACTTTACACATACCTCAGCTAATGAATCTTCACACTTGGGGAAGGACAGACTTCTGAGACACAGCCCTGCAAGAATGGGTTGTGTTTACCTAATTAATCTAATCAAATCAAAATGAAATCAAATCAAAGATAGCTTTATTGGCATGACCAAGACTCATACAGGTATTGCCAAAGCAAGGGGAAAAAGGGGGACATAAAAGGAGGTGGGGTAGGGGGACAATGGCTAAGCAGTCTGTGCACAGTGCCTGCCTATGCATACAAATGGCACCGCATTAAAAAGATACGCTTATCGTTATTTATCGTTAGTACTGCATAATAATGGCGCACAGGGAAAAAAGAAGAAAAATGGCACACAGTAACATTATTTATCAATAGTGCCGTTCATATGCCAAACAGCAGACGTTATTGTGCACAGTAACGTTATTTATCAATAGCTCCCTACATAAGCCAAACTGCAGAAGTTATTTAACTGCAAAAAAGTGAATGGATTTAATGTAACACTGTCAAGGTTAGGGTTAGGCACCACCAGGGGAGATTTAGGGTTAGGCACCACCAGGGAGGTCTTAGGATTAGGCACCACCAGGGGGGTGGTTAGGGGTAGGCACCACCAGGGGGGTCTTAGGGTTAGGCACCACCAGGGGGGTGGTTAGGGTTAGGCACCACCAGGGGGGGTCTTAGGGTTAGGCACCACCAGGGGGGGTCTTAGGGTTAGGCACCACCAGGGGGGGTCTTAGGGTTAGGCACCACCAGTGGGGTGGTTAGGGTTAGGCACCACCAGGGGGGTGGTTAGGGTTAGGCACCACCAAGGAGGGTTTAGGGGTTAGGGATAGGTACAGAGAGGGTTCTGTGTGCTAACGCTAAATAACGCTAAGGCTTTAACGTTAAATAGCGATAAGCGACCAACGGATTAGCGGCAACACCGTGCGCCATTATTCTCAGGCGCCATTTTCAGATGGACCCATATTTTTCAACTGTATTATGTATCTAGAAAGGCTAAATCTTGTTATTGCTCGGCACAGACAGTGGGGAGGCAGCCAAGGTACCTGAGTGCAGCTGGTGACATGCTCACACTTGACATGATGCTTTTTTTTGCCACCATCTAAAATCATTGTCATTGGGCTGCATTAAATTGTAGCCAAAAGGCACTCTGTGGCCAGCAGACAGGAGCCCAATAAATGTTGTTCTGCATGGAATCTGGAGCACGCACGCATGCACACACACACACACACACCTTGCCATAGCTTTTTTATTTAAAGAGAACCCGATCAGCGGGGAGGGAAGGGATGCAGGTGGGGACCGGAGCTATGGAGGAGGCGGGGAAGCGGCAGAGACTGACAAATGAAGAGGTAAACAGCTGGCTGCAACACGCTGTGTGTCGACAGCTCGGCGACTTATGGGGGGCAAGCAGAGTGGGGGGGGGGGGCAGAGAGGAGCAGTATAGCAACAGAGGCTGGGCAGTATATGCAGACCCAGCATCTGTGTGCTGATAGCATTCTTAGAACCCACCTCGCGTTCTCTTTAAAAGTGTAAGACCAGCCATAATGTCTAAAGTACCCCTGAACTGGAGGTAAACATAATTATTTCCTTTTAATAATACCAGTTGCCTGGCAGTCCAGCTGATCTCTTTGGCTGCAGCAGTGTCTTAATCATACACCTGAAATAAGCATGTCAGCACGGCAGCCAGGCAATGGGTATTGTTTCAAAGAAAATAAATATGGCAGCCTCCATATCCCTCTATGTTCAGATGTGTGTTAATTTTAGTTGTGGATATAATTTGTAAGGCCGGATCCACACTATAAGCGCTTTTGTGAGTGCTTGCGTTTGATTAGCGCTTGCTGGGCGCTTTTTAAAAAATCACTCCCATTCACTTTCATTAAAATCGTGTTAAAAATTGTGTACAAATTGACACGATCATGTGCGTTTTTCACATATATGTGATCGCGGCAATTGCAGTGATATTTTTTTTTTACCGCAATTTTAGTGAAAGTGAATGGGAGCGATTTTTTAAAAAAGCGCTCTGCAAGTGCTAATCAAACCAATCGCTCACAACAGCGCTTACAGTGTGAATCCGATCTCAGGGCTAGACCTGCAGTTAGGATTTTCTTAAAATGGTTTTACTTTCCCCCACGCTGGTATTTTATTGTGTCTGTGTCACGTCTGGTAAAGAGTTCTTTTCACTTCCCTTTCTTGATGGCTGTTACTGGGGAAACTGAACCAAGGTGGCAACAATAGTCTGACACCAGGTCTAAACTACACCTATGACTCTGAATCTAAAATGAAAAAAATTGGCTTGCATTTCACTTTTGCAGTGACTACCAGATCCACAGTACCTACCTATAAATCCCCCAAGGAAGGCTCTCTGCTGGGTTTTCCCAACAATCTACTCTATACAAACAGCACATTAATACCCACCATCCAGTGCAGTCATGGGGAGCTCCACTACTGGGGGTTTGATGAGAGGTCCACAAAGTGCAGACACACTGTGTGGTGACCAAAATCATTATTAGTGATAAGTCTCAGATAAAAGTTTGGTGTACACCTGTACACACTGGGAATAGTCATCTAAAATGATATTTGATGATCATTTCTGGTTACCTAAGTTGCAAGTGTGTTGAGGCTTTTAACACACTCTAACCACCAGAGCCAGTTCAAGTAACAATTGGGCCCTAGGGCAAAATTAGCCTAGGGGCCCCCAACAGAACCCCCCCCCCCCCGACCAAAAAGCGTCATTAGAGGCCCTTCGTTGCAGCCGAATTTCCCTCCTGGGCCCTTGAGCTGGCTGCTGACCCTCCCCCAATCACCTCCCAACTTAACAGGATCTGCGAAGTCCCTAGGGAGCAACAGTTAAGATGGGGGATTGACAACTTGGGGGCCCCTACAGGTTCTGGGGCAATTGCGCATTTTTTCCTATGGTAGCTCCGGCCCTGCTAACCACACAGGCAGGTATCCCCAGAGGAGACACACACGGCACACAATTTATCCCTAGACGCACCACAAGAGGAGGATTTACACATAGTTGACTTCAATGAAGACACAAACATTTAGGCCAATTTGTTCTAATTTTATTTTATACTGCCTGAATACAGGTAAAATTGTATTTACAATTGTCATGGGGTCATCTTACCCCGGGATCCAGAAGAAGGCGAAAAACCCCCCAGAGGCAAGTTAGGTCTGATTTGTGCCTCGGAGGGGAAAAAATTCCTTCTTGACTCCTATGTGGCAGTCGGTTTTTACCCTGGATCCCAGGGTGTCTCCCCAGATCATGCTGCCTCGCTGTCTCTGCTGGGCATCTTCTGTCTTCTCTTCTTATCTGGTTGGGAATCTTCTGTCACCTCTTGCAGAGACATCCACAGATGGTGGGGGGATTCTGGCTACATATAAAAGGAGGGGGGAAGGGTCAGCCTACCTATACAAGGGGGGAATTTGGCTACCTTTGCTGTGGAGGATCTGGTTACCTATGCAAGGGGGGACTCTGACTACCTATACTAGGGGGGACTCTGGGGAAACATAAGTGGCAGAATGCTACCTTTACTGGTGGGAATTTGGCTACTTATACTGAGGGTAGGAGTATGGCTGCCTGTACTTACCTCTCGCTATTATTAGTGGAGTCTCTTGTTACCTATACATAGGAGGGGGCTCAGACCTAACTACACTATGGTTGTTTTTGCCCAACTATACTGGGGGGAAGGGGGCTATAAGGCTCCTAAACTGGTGGAACATAAGGCTTCCTAAACTGGTAGGAGTCTGGCTACACATATGTGTATGATCAGAGCGTCTAGGTCTGATCTATACAAGAGGGGTCTGAGCCCCATAAAGTGTCTGCCACGGGGCTAAAAGGCTTCCTGTGGCCAAGCAGTAAAAGAAGGTCAAATCCAGTAATATGGAAATCCATGGAGGGAGAACCAGGTGCACTTGATATGAGCGGATGGTCCGCCATCTGCCCTAATCCAGGAAGCGCCCCTACGTCTTCATGCACCGATTACATCACCTCAACAAGGAGATCCACTATGTGTCTGACCAGAGAGTCTAGGTCTGATCTATACAAGAGGGGTCTAAGCCCCACAATGTGTCTGACCAGAGCGTATAGCTCTGATCTATACAAGAGGGGTCTGAGCCCCACAATGCGTCTGCCATGGAGCTAAAAAGCCTCCCATGACCATGCGGTGAAAGAAAGTAAAATCCGGTAATATGGAAATCCATGGAGGGAGACCCAGGTGCACTCGATATGAGCGGATGTTCCGCCATCTGCCCTAGTCCAGGAAGCGCCCCTACGTCTTCATGCACCGGTTACATCACCTCAACAAGGAGATCCACTATGTGTCTGACCAGAGAGTATAGCTCTGATCTATACAAGAGGGGTCTGAGCCCCACAATGCGTCTGCCATGGAGCTAAAAAGCCTCCCATGACCATGCGGTGAAAGAAAGTCAAATCCGGTAATATGGAAATCCATGGAGGGAGACCCAGGTGCACTCGATATGAGCGGATGTTCCGCCATCTGCCCTAGTCCAGGAAGCGCCCCTACGTCTTCATGCACCGGTTACATCACCTCAACAAGGAGATCCACTATGTGTCTGACCAGAGAGTCTAGGTCTGATCTATACAAGAGGGGTCTGAGCCCCACAATGCGTCTGCCATGGAGCTAAAAAGCCTCCCATGACCATGCGGTGAAAGAAAGTCAAATCCGGTAATATGGAAATCCATGGAGGGAGACCCAGGTGCACTCGATATGAGAGGATGTTCCGCCATCTGCCCTAGTCCAGGAAGCGCCCCTATGTCTTCATGCACTGGTTACATCACCTCAACAAGGAGATCCACTATGTGTCATGTCCGATAATAAAGTGAATATTCAGTGTTTGAAGTGGTCTTGATGGAAATTAAGCTGCGAGAGCTCTCAGGATGTTTCTGGCCCTCGCACTAGCCACATAGCATTCTGATGGTTACCAAGGACTCGCCATGCTGCTGCTGCTGCAACCCTATTGGTGGAATAGGCTCTTCACCCAGTCCTGCACATCCCCCCCACTGACCACCTGGGAAAGAGCTGTAACCCCCTGCTGGCCACTACACTCTGCCTATCACTACCTACTGGCCATTATAATCCACCCATCATTACCTGCTATCCACTACTATCCAACTATTACTACCTTCTGGTCAGTACAATCTACCTGTAACCCCCTACAGGCCACTACAATCCACCTATTACTACCTGCTGACCACTATAATCTACTTAATACTACTTGCTGGCCACTACAATCTACCTACCATTACCTGCTGGCCACTACAGTCCACCTATTACTACCTGCTGGTCAGTACAATCTACCTGTCACTACCTGCTGGACACTACAATCTACCTGTCACTACCTGCTGGTCAGTGCAATCTGCCTGCCACTACTTGCTGATCACTACAAACTACCTATCACTATCTGCTGGCCACTACAATCTACCTAATACTACCTGCTGACCACTACAATCTACCTATCAGTACCTGCTGTCCAGTACAATCTACCTGTCACTACCTGCTGGCCACTACAATCTACCTGTCACTACCTGCTGGTCAGTGCAATCTACCTGCCACTACTTGCTGACCACTACAATCTACCTATCAGCACCTGCTGTCCAGTACAATCTACCTGTCACTACCTGCTGGCCGCTACAATCTACCTGTCACTACCTACTGGCCACAACAATCTATCTGTCACTACCTGCTGGCCACTGTTGTTTACCTATTACTACCTGCTGGTCAGTACAATCTACCTGTAACTACCTGCGGGCCACTATAATCCACTTATTACTACCTGCTGGCCACTACAATTTACCTATGACTACTTGCTGGCCACTATAATCCCCCTATGACTACTTGCTGGCCACTACAATCTACCTGTCAATATCTGCTGCCCACCACAATCTACCTGTCATTATCTGCTGGTCACTAAAATGTATCCATCACTACCTGCTGGCCACTGCAATCTACCAGTCACTACCTGCTGCCCATTACCATCTACCTATCACTATCTGCTGCCCACTACAATCTACCTATCACGATCTGTTGATCACTATATTTTACCTATCACTACTTGCCAGCCACTAGAATCTAACATTTGCCCCTTACTAGAATTTAATGATCAAAACCTGACTGTCACTATAATCTGCCCATAACTACCTGCCGACATACCTATCTGCCCATACCTACCTGCCAATAGATTCAGTTTTTGACTTTGTATGTGTGTGGGGTTGACACAGGTTGCCTCTCCTGGGGAGCCAAGTAGGTCACACATGGTCTTGCAAGCTGGCAAGCCATCATCACTGAAAGAGATCAGAAAGACAACGTGTTAGTTTAGTCCAACAACAAGATTAAATATTTCAACATTCAGTTGCATATTATGCATACTATTATGCATGGTCAAACTGACCATCCCTGCTGCTGATCTTAGTGAAGGTGGGGGGAATCAGACTCCAGGGAGGTCTTTCCTGGTTATGATCCCATTGAGCAATATGTACAGTGTGCTGTACTCATCCACTGGATGTATATCTACAACCTTATATGGAGATCATATATTATTTATGTTGTGAATACTGTGCTGGAGTGGCAGAACTGTGAATTATGGGACAAAATGAAGACTTACCACCTCCATGTCACCAGTCCTCCAGGAACAGGCCTGCCCGGGAGAAGGGGCCGCCAAACGGTCGCGGAGTCTCTGTCAGGGGGGGGAGAAAACATGTTGATTAGTCATACTGTTCACACAAAATAATGATCTCAAGATCAAATGAGACTACATTGAAATAGTTCTAGTTTTGTAAAGGAAAGTGTCTTTTTTTCCCCCTAGTTATTACAGTTCATATTTTGCATACAAAAGATGCTCAACTTTGCTCAAAGCTGCTCAAAAAGTCTCACTAAATGTTGCAGCTGCATGGTAAAGTGCAGTCAGCATGAAATCTAAATCTATTAATATGCAGCTTTGACTGATTGATGCAGTGCAATGCTATGTGCCAATGATCTACCGCCACGCCTCCCCACCTCTATTTGTTCAAGTAAAAATCGATAAAAATGATGATTGATGTGTCACATTGTGCTATAGATTCCCATGATAGGGAAGTTTGATGTGTGTATGGCTTACTTTAGTATTGGTCTGTCAGAGGCAAAATACTAGACAATGTGACAGAAATCCCTATTTATCACTTTAGGGTAGGTATGATCCTAGCACCAATTAGATTCAGCTCTGGGGAAAAAAATGTATGTTGCAGTTACCAATACTCCACTACATAAGCTTTGTAAAAACATTTTTCATGTGCAATTTTGGCTCTCCTTCCCCATTGATCAACTCAATCTGCTTAATCCTCTTACAGAGAGACCTAATTTCTCACACCTGACCCTAAACTCCCATCATAAGGGGTAACCTGTTTCCTGACAGCTAGGACTGACCTCTTTCCAACATCAACCCCTTCCTTATGGCTAATCCTAACCTGCCCCCCTAATATTAACGCGTTTCTGATGCCTAATCAGCCGGTCACTAGCGATTAAAACCTACTACACCTAAATCCCCCCCAGCACACACTACCTACCTAATGTCCAAACCTAAACTACCCCCCCCCCAACACACACACACACTATCTAACTGCCGCCTAACCATTAACACCCCCCCCCACCCCCACACACACACACACACTCAAACTACCTACCTGATGCCTAAACCTAAACTCATTCTCATCCCTACTAGGATAATTTCCCTTCCCCAGGAAACACTACCTGCCTAACGTCTAAACCTAAACTCCCCCCCCCCAGCACACACTACCTACCTAATGCCTATACCCCCTCCCCCCCTGCACACATACACTACCTGCTTAATGTCTAGACCTACCCCCCCCCCCCCAGCACACACTACCTACCTAATGCCTAGACCCCCCCCCCCACATACACTACCTGCCTAATGTCTACACTTAAACTACCCCCCCCCCCCCCGCACACACTCTCTACCCAACTGCTAACCCTTACCTAATGCCTAAATCTGAACTCCCCGTGCACACCACCTACCTAATACCTAACCCTTAACCCCCCCACCCACCCCACCTAAACTACCTGCCTAAACCCTAACCCTTAAACCCCTACTAGGATAATCCCCCCCCCCCTTACTAGGAAACACTACCTGCCTAATGTCTAAACCTAAACTCCCCCCCCCCCCATGCACATGCTATCTACCAAACGCCAAACCCTTCACCCGTCTGCACAAACAACCTACCTAATGCCTAAGCCTAAACTCTTCCCCTGCGCACACTGCCTACCGAATACCTAATCCTTAATAACCTCCCCACACACTCAATCTACATTGGCTTGCAAAAGTATTCACCCCCTTGAAGTTTTCCACATTTTGTCACACTACTGCCACAAACATGAATCAATTTTATTGGAATTCCACGTGAAAGACCAACACAAAGTGGTGTACATGTGAGAAGTGGAACGAAAATCATACATGATTCCAAACATTTTTTAAAAATCAATAACTGCAAAGTGGGGTGTGCGTAATTATTCAGCCCCCTTTGGTTTAAATGCAGTCAGTTGCCCATAGACATTGCCTGATGAGTGCTAATGACTAAATAGAGTGCACCTGTGTGTAATCTAATGTCAGTACAAATACAGCTACTCTGTGACGGCCTCAGAGGTTGTTTAAGAGAATATTGGGAGCAACAACACCATGAAGTTCAAAGAACACACCAGACAGGTCAGGGATAAAGTTATTGATAAATTTAAAGCAGGCTAGGCTACAAAAGATTTCCAAAGCCTTGAACATTTCACGGAGCACTGTTCAAGCGATTATTCAGAAATGAAAGGAGTATGGCACAACTGTAAACCTACCAAGACAAGGCCGTCCACGTAAACTCACAGGCAGAACAAGAAGAGCGCTGATCAGAAATGCAGTCAAAAGGCCCATGGTGACCCTGGACGAGCTGCAGAGATCTACAGCTCAGGTGGGGGAATCTGTCCAACAACTATTAGGCGTGCACTGCACAAAGCTGTCATTTATGGAAGAGTGGCAAGAAGAAAGCCATTGTTAACAGAAAAGTATAAGAAATCCCGTTTGCAGTTTGCCACAAGCCATGTGGGGGACACAGCAAACGTGTAAGAAGGTGCTCTGGTCAGATGAGACCAAAATGGAACTTTTTGCCCAAAATGCAAAACGCTATGTGTGATGGTAAACTAACACTGCACATCACTCAGAACACACCATCCCCACTGTCAAATACGGTGGTGGCAGCATCATGCTCTGGGGGTGCTTCTCTTCAGCAGGGACACGGAAGCTGGTCAGAGTTGATGGGAAGATGTATGGAGCCAAATACAGGGCAAACTTGGAAGAAAACCTCTTGGAGACTGCAAAAGACTTGAGACTGGGGTGGAGGTTCACCTTCCAGCAGGACAACGACCCTAAACATAAAGCCAGGGCAACAATGGAATGGTTTAAAACAAAACATATATATGTGTTAGAATAGCCCAGTCAAAGTGATTTGTAAAAAATGTTTGGAATCATGTATGATGTTCGTTCCACTCCTCACATGTACACCACTTTGTATTGGTCTTTCACGTGGAATTCCAATATAATTGATTCATGTTTGTGGCAGCAATGTGACAAAATGTGGAAACTTCAAGGGGGCCAAATACTTTTGCAAGCCACTGTACCTACCTAATGCCTAACCCTTAAAGTCCCCCCCCCACCACGCACACATACACTACCTGCCTAAACCCCCACACATTATCTACCAAAGTGCCCATTTCCACTAGCCGAGATACGATGCATTTGCGGCAAAAAAAAGCCAAAAAATGCTAGTTCTCTGGCGCCACCATATGCGCCTTAAAATATCAGCATTTGGGAGCCTGCGGTGCCCGATATATAGCGGGTTCTGTACCATCACCTGCTATTTACAGGGTGTCCATATTTCTGCTCCGCCGCCGCACAAATACTGATATATTTCACATTGCGCCTATTGCGGCACCCAATTAGTCCACTTGACACTGACATCCTGCAGCGTAACTCTGCACATTCTGTGCATCTTTTTTATTACATTAGCAGCTGTGAAAAAAATGTGTGCGTTTTTCTGCATACAAACAAACATGGTGTGAAGAAAACACACACAGAAAACTGAAAACCAAGTGTCCCGTGCATTATAGTGGATGGAATATGGTATTGCCTTTACAAGTCTCTTACGTGTAGGAGCAGGTTCACTCAACCGGAAGAGTGGGTGCACTCTCCGGCCTGTCTTCTGATCCCAGGACTTCTGGATAGCCAGGGCAGTCTTCATGGCATTCCTGGTTCTTTCACGGTGCTGGAAAGAGAAATATATATTACATTTTGAATGAACTCAGAGAACAATAATTATTCTACCTGATTAGCACTAATTAGGGTTAATTACCATATTTTTTGGGCTATAAGACGCACTTTTTCTCTCCTAAAAGGGGGGGGAATATCAGTGCGTCTTATAGTCCGAAAGCTACATTTTTGGTCCTGCACCTCCCTTTCCTTGTTCTCTATTCCGTGTCTGCTATGTCTGCATGCCCCCCTGTGCCCCAGTGACTGCATGTATCCCTGTGTTGCAGTGTCTATGTGTCCCCTTGTGTCCCAGTATCTGAGTATCTGTGTCCGCATTGCACCTGATGTCCCTAATGTTTGCATGTCCCCGGGTGTCCCGATATATCAAACACATACTTACAACTGCCGCTTGTTCATGATCAGGCTGTCCCCCGTGTCTCAAATACACGGTGTTTGCGTGTCCCCGGGTGTCCCGATGTATCAAACACATACTTGCAGCTGCCACTTACTCAACAGGCTTTCCCTGTTCACCTTTCTTGAAGCTTAGATCATCGCGGTGTCCCCCGGTACCGCCGCAGTTTGTATCGATCAGGAAGTCCCGGGCGTGCGATGTTTGCACCAATCAGGCGGCGGCGCTAGCCTTAACCGCCAATCACACTGCGCACTGCTCAAGTGACGTCTCAAGGGTGGGGCCACCTCTCTGTCATTGGGGCCAATCACAGCGCTCCCCGACTGATTGGTGCATTTGTCTACATGGATGCCCGGGACTTCCTGATCGATACAAACTGCTGCGGTACCTAGGGACACCGCGATGATCAAAGCTTCAAGGGAGGTAAACCGGGCAGCCTGATGAGCAAGTGGCAGCTGCAAGTATGTGTAATCGGGACACCCGGGGACACGCAAACACTGTGTATTTGAGGCACAGGGGAGAGCCTGATGATATACAAGTGGCAGCTGCAAGTATGTGTTTGATACATCGGGACACCCAGGGACACACAAACATGGTGTATTGGGACACGGGGGACAGCCTGATGATGAATAAGTGGCAGCTGCATATATGTGTTTAAGACACCAGGACAGCAGACACCAAGGGCATGGAATACATGCAGACACACAGACACTGGGACATAGGGGGACACAAACACACTGGGACATAGGGGGACAGGCGGACATAGGGGACATGCAGACACTGGTACAAGGGGACATGTAGACAGGGGGACACAGGGCTAGCAAAATCTGGGACAATGGGGATAGAAGACATGGGGGGGGGGGGACATGGAGGAAACAGTGAACAAGGGGACAGAGGAAGGAGGACAGAGCACAGGGCATCAGACACCAGGACAGAGGACACAGGTGGACAGAGGACATGGAGACAGAGGAATGGGTAAAGAGGACATGGAGACACCAGTGGACACAGGGGGCAGAGGGCACAAGGGGGGCAGAGGACATGGAGACAGAGGAAGGGGTAAAGAGGACATGGAGACACCAGTGGACACAGGGGGCAGAGGACACAAGGGGGACAGAGGACATGGAGACAGAGGAAGGGGTAAAGAGGACATGGAGACACCAGTGGACACAGGGGGCAGAGGACACAAGGGGGACAGAGGACATGGAGACAGAGGAAGGGGTAAAGAGGACATGGAGACACCAGTGGACACAGGGGGCAGAGGACACAAGGGGGACAGAGGACATGGAGACAAAGGGGTAAAGAGGACACGGAGACACTAGTGGACACAGGGGGAAGAGGACACAAGGGGGACAGATAAACATAGGAGAACACAGGGGTGCACAAGAAGTATAAGAAAGACATAATTGGGGGAAAAGGTCCATAAGACGGCCCTGCACCATGGATGCACCAGGTTTAGTATATTATTTTTTTCCCCTGGATTTTGTCCTCTATATCTAGGTGCGTCTTATAGTCCTGAGCGTCTTATAGTCCGAAAAATACGGTAGCTGCAATAGGGAGGAATAATAATACTCACCAGAGATCTCTGCACTTCAACGAGCTGTGAGTACAGCAGGATGGCGTCAGGGCTGGGTGTGATGATGAGGGGTGGTCTGGAGAAGAGACGCCGCACTGTAGAAAAAAAAACCCATCACATTAAGCACAAGAAAATGTAAATTCCTTATGGACTTTTAATGAGATATATAATAAAGGCATGCTTCTTGCTAGTTTTGCCCTAAAAGGCATCCCTCCCTCTTATTTGACAAAGTTGGGAGGTTTGCTACAGACACACTGCCAAGTGTTTTGCAAGTGTTTGCGATGCATTTGCATTTTGAAAAACGCATTCCAATTGACTTGAATAATACTTGCCGCAAAATTACCATGATTTTGAAAAACCGCAGCAAAATCAATTTCAAAGCACAAACATATTGCAAACGCTTGGCCGTGTCTCTCAGCCTAAACTACTATGGGACATTACCCTTAGGATGCAGTTGCTATGGCAACATAGAAAATCCTCAGTGGCCTTCCTGGCGGTAAGCCCGACCTGAGCTCGGGTTTGGAGAGATGAGATGTGAGCGGTAATCCCGAGCTCAGGTCGGCCTAGGGAATTCCCTGCCTTTTAGGAGTCCGGCGCACGATCGCTGCTGCGCAGCGGGACTCCAGCATCTCCCCCGGCTCTCCCCGGCCTTTCTGAGTACATCGCTGGCCGCCGGGCTCCCCATAGCCCCGCTCTTGTTCCAGGGGCCCGGCGGCCAATCAGAGCGGCGGCGTGATGTAACGGGGTGGGACAAAAATGTAAAGTGGCCCTGAAGAGTCGCACAGGGCAGAAGAAAAAAAAACAGATCTGCATGTGTTTTTAACATATATACTGTATAAATATGTATATACGGGTGGACACATATATATATTGTATATATGTATATATACTGTGTGTGTGTGTATATATATATATATATACACAGTATATATACATATACAGGGGCCAGCCTTTGCTATGAGCGAGCCTGTGCGGTCGCTCAGGGCGCCATGCTCTCAAGGGCGCATGCGCCCTGTCGCCCCTTGCCGCCCGCTGGCCAGTGGAGAAAAAGAAAGTAAAACTAGAGCGTGTCGCCCCACTGCCTGCTATGTTACTCTGTACACTTGAGTTGCGTGCAGCATGGGCATCGGGGCGAAAACGCTCTAGCTTTACTTTCTTTTTCTCACTGGCCGCCGGTAACTATAGGGAGGAAGCTAGGTCAGGAAGCCATGGCAGAGTGGGCATAAGGTGAGACAGTGACTCCGGAGCTGCACATCGAAGTGCTTTGCTGTGTAATCACTTTGGTGTAGCATCCTTCGTGCAGCATACAGTACATCTAACCAACGGCCGCCAGGGAGTCGGGGACACTGTCTTTGGGTACAGCTGACTTGCAATGAGAGAGGGCAGGTCAGTATATGGGTAAGGGAAATCTTGCTCTGCCACTTCTGGCACATGGGGACATTGGGGAGCCGCCTGTGCCATATAGACGCCTGCACATCAAAGCGCCTTGCTATCTACCCACCACGGCCGGTCACTGTATTTAGTGATGTGGATCTGTGTGAGAGAGGTGTGGATCTGTGTGAGAGAGGTGTGGATCTGCTGCAGCACATGGATCTGCTTATCTGTAACGAATAACGTTTATAAAAATACTAAACATATCTATCGTATTTAACTAAACGTTATTTAAAATTTTATCCCTTACTGTTTGTAAAACATTATTATTCACATAATAAAGTGATCAGTAAGTATATTGTAATATATTTTTTACAGTCACTATTTGTAAAACATTATTATCCACACAATAAAGTGATCACTAAGGGGGGATTTAGGGTTAGGCACCACTAGGGGGTTTTAGGGTTAGGCCCCACCAGGGGGGAATTAGGGTTAGGCACCAACAGGGGGGTCCTAGGGTTAGGCACCACCATGGGGGTCTTATGGTTAGGCACCACCAGGGGAGATTTAGGGTTAGGCACCACCTGTGGGGCCTTAGGGTTAGGCACCACCAGGGGGGATTTAGAGTTAGGCACCACCCGGGGGGTCTTAGGGTTAGGCACCACCAGGGGGATTTAGGGTTAGGCACCACCAGGGGGTCTTAGGGTTAGACACCACCAGGGGGGGTCACCACCAGGGGTTAGGGATAGGTAGACGGAGGGCTATAAACAATATTTTCCGATTTTATTGCATAAAGAATCGATAAATGAAGGTTATACACAATATTATACAATTATAATGATTATACATATATTATCGTTTTTTAACAAACGTAGTTATAAGTTTTACTTTTAAAACAGGGAAAATTATCATTTTCACAATTTGCGATTTCATACACATTATTAAATGTTTTATTAATTTTTAAAACATTATTGTAAATGAAATACAACACAATATTTTTATATGTTAACGCTTATCTATTACACCACGCGCCCTTTTTCCCCGATGCCCTTTTTGCATGTATGCCTCAGTATCTACTACTTGACATAAGGGTGAAGTTGCCACAGTAATGGTAAAGTCCCTTGTACACACATTTTACATCAGCAGGGGTATGATGCTGTGGCAACTAGTGTTGGGCGAACATCTAGATGTTCGGGTTCGGGCCGAACAGGCCGAACATGGCCGCGATGTTCGGGTGTTCGACCCGAACTCCGAACATAATGGAAGTCAATGGGGACCCGAACTTTTGTGCTTTGTAAAGCCTCCTTACATGCTACATACCCCAAATTTACAGGGTATGTGCACCTTGGGAGTGGGTACAAGAGGGAAAAAAATTTAGCAAAAAGAGCTTATAGTTTTTGAGAAAATTGATTGTAAAGTTTCAAAGGAAAAATTGTCTTTTAAATGCTGAAAATGTCATGTTTCTTTGCACAGGTAACATGGTTTTTACCGCCAGGCAGTCATAAATGTAATAAAGAGAAGAGGTTCCATAAACAGGGACCGGTAACGCTAACCCAGCAGCAGCAGCAGCACACGTGATGGAACAGGAGGAGGCGCAGGAGGAGAAGGCCACGCTTTTTGAGACACAACAACCCAGGCCTTGCATGAGGACAAGAAGCGTGCGGATAGCATGCTTTTTACCGCCATGCAGTCATAAATGTAATAAAGATAAGAGGTTCAATAAACAGGGACCGGTAACGCTAACCCAGCAGCAGCAGCAGCACACGTGATGGAACAGGAGGAGGCGCAGGAGGAGAAGGCCACGCTTTTTGAGACACAACAACCCAGGCCTTGCATGAGGACAAGAAGCGTGCGGATATAGCAGCAATGCTTTTTGCCGCCATGCAGTCATAAATGTAATAAAGAGAAGAGGCTCAATAAACAGGGACCGGTAACGCTAACCCAGCAGCAGCAGCAGCACAGAGCACACGTGACGGAACAGGAGGAGGCGCAGGAGGAGAAGGCCACGCTTTGAGACACAACAACCCAGGCCTTGCATGAGGACAAGAAGCGTGCAGATAGCATGCTTTTTACCGCCATGCAGTCATAAATGTAATAAAGATAAGAGGTTCAATAAACAGGGACCGGTAACGCTAACCCAGCAGCAGCAGCAGCAGCACAGAGCACACATGATGGAACAGGAGGAGGCGCAGGAGGAGAAGGCTACGCTTTGAGACACAACAACCCAGGCCTTGCATGAGGACAAGAAGCGTGCGGATATAGCAATGCTTTTTGCCGCCATGCAGTCATAAATGTAATACAGATGAGAGGTTCAATAAACAGGGACCGGTAACGCTAACCCAGCAGCAGCAGCAGCACAGAGCACACGTGATGGAACAGGAGGAGGCGCAGGAGGAGAAGGCCACGCTTTTTGAGACGCAACCCAGGCCTTGCATGAGGACAAAAAGCGTGCGGATATAGCAATGCTTTTTGCCGCCATGCAGTCATAAATGTAATACAGATGAGAGGTTCAATAAACAGGGACCGGTAACGCTAACCCAGCAGCAGCAGCAGCACAGAGCACACGTGATGGAACAGGAGGAGGCGCAGGAGGAGAAGGCCACGCTTTTTGAGACGCAACCCAGGCCTTGCATGAGGACAAAAAGCGTGCGGATATAGCAATGCTTTTTGCCGCCATGCAGTCATAAATGTAATACAGATGAGAGGTTCCATAAACAGGGACCGGAAACGCTAACCCAGCAGCAGCAGCACACGTGATGGAACAGGAGCAGGCGCAGGAGGAGAAGGCCATGCTTTTTGAGACACAACAACCCAGGCCTTGCATGAGGACAAAAAGCGTGCGGATATAGCAGCAATGCTTTTTGCCGCCATGCAGTCATAAATGTAATACAGATGAGAGGTTCAATAAACAGGGACCGGAAACGCTAAACCATCCCAGATGTTCATTGGTCATGTTACTTGGTTGGGGTCCTGGAGTGTTGCGTAGTCATTTCCAATCCAGGATTGATTCATTTTAATTTGAGTCAGACGGTCTGCATTTTCTGTGGAGAGGCGGATACGTGAACCTTGCAGGCAACGGCATTCTTCAAGCTTCGGGTTATTTTGCTGACCACGTGCTCATGCAACTCAGGCACTGCAGAGCGCGCAAAGTGGTAGCGGCTGGGAACCACGTAACGTGGGATGGCCACTGACATCATGCCCTTGAAGCTGTTTGTCTCCACCACTCGATATGGCAGCATTTCGCAGGCCAGAAGCTTGGCTATGCTGGCTCTTACTGCCACGGCCCGGGGGTCATTTGCTGGCAATTTCCTCTTGCGCTCAAACATCTCCGAGACAGACAACTGAACCGTAGGGCTGCACAACGAAGGGCTGTTGGTTGTTGTGTTTGATGAACACTGGGAGACCTCAAGAGCACTACTCCGGAAAGTGACAGTGTCAGCGTCATCTGATTTTTTGGAATGTTTTGAACCACGCAATGGCTGGGCTACTGCTGCTGCTGAGGCGGGTCTGGTGGTGAGTCTGGTGAACCCAAGGGAGGCAGTGTTGCTGGTGGTACCCTGTCCTGCCGCGTTTGCCCACAGAGTGGGATGTTTGGATAGCATGTGGCGGCTCATGCTGGTGGTGGAGAGGTTGTTAATACTTTTCCCCCTGCTCAGGCGGGTCTTGCACACCTTGCAAATCGCCATGGTAACATCCTCAGTGCAGTCTTCAAAGAAAGCCCAGAATTTGGAGCACCTGCCTTGCTGGCGATTTCTGTTTGCGCCTCTTTTGCCTCTCACTTGAACTTCCACGCTTGTGGTGCCTGAAATTGCGCGCCGCCTACCTTGTGGCACAAGGCGAACTCGTGCAGCAGTGGGTTCTTCAACAGACTCATCTGTGCTGCTGCTACGACGGCGATGTTCTCGTTCACAAACAAAATCTGGGTCTATGTCCACATTGTCCATACCCTCCTCTTCCATCTCCTCAAACTCGTCATATGTCATTGTGGGGGGCCGCCGCCGTGGAGTACAGCTCCCCAGCACAACCGTCAGGGGAAACACCTCTTCCCTTGCCCCTCCCTCTTTCACCGGATTTCTTCCTCATTTCACTTATCCTTACAGTACACGCTGACTGGCAGCAGTACAGTGGCAGTACAGAAATGCTATACAGTGGTGGGTGAGCGGTGTACCACTATTGCCAGCAGCGACACAGAGCACAATGCTATACAGTGGCGGGTGAGCGGTGTACTACTGTTCCCAGCAGACAAAGAGTGGCAGTAAACACAATGCTATATAGTGTGGCTGAGCCGTGTACACAGAGTGGCAGTAAACACAATGCTATATAGTCTGCTATATAGTCACCCCGAACGGGGTGATGTTCTGCAGCACCCGAACAGTGGCGAACACTGTTCGCCCAACACTACTGGGAACGCAGATTTTAGTACCTAAACACACGATACAACATGTTTTCCGGGGTCGGACTCTGAGGCACATACAGATGGTCCCGATCATCATCCTCATCATACAACTCTTCTCCTGAGTCTGACCCACCCACCACCTCTGCCACCCCAACATCCCCAGACACAGTCACAGACCCCTCATCGTCCTCAACATTAACTTGGGATGCTGGCCTGAGCCCGACCTCCTCCTCCACATCAGGCCCCATCATCCCCTCAATGGCAGCCCTCATTAATCGCTCTGGCGCCGGACCGATGGACACAACGTTCTCCTCCGGGGAGGGCTGCTGCTGACCACTGGCTGCTGGGGTGGATGTTATAGCTTGCGTGGGGCGTTGGCTGTTGCTGTTGTTGGGAGTGCTGCTCACAGCGGAGGTCTCTGAGGAACTCATGGTGAGCTCATATAGTGGTTGACGGTGAGTGGAGTATTACTGATCCCAGCAATATACACACTGACTGGCAGAGTACGCAATGCTATATAGTCTGGCTGAGCCGTGTACACAGAGTGGCAGTGAACAATGCTATATAGTCTGGCTGAGCGGTGTACACAGAGTGGCAGTACACACAATGCTATATAGTCTGGCTGAGCCATGTACACAGAGTGGCAGTAAACAATGGTATATAGTCTGGCTGAGCGGTGTACACAGAGTGTCAGTAAACAATGGTATATAGTCTGGCTGAGCGGTGTACACAGAGTGTCAGTAAACAATGGTATATAGTCTGGCTGAGCGGTGTACACAGAGTGTCAGTAAACAATGGTATATAGTCTGGCTGAGCGGTGTACACCGAGTGTCAGTAAACAATGGTATATAGTCTGGCTGAGCGGTGTACACAGAGTGTCAGTAAACAATGGTATATAGTCTGGCTGAGCGGTGTACACAGAGTGTCAGTAAACAATGGTATATAGTCTGGCTGAGCGGTGTACACAGAGTGTCAGTAAACAATGGTATATAGTCTGGCTGAGCGGTGTACACAGAGTGTCAGTAAACAATGGTATATAGTCTGGCTGAGCGGTGTACACAGAGTGTCAGTAAACAATGGTATATAGTCTGGCTGAGCGGTGTACACCGAGTGTCAGTAAACAATGGTATATAGTCTGGCTGAGCGGTGTACACAGAGTGTCAGTAAACAATGGTATATAGTCTGGCTGAGCGGTGTACACAGAGTGTCAGTAAACAATGGTATATAGTCTGGCTGAGCGGTGTACACAGAGTGTCAGTAAACAATGGTATATAGTCTGGCTGAGCGGTGTACACAGAGTGTCAGTAAACAATGGTATATAGTCTGGCTGAGCGGTGTACACAGAGTGTCAGTAAACAATGGTATATAGTCTGGCTGAGCGGTGTACACAGAGTGGCAGTACACACAATGCTATATAGTCTGGCTGAGCGGTGTACACAGAGTGGCAGTACACACAATGCTATAGAGTCTGGCTGAGCGGTGTACACAGAGTGGCAGTACACACAATGCTATGTAGTCTGGCTGAGCGGTGTACACAGAGTGGCAGTAAACACAATGCTATATATAGCGTGGCTGAGCGAGGTGCACAGTGGCAGTACACACAATGCTATATAGTCAGGCTGAGCCGTGTACACAGAGTGGCAGTACACACAATGCTATATAGTGTGGCTGAGCGAGCGGTGTACTACTATTCCCAGCAGACACAGAACAGTAAACACAATGCTATATAGTGTGGGTGAGCGAGCGGTGTACCACTATTCCCAGCAGACACAGAACAGTAAACAGAATGCTATATAGTGTGGCTGAACGAGCGGTGTACCACTATTCCCAGCAGACACAGAACAGTAAACAGAATGCTATATAGTGTGGCTGAGCGAGCGGTGTACCACTATTCCCAGCAGACACAGAACAGTGAACAGAATGCTATATAGTGTGGCTGAGCGAGCGGTGTACTACTATTCCCAGCAGACACAGAACAGTAAACAGAATGCTATATAGTGTGGCTGAGCGAGGTACACAGAGTGGCAGTAAACAGAATGCTATATAGTGTGGCTGAGCGAGCGGTGTACTACTGTTCCCAGCAGCGACACACAATGACTGGGGGGGACCCTGGCTAGCGTGGCTGGAGAGCGAACTACCCTGCCTGCCTACCCAAAGCTAAACCCACAGAGAAATGGCGGAGATATGACGTGGTTCGGGTATTTATTTACCCGAACCACGTGACCGTTCGGCCAATCAGAGCGCGTTCGGGCCCGAACCACGTGACCCGTTCGGCCAATCACAGCGCTAGCCGAACGTTCGGGGAACGTTCGGCCATGCGCTCTTAGTTCGGCCATGTGGCCGAACGGTTTGGCCGAGCACCGTCAGGTGTTCGGCCGAACTCGAACATCACCCGAACAGGGTGATGTTCTGCAGAACCCGAACAGTGGCGAACACTGTTCGCCCATCACTAGTGGCAACATGGAAAGGCAGTGGTGTAGCTAAGTAAGGAGTTGTGGGCCCCAGTGCAAGTTTTCCATTGCCCCCCCCCCCCCCAGCACTCTATACATAACAATTGATACGGCACACCAAAACCTGCCAAGAACAAGCACAGTGTCAGAGGTGCAAGAAGGGGATGGGGAACAGTTTGATTACTGATGATGATTACTACTATTCAGAGCATCTATAGACGTGATCATTACCGGTACAAGACCAATAAAGAGCTAATACTGGGCTGAAAGTGGACCCCCTGGGACCCTCTGGCCCAAGGGCCCTGGTGCGGTAACTACCTCTGCATCTCCTATTGCTACGCCACTGTGGAAAGGCCTAGATTTAAAAAACAAATGAAGCCTTGATAGATAGGGATAGTCATTTACCATATAAACGTTAAATACTACTAATAAATCTCCTCCCTTGGAAACCCCCTATGGCTGATAATGTGAACATCTAGTGGAGATATGTGGAAACAAGTGTCATATTGTGTGTACCGCTGATACTTACAGTGTCCAGCCAGAGTCCAGATTCTGCCACAAATGATGAAAAACTGCCAGACAAGGACTGGTGGCACAAGGCAGAGCCAAACGTAGCAGAGCAGTTGGAAAAACATGTTGTAGAAGTAAGATATAGCCAAATTCAGGGATCAGTTCAGAGAGAACACCAGGTATGCTGCTGCATCAAATGCTGCTAAGCCTGGAGTGACAGTTGAGGTGGCTCATGCAGCAGCTTGAGACCATAACTGCCACTGCTGGAGGCTGGCTCATGCAGCAGTGTGAGACCATAACTGCCACTGCTAGAGGCTGGCTCATGTAGCATCATGTGACCATAGCTAATGACAACAGATAGCACAGCAATGATAATGATTAGAATGGTGCTTTTTCTCTACTATAATATGCAGAATATAGAAGCAGTGAGTACAGTGCTCCTCAGAAGCGCCTCTTTCAGGCTTTAGATACAGGTCTGTGTAAATAAATGTATTATTTAAAGCCCAGTTTCAGGATTTTTAAATTAACATTTTTTGGTATATTCACAGTGTATATTTTCCTGTATGTGAAAACACAACTTTCCAGACATTGACTGGAGTATTGAGGCTACCCATTCTGGTAAAAGCAGCAGATTTCTGGCAGCACTACAGGACAATTACTTGACTCAAATGGTAACGGAACCAACTAGGGGGCATGCGTTACTGGATCTGATCATTTCTAATAGACCAGATAATGTATCAAATGTGCAGGTTCAAGAACATTTGGGAAATAGTGATCACAACATGATAACGTTTGATCTGGTGACTGATAGGCCACGGGGCAGCGGGACCACTAAAACTATGAATTTTAGAAAAGCAAAGTTCACTCAAATTAGGCAGGCACTAAGTTTGGTGAACTGGGATAATGTACTACAAGGGGAAGACACTGAAGGGAAATGGCAAGCTTTTAAACTTATACTCAATCAATACTGTAGTATGTATATCCCATATGGAAACAAAATGTCTAGGAATAAAAAAAGGCCTCTATGGATGAATAGAAAGGTTAAAGATAAAATGAAGAGGAAAAAGAATGCCTATAAGGTCTTAAAACAGGAGGGGACCGAGGCTGCACTAAGCAATTATAAGGAGTGCAATAAAAATTGTAAAAAAGAAATTAGGCAGGCAAAGATTGAAGCTGAAAAACAAATCGCTAAGGATATCAAATCTAACCCAAAAAAGTTTTACAAGTACATTAACTCTAAAACAAGAAAGGTTGACTGTATAGGACTCCTAAAGGATGAGGATGGGAACTCAATGGTGGATGACCAAGGTAAGGCAGAGTTATTAAATGCTTTCTTTGCTTCTGTCTTCACAAAAGAAACAGCACTGTTGCAAACTACAGAGGCAGAAGAGTCTCAATCTTCTAACTGTAATATTAAATACTTAACGCAGGAAGAAGTGAAGGCAAGACTAAATAAATTAAAAATAGACAAGGCACCTGGCCCGGATGGCATGCATCCTCGGGTCCTAAGGGAATTAAGTTCAGTTATAGATAAACCCCTTTATCTTATCTTTTGTGACTCTCTTGCAACTGGCAGAGTCCCAGTGGATTGGCGTACAGCCCACGTTTTCCCATTATTTAAGAAGGGCAAAAAATCTGATCCAGGAAATTATAGACCTGTAAGTTTAACATCAGTTGTATGCAAACTATTTGAGGGGTTACTAAGAGATACTATACATGACTTCATAGTAGAAAATAATCTTATTTCTCAGCATCAACATGGGTTTACTAAAGACAGGTCCTGTTTGACTAACATGCTCAGCTTTTATGAGGTAGTGAATGCTATTATGGATATTGGGAATGCTGTAGATGTGATATACTTGGACTTTGCAAAGGCCTTCGACACTGTTCCCCACAAAAGTCTGGTGCAAAAGTTGAGGATGCAAGGACTGGGGAAGAGTCTGTGTTCATGGATAGGGAACTGGCTAATGGACAGAAAACAAAGAGTTGTGGTCAATGGATCGTACTCAAAATGGGAGACTGTTAGCAGTGGGGTCCCACAGGGGTCTGTTCTGGGTCCAGTGCTCTTCAATTTATTTATTAATGACCTAGTAGATGCAGTAGTGAGCAATGTTGCTATTTTTGCAGATGATACAAAATTGTGCAGAATCATCAACTCTCAGGAAGATAGTGTCATATTGCAACAGGATCTGGATAGGATGGCTATATGGGCACATACATGGCAGATGAAATTCAATGTTGACAAATGTAAGGTCATGCATTTTGGACGTACTAATGGTCTAGCACCATACAAAATAAATGGGATACAGTTGGGGACATCAAACTTGGAGAAGGACTTAGGAGTACTCATTGACAACAAGTTAAATAATCGTACTCAATGCCAAGCAGCTGCAGCTAAAGCTAACAAAATTTTGGGATGCATTAAAAGGGAAATAAAAACCCGAGATGCTAGCATAATATTGCCCCTGTTTAACTCTCTAGTAAGGCCACATCTGGAATATGGAATTCAGTTCTGGGCACCACATTACAAAAAAGATATTGCAGTTTTAGAGCAGGTGCAGAGACGAGCAACAAAATTGATGCGTGGGATGGAAGGTCTCACTTATCGAGAAAGGTTAGATAAACTGGGTTTATTTAGTCTAGAGAAAAGACGCCTTAGAGGGGATCTAATTAACATGTATAAATACATCAGAGGGCAATATATTACCTTGGCGGATGAGCTTTTTGTCCCTAGGCCTTCTCAAAGGACTAAAGGAAATGATCTGCGCATGGAGGAAAAACGTTTTAACCATTTATTTAGGAAAGGGTTCTTTACAGTAAGAGTGATTAAGATGTGGAATGCATTGCCACAGGAAGTCGTTATGGCAAACTCTATACCTGCATTTAAAGGGGGCTTAGATGCTTTCCTTGCGTTGAAAGACATCCATGGCTACAATTACTAGGTAATGCCTAATGATGTTGATCCAGGGATTTTATCTGATTGCCATCTGGAGTCGGGAAGGAATTTTTCCCTTTAGGGGCTAATTGGACCATGCCTTGTAAGGGTTTTTTCGCCTTCCTCTGGATCAACAGGGATATGTGAGGGAGCAGGCTGGTGTTGTACTTTATACTGGTTGAACTCGATGGACGTATGTCTTTTTTCAACCAAAATAACTATGTAACTATGTAACTATGTAATTAGCTCTGACAGCACATGTTAATCAATAGGCTGGTTCACATCCCAAAAATGTTTGTATGCATGTCAAAAAAAGCCTTAGTAACTACTACTTTCCATGAGGATGCAGTTACTACAGCAATAGTAAAGGCCCTGGTACCACTACATCAGCAGGGTTTTGCTATAGCTTCTAGCTCAGGGTGCAGAGGCCTAACAATGGCGGGTAACAATTTCCCTGGGGAATACAAGCCTGCATGGGGCACATGTAGTTAGCAGTGGGAGGGGGGCTGTAGGCTGTCCATTTTCTTATTTATTGACAAATATGTTGAAATCTGTCATTTAAGGTTTTATACATCACTTTTTCATGCCAAGCTTTAAAATCTATTTTCTCAAAAACTACAAAGGGCCTTTTTCCACTACACAGCTGAATCGCAAAATCGTAAATCGCTAGTGATTTTTAAATTAAAATTACTTTATCATAGAAATCATGAGAAGTATTTTCCACTATAGTGATTTGGGACCGATTTTCAGAAGGATAATGCAATGCAAATGAACATCGCAAATTGCATAACAAAATGAATAAAAAAATCGCAATCGCTGGCGTTTGTGATTTGTGATTGCGATTGCTAGTGGAAAAGGGCCCAAAGTGTTTTTTTCTTTGCCATAAATAGTGAATTTGTGTCAGGGGCTTCGCAATTAACGTGGACAGTCAGCACCAAAGGCTTTAATGCAAAATTCATGGAACTCTAAATGTAACTCTTGAAGGATACCAGAGCTGAATGAAAAAGTAAAAAAGTCCTCCGTTCCCTTTCTATTATTGCGCAAACACCCCCCGCCAGGTCAAGCATTAGTGCGCAGGCGCTGACCCAGCTACGTTCTGGGCATGCGCAGAGCACTCCCGGCAGCGGGTGCATGATTAATGATGTGTGCTTTCTGATTCCTTATGGTAGCCACTAATGATCCACTCTTTTTCATCCAATCTTACCAAATCTATGTAGTATAAGGGTAAATTGAGTGAATATACTGAATGGATACTTCTGGTCTGGTGCTGTTTATATTGGGTACTTTTTCTTGTTTTTCTCTATGCTATGTTGATCAATCAGCTAACAGATAATTGTCAGCTAGTGGCTTTCACTAGGCTGCCTTTCGGTAGACTGTTTCCACCTATAGTGGAAATTTACATGTTACGAAAATGTTTTGCTCATCATTAGATACTTGTTTAATTCAACAGAAATTCATGAAATACAAGGGGAAATGTGGTCGATTTCATCAGGGGATTGATTTGTAAGGCTCTGACCGGCTGGCCAGGGCCCTGGGATCATAAATCACTTTTACTCTGTGTATAGACTACAATAGGAAGATGTAAGGGACGGTGAAATGAAATAAGCAAAAACATGCCCATAACCAGCCATTCATCATGTCTCACTCCTTCTGGTTGTAGCCTATACAGGAAGCAGACGTGATTTATGATCCCATGATCACGGCAAGCCAGTCATTGCCTTACAAATCAATCACCTGATCAACTGACCACATAGTTCTCTGTGAATTCTCTTTGATGACATTTTAGTAAAATTAATGTATCATCTCTACTCTTCAATAATCTGATCTATGCGCTGATGTTGCTTTCAGTAGGGATGCTCAGTGAAATTGAAATTTCCACATTTCCAATCGGAATTCTGCGGAAATCAGATTTACCGCAGCTCGGTACTTTTAGCCCAATCACAGAACTCAAAAAAGCATTGGACCAATCAGGGGATGCAGAATTTTTCTGCAAAAATTGGATTGCCGTGGTAACTTTAGACCAATCCCAGTTTTTTCAATTTCCGATTCTCCGAATTCCGACTTTTTTTTGTCTGATGCAAAAAATTAGAAATAAAATACTCCTCAGACATTGGAAAATCAGAAATCATAAATATTGGAATCTGTAAACTGAAAAAAACAGAAAATGGGAAATCAGAAAATCGGAAATTAGCATTGGCAGAAATCGGGATTTCCGCAGAATTGGAAATGGGCATTTCCAACCTTCTCTAACTTTCAGAGAGCCTTTGCAACTTGGTGGTGATTGTGAGGGCGTGTTTCCAGTAGCGCGGAAACCGGGCCTAATCCGCACAGTTTCCCCTCAGGCAAATCGCGCGGGGAAACTCTGCTATAGGAAACAATGGCGCCGCTGGCTGAATCGCTTACCTTAGCGATTCGGCCGAGATTGCCATCAGTTTCCATGGGGGAGGCGGTGAATCCCATAGCCGTGCATGGCACGGCTTATGGGATTCGTCAGCGCTCCCGCAGACCAGGAAGTGCCACCGCACGTCTCGCAGCCGTGCGCTGCACTAGTGGAAACTGGCTCTCAAACTGAACAGCAAACATTTTTATGCACCACAGACTCCAGTATTTGACAATCCCATCCTGTGAGTGTGTGAGGTCTACCTATTTGTGGCTGAACCGTAGGTGCTCCTATGTATCTACACTTTATAAATTCAGAACTGATCATTCCTTGGCAGGTACTGCAGAGTTGTAACTTGTCAAACGAATTTGCTGAACAGGTGGCATCCTGTAACTGTGCCACACTGGAAGTCACTGAACCGCTGTATGCCACTGAGGTTTTGCAGACTGATTTTATGCATCTACATCAGCCAAAGGCATTGATTAGACGTGGTATTGATACACTTTTGGCTGGAGAGCTAGATATCTGCTGATATAAACATTCTATGTTTACAGTTTATGCAAAGCGGCTACTTTCTTTAAATATGTTGTGTTGGAAACAGCAGATGTTAGAGGATGTGAAATTTGAAAAGCACTAAATTCCTTTCTTCAATTTTCCTCCCTAGATGAGTTTATGAATTCGTCTCCCAATACAGTCTGCTTCGATAATATTGCTCTGTGTTATTATTATTCTCCCAAAGGGAGCAGATAATTATCCTCCAGTCAATCACCGTGAAAAACAGAAGCAGTAATACATTCCAATAAGGGTCCACTAAGCCATAAGGCTTGCTGGCCCCTCCTTCCACAATCCTCAGCAGCTCCTATTGAACTGAAAGATTTTCAATGTTTTCTTGAGCAGATCTCTCCTCTTGCATTTCTGTTCAGGAGCCGATTCAGGAGAGACAGAGGAAACTCCACACACTGCTGGCTAGTAGAAATCAGTGAGTATTTCTCGATTTAACATTTTTTCTGCATTTCTTTTATAAGTGTATCAGAAGATATTTTAAAGCTTTTTTGTTGTTGTTTTATCTTACTTAAAAAACATATTTATTTTAGTCTTTTTTTTTTCAATATGCATGTTTAAAAGATCTGTTGTTCATGTTCATCACACTAGAGCTTTCTTTGCATGAGTAGTTATTAAGCTGCGAAAAAAAGTGTCATCTTATTGCCAATCTGAGCACCAAAAAGGTTCTTTTATACTAAGTGCACATTTTTGGCAAATGAGCTGTTTTACATTTATTAATCTACTATCTCATGGATTGTTTTTCCTCAGTTGTTTTTCAGTTCTGAAAGTTTTGACGTTACTGTGTGCTGGAATTTTAGCCTGATGTAATGAGGGCTTAGCAAAGCCCTAGTGGGATATGATCCGTTCCGGGAGACAATATTGTTAATGTCCATTCAGAAACAGTGCAGGTTAAGGTGGGAAAAACAAGTGTGCTATTTTTAGTGAATGTTGTACTGATTCAATTACCTAGCAACGCATCCCAGGTCTCTGATAGCAAGCCTGCCAGGGGGTGGGGGGAGATTTTCATCATATCATTTCAGGAAACCTTGCATAATCTTGTGAATTGGGAGTCAGTGAATGCAGGTGATTGCTTTAAGCACATTCACACTTACTCTCTACAACTGGGGAGGGGGAGTGGAACTGCCCCATGCTTCCACTGAAATCCAAATTTTAATAACAGAAACTGATTTAAAAATACAGTGGAACCATGCCAGCTTCATTAGAAAGAAATCTAAAATAAATTTGACATATTTTCAAAAATTATAAACAGGATTTATTTCAAATGGGATTTTTAAGTATTATTCTTATACCTTTCTTGCTGGATTATTTTTTATGTGAAATTCTTTGATGTGTTTAGGGCTGATATAGTATCTCCTGTCTCTGTGTACAAGCTTCCCTGCATGTATGACCACACTCCATAGCAATTAGCTTGATATATCTGAAATATCTCTGATCTTGCAGGAGGATGATAGTGTAGAAGCGAGCTGGCATTTTCTCACACATTTTGTGTTACCTTTTAGTGTGTTTTTACATTTTCTTTTACAGAAAGTTTGAAGTGTAGCCGTTGATTAAAAGTACAAATATACTGCATTATTAAACTATTCCCTGTAATAAGATTTAAGAATCCTTTACATTCAGACAGCTTGCCTTCACCAATGCTTGTCTGCAGCGCCTGTCTGCAGCTTCAGCCTTTGTCTGCTATACAGATTCCCCAAATAGCCCTACCGCTACATTTACACTATCACTGTATTAATATCCATGTCCTTACAGATCACAGTCTGGAAACTCTCTTGCATTGAAGCTCAATAACAGGAACTCAGTCTAAATAGCTGCAACAGCTGCAGAATGAATTTGAGGGCAAAGTCACTAATTAACCTCTGTCTGTTTGGAAGTATATTTGCATTAATAACCAGTGATTATTCTTATATTTATCTGTGAATAAAAGAGAAAGTAAAGGTTACCTTTTTAATACCTGGAAGTGTTCTCCTCTTAAAGGGTAAAACTCTGCACTGCTAGTTTGTCATATGATTCAATGACATCATTAATGGTTAGGTAAAAGTATATCTACCACTAGTTTTCAGCACTGTTCACTGCACTTTCAATAGGAAATTAATGTAATTACTCTACCTTCAATGTAGTGTATTGAGTGCAGAATTTATAGAGTGATATGCCAAGCACAACACCAGTGGAACAGAGTGGCGAATGCTAAGTAAGCTGTCATTCGGGCAGATTTTTCAAAACCAGTGAAAGGAAAACTGCAGCAAACCTAGTGCAAAAGTAGAGCAAATGCTTAGCTCAAAGGTTCTGATTGGTTGATCTTATCAGCTGTTCCAGTTTTGCATCTATTTTGCACAAGGATTGCTCCAGTTTTCCTTGCATTGGTTTCGATACATTTGTACCATAATGTCTTACAAATAACACACAGTGGAAAAGGGCACAGAAGAGAAACCCAACTGTTATCCTCTTCTTCTATATGGAGGTTTGATTGCAGTGGATACAGCCTCTTCAATACTCTAGCCTTTTGGTTGTGTGGGTTTTTATTTTATTTTTTTTAATTTTCCACCAGCGGTACCTATGATCCTTCATTGAAAGAATGGTGTATTCCTTTGTCTCTCACAGGCAGTCATCTAAAATCAGTCATCTAAAATCATGTTTGTCCACAAGATGTCAGTGAAGAGCCCTTGAAACATATGGCATTGTATTACTCTGACAAGCCTCCTTTTTTCAACAACTAAATATTTGTAAAGTGGTTTTCTCCTGTAAGACCCAAAGCAAATAAGGTTGTCTCAGATCAGTACATAGATGCGGTTTGTGATGTGTTACAAGGGGAAAAGTTATGTGATAATAAATGCCAGATTAAACGGGTGGTTTTTCAGTTTTGATTTATATACCTCCAGAGTTGGAGCTGTCTTGAATGGGTGTGGCAAGGCATTACAAGGGGTAGGGGCAGCATACCGGAAGGCTCTGGCTCCAGAGGTTTTGAGTTGGGCTCTGGCTCCAGAGGTTTTGAGTTGAGCTCTGGCTCCAGAGGTTTTGAGTTGAGCTCTGGCTTCAGAGGTTTTGAGTTGGGCTCTGGCTCCAGAGGTTTTGATTTGGGCTCTGGCTCCAGAGGTTTTGACTTGGGCTCTGGCTCCAGAGGTTTTGAGTTGGGCTCTGGCTCCATAGGTTTTGAGTTGGGCTCTGGCTCCATAGGTTTTGAGTTGGGCTCTGGCTCCATAGGTTTTGAGTTGGGCTCTGGCTCCAGAGGTTTTGAGTTGGGCTCTGGCTCCAGAGGTTTTGAGTTGGGCTCTGGCTCCAGAGGTTTTGAGTTGGACTCTGGGGGTGGTCATGTTATTAGATCCTGTCGATCAGAGATTGTTGGAGGTGTGATATAGTTGCAACAAATCATTCAGGTATCTGGGGTCTAGGTTGTGTAAAAATTTCAATATCAGCATGCCAATTTTGTAGAGCATTCTAAATTTCTCAGTCAGAGAGCTTTCCCAGCCTTGTTCCAGCAAAGAGTGTTTGCTCAGAGGTGTATCTAATGCGGGAGTAGTCCTGCACAGAGGGCAAAAACAGGACTCCTCCACCCTCTAGAGCAGGCGCTCTTGTGCTCTCACAGTTCTTATTGGGCGCTCATGGTGGTTGCACTGTTATGAAGGGGATCTTGGGGGTCACACTAGTTCTATATGACCGGTGAAGGCTCTTCTCGATGAGAGTTTGAAAAATAGTAATTACTTGACATCACCTGATCAATGAAATGATACACAGAAAAAAAGCTTTATTAACCTCCCTGGTGGTAATCCCAAGTGTAGCTCGGGGTAGGAATTAGAAGCTGCACTCGGGGTAGCTAAAAAAACAGCGCTGTAAGCTTACCTGGGTCCTGTGCAGGGATTCTAGGACACTTCTGCTGGCCACCGGGATCCCCATCTTCTCTGCTTCTACCTCCGGCATGCGGCGTGATGTCATCAGCGGGGGACAGCACTAAATTTAAAGTGGACCCAAATTCTTGCACAGGACAGAAGGAAATCGGAGAAATGCACCCCGGTAAGTATATAGAGAGTTTAGCCTGTCTAATTCCCCCATCTGGACCTGAACGGATGCACAGTTTAGAAGGAAACATAGAGAAATGCACCCAGTATGTATACAGAGAGTTTAGCCTATCTAATTCCCCCATCTGAACCTCAACTCTTGCACAGCACAGAAGGAACACATAGAGAAATGCAGCCAGTATGTATTTAGAGAGTTTAGCCTGTCTGATTCCTTCTTATTTGTCTTAAATCTCAAGTTGTAATTTGATCTCTCCCTGTGTCAACTAACTGCCATGCAAGAGATGGCAGGTAAGCTCATATGAAAGCACAGGATGTTAACAATATAGCTATAGGCAAGGCCAAATTTTTACTGTCGCCGTCCCCAGTAGAGATGGCCTGAACAGTTCACATGCGAATGTATTCGCGCTAACAACGCGAGTTCGCATTTGTGTCAAACCGCAAACTTTAAGCAAGTTCGACCCGCCCCCTATACCACATCTTTGGGCTAAACTTTGACCCTCTACATCACAGTCAGCAGACACATGGCAGCCAATCCCTCCTGGAGCTCCCCCTCCTTATAAAAGGCAGCAGCATCTGCCATTTTCTCACTCTAACTGCTGCTGCTATAAGTGAGAGAAGGGAGAGAGGTTGCTGGAGAGATAGAGAAAGCTTAGTTAAGTCTTGTTAGCTTGCTCCTTGCTATTTGTTGCCAGCTCTTTTGAGAGCTAATGTTCTTGTGATGTGTTTTTTTTTTTTTGTGTGGCCCACTGACACTGCATAGACAGCCCTGTCTGTCGCAGCTGGTCCTTGCTAATTGCTATACTGTGCCAGATCCAGCACATTCAGTGCATACCTTTTCACTGCACCTGTGTGACGGCACATTGTATCATTCCACCAGCAGTCACTGCATACATTTTCACTGCACCTGTGTGACTGCACATCGTATTATAGCAGCAGTCACTGCATACCTTTTCACTGCACCTGTGTGACTGCGCATTGTATTACAGCAGCAGTCTGTGTATACCTTTCACTGCACCTGTGTGACTGCACATTGTATGATAGCAGCAGTCACTGCATACCTTTTCACTGCACCTGTGTGACTGCGCATTGTATTATAGCAGCAGTCACTGCATACCTTTTCACTGCACCAGTGTGACTGCACATTGTATTATAGCAGCAGTCAGTGAATACCTTTCACTGCACCTGTTTGACTGCACATTGTATTATAGCAGCAGTCACTGCATACCTTTCACCGCTCCTGTGTGACTGCACATTTTATTATAGCAGCAGTCACTGCATACCTTTTCACCGAACCTGTGTGACTGCACACTACATTAGTCCAGTCAGTGCATACCTTTCACTGCATCTGTGACTGCACATTGTATTATATCTGGCAGTCAGTGCATACCTTTTGCTTGAATGGATGGCAGACTTGACCTCCATAACAGATTCCCGTTAAAGGATTTTAAAAGTATTTGTCTCATCATCATACAGCAGGGCCTCGCAAGAGTCCTCCTGTATTGTTATTTTTTTGTCACTACCTCCCTGAGTCGGGACTTGTGTGCCATGCCTGCTGCCTTCCTTGGATGTGTGGTGGTAGCCATTTCTCAGGCTCCCACTCCGGACCAGAATCGAAAAAAATAGATGTAAGCTTTAACAATGGTAGAGAAAGAACCATCGACAGTCTGAGCAGTGATGAACCCTTGGCCTACTGGGTGCACAGGCTTGAACTGTGGCCAGAGCTGTCACAATTTGCCATCCAACTTCTGGCTTGCCCTGCCTCAAGCGTCCTAGAAAGGAACTTCAGCGCAGCTGGAGGCATTGTCAGTGAGAAGAGAAGTCGCCTAGTTCAAAAAAGTGTTTAGTACCTCACCTTTATCAAAATGAATAAGCCATGGATCCCGGAAGGCTACTGCCTGCCCGAAGACTAAGTCAGTCCCCACACAGCATCTCTGCATGCCTGCCTGCTGGCTGCTGCCTGCCCCAAGACTAAAGTCAATCCCCACATAGCATCTCTGCTTGCAGGCCACTTGACTGCCTTCTCCGCCACCACCAACAGGGTCCAGGACTCCAGGTGGATTCCTGAATTTTTTAGGCCACTAACAAAAAGAATAAAAAAAATTCTGGTGCGTGTACATGCCTGCCTAATTTGTCTGGCTGCACTGCGGCTGCAAAAACAAAACAAAAGGCATGTACATACAGTGGCTTGCAAAAGTATTCGGCCCCCTTGAAGTTTTCCACATTTTGTCACATTACTGTCACAAACATGAATCAATTTTATTGGAATTCCATGTGAAAGACCAATACAAAGTGCTGTACACGTGAGAAGTGGAACAAAAATCATACATGATTCCAAACATTGTTTACAAATCAATAACTGCAAAGTGGGGTGTGCGTAATTATTCGGCCCCCTGAGTCAATACTTTGTAGAACCACCTTTTGCTGCAATTACAGCTGCCAGTCTTTTAGGGTATGTCTCTACCAGCTTTGCACATCTAGAGACTGAAATCCTTGCCCATTCTTCTTTGCAAAACAGCTCCAGCTCATTCAGATTAGATGGACAGCGTTTGTGAACAGCAGTTTTCAGATCTTGCCACAAATTCTCGATTGGATTTAGATCTGGACTTTGACTGGGCCATTCTAACACATGAATATGTTTTGTTTTAAACCATTCCATTGTTGCCCTGATTTCATGTTTAGGGTCATTGTCCTGATGGAAGGTGAACCTCCGTCCCAGTCTAAAGTCTTTTGAGGACTCCAAGAGGTTTTCTTCCAAGATTGCCCTGTATTTGGCTCCATCCATCTTCCCATCAACTCTTACCAACTCCCCTGTCCCTGCTTAAGAGAAGCACCCCCAGAGCATGATGCTGCTCCCACCATATTTGACAGTGGGGAAGGTGTGTTCAGAGTGATGTGCAGTGTTAGTGCACATTAGTGCACCCCTCCACTTGTTAGACCCCTTGAAACATTTTTTTCATCACTTTTGTGGCCAGAAACAGTGTTAGTAGTTTTTCAAGTTCGCCTGCCCATTGAAGTCTACTGCGGTTCGCGAAGTTCGCCGGTTTGTGAACTTTTTTGCGAGTTCGTGTTCCTGGTTCACGAACCGAAATTCGCTGGTTCTCACCATCTCTAGGCCCCAGTCTGGCAGGCTAGCAGGGTATGCAAAGTGGGCAGCAGGGAACTTTTATAGTTACCTGTCTGGACAGCTAGATCGGCTTCTTCTCTCCTCCACTGCGGCGATGATGTAACCCTGACATGTCTTCTTGGTTCCGATCACATGATACGGCATGTTATTGGGATCCAGGAGACCATGTCAGCATTACCATGCCACACGGTAATGGAAGAATCTCTTCCACCATGCCTCTTCCACCACCGGGTGGGGCTGTAATGCAGATACTGCCTTTTAGATCCCCTTCACGTCATATCATGTGATCAGATTTGACCAGGATCCAGAAGACCTGCTGGAAGTTCAGAGCCACGGGTGGAGGAAGAGAAGAAGCCATACGGAACAGGTAACTATAACTGCTCCCTGCCACCAGCTCATTTGGCTGCACTAGGCAGCTAAACGAGATTTGCCAGCAAAGATTTTCATCGGACAGCAGTCTTCAAATGAAAAATTTTGTTTAAAGCTGCTAATGTAATGAGTTACTTATGATTGGATTGCACCACTTGTTTAGGTTACAACAAGGTGTGCCAGCCAAGTTTTGCTTCTATGAAATGTAAAATGTTTAGAAAATCCCACCTCCATCCTTATTTCTCCATCTGCTATTTCTGGGAATGGTTGGAAATGAAATAGAATTTACCTCTCAGTAGCAGCAGTGGTTAGACTTTGCACAGGATGTGAATATCTTATCTAGCAATCTTTTTGAAGCACAGCCAATCCTTGTGTCCCAGTGTGGATATTTTAGCCACACTGTATTTGTTTAATATTCTGTTTATTTGGAAGTTTTAAGGTTGTAAAGGTTTCTTTCAGAAAGAAGGTTTTCTCTGTGAGCCTCTCCAGGGAAGGAAGAGTTATGCAAGCCAAGCCTCTCCCGCCAGCGAGTCTGTCCATCTTGAAAGTAGACTGTGACTGCTGAGAATAATGTTACTAAATCAAATATGTGAGGAGGTGGCTGCCAGATTGTTTAGTGGGACATATGTTTGCTGTATAATTGTAAACTAAGATGAGCTTGTCTAACCGAAGCCCAGAGTCCCATCTGATGTGTACATTTAATAAGAGCGCCTGTTAACTTGGAAGCCTTCTGTTGTCGATGGTTTGAATAACAGTAAAGTAATATTACTGATAAATTAGCTCACACTTATCCCCTCCTCCCAAGGGCCACCCACCACCAGGGCAGTCCAAAAAGTACTGCCGTGTGGGGCCCGGGGACAGTCTGAGGCCTGGCCAGGCCGGCAGCTCAAGTGATACTGGGAAGGGGGGGGGGGGGGGCTATTCTTTCCTCCCTCTCCTGTGCTCCCCAGCATGCAGAGCTATGCGTGCAGCAGCAGTGGGGTTCAACATACTTACCTCCTCCAGACGTTAGGAGTCCCCTCTGTCCTCTGTAGCCTCACCCATTCTCTACTCTCTGAGTCTCATGCACATCATGTCCCCCAGAGAAATCTGGGTTGTGAGGACCATTAGTCCACCAGGGAAATCTGGATTGTGGGAACCATTCGGCCGCCAGGGAAAGCTTGGATGGTGGGGACTACTAAATCACCAAGAAAAGCTGGAGGGAGGGTCAGTAGACTACCAGAGAAAGCTAGATGGGAGGGACCACTAGAGCATTCTGTAAGGGTAGGTAGCATTGTTAGACCAACCGGGGTGAGGGACCATTACCCCACCAGGCAAAGCTTTATGGATATAGGGGGACCACTAGACATCCAAGACAATACTGTAAGGGGTATAGAAGGACACTAGATTAAAAGGAGTACTGTAAAGGGGAGTGGTTTGGGAAATGTTCTGCCTAATTATGATTCTTTTCTTGGGAAACACTGCCTTTTTTTTTGTTTTCTTTTTTTTTTTTGTTCAAAATTGCTTTTTTTCAGCATATTGAGATTTTTGGTGTAGGGGGGAGTGGAGTTAGGGTTGACCCAATAGGTTTGCCCATTATGGGGACCCAAACATTTCTGATGGCAGCCCAACCCCTCCACCTATGCCTAACATTACCCCCAACTACACCTTACTCTAACATTGATTGGAAACGGATTTCTAAATTCAGCTGCAGTGAGGGCAGGTCTGGCTCCAGGATTCTTATGGTTGGGGACATAGTGAGTGCAGGTTAGTCCTTACTCAGCCAGTGCTGTAGCTGTTGTACCCAAACAGTCTATCAGGTTCTGCAGAACTATTTACTGTGGATGCTGCTGTGGGCTCCTGTGCACAGTTCAGTTGACAGGCCCCATACTATCTGTCCTTAGAAAGAAAGTATATGATGGATAATGAGAACAGTATGTGGCAGCAAATAGCATATATATATATATATATATAGTGGTGTGAGAAACTATTTGCCCCCTTCCTGATTTCTTATTCTTTTGCATGTTTGTCACACTTAAATGTTTCTGCTCATCAAAAACTGTTAACTATTAGTGAAAGATAACGTAATTGAACACAAAATGCAGTTTTAAATGATGTTTTTTATTATTTAGTGAGAAAAAAAACTCCAAATCTACCTGGCCCTGTGTGAAAAAGTGATTGCCCCCCTTGTTAAAAAATAACTTAACTGTGGTTTATCACACCTGAGTTCAATTTCTGTAGTCACCCCCAGGCCTGATTACTGCCACACCTGTTTCAATCAAGAAATCACTTAAATAGCTATCTGACACAGAGAAGTAGACCAAAAGCACCTCAAAAGCTAGACATCATGCCAAGATCCAAAGAAATTCAGGAACAAATGAGAACAAAGTACTGTAATTGAGATCTATCAGTCTGGTAAAGGTTATAAAGCCATTTCTAAAGCTTTGGGACTCCAGCGAACCACAGTGAGAGCCATTATCCACAAATGGCAAAAACATGGAACAGTGATGAACCTTCCCAGGAGTGGCCTGCCGACCAAAATTACCCCAAGAGCGCAGAGAAAACTCATCCGAGAGGCCACAAAAGACCCCAGGACAACATCTAAAGAACTGCAGGCCTCACTTGCCTCAATTAAGGTCATTGTTCATGACTCCACCATAAGAAAGAGACTGGGCAAAAATGGTCTGCATGGCAGATATCCAAGGCGCAAACCCCTTTTAAGCAAAAAGAACATTAAGGCTCGTCTCAATTTTGCTAAAAAAAAAAACATCTCAATGATTGGCAAGACTTTTGGGAAAATACCTTGTGGTAAGGAGACAAAAGTTGAACTTTTTGGAAGGTGCGTGTCCCGTTACATCTGGCGTAGAAGTAACACAGCATTTCAGCAAAAGAACATCATACCAACAGTCAAATATGGTGGTGGTAGTGTGATGGTCTGGGGTTGTTTTGCTGCTTCAGGACCTGGAAGGCTTGCTGTGATAGATGGAACCATGAATTCTACTGTCTACCAAAAAATCCTGAAGGAGAATGTCCGGCCATCTGTTCGTCAACTCAAGCTGAAGCGATCTTGGGTGCTGCAGCAGGACAGTGACCCAAAACACACCAGCAAATCCACCTCTGAATGGCTGAAGAAAAACAAAATGAAGACTTTGGAGTGGCCTAGTCAAAGTCCTGACCTGAATCCTATTGAGATGTTGTGGCATGACCTTAAAAAGGCGGTTCATGCTAGAAAACCCTCAAATAAAGCTGAATTACAACAATTCTGCAAAGATGAGTGGGCCAAAATTCCTCCAGAGCTCTGTAAAAGACTCGTTGCAAGTTATCGCAAATGCTTGATTGCAGTTATTGCTGCTAAGGGTGGCCCAACCAGTTATTAGGTTCAGGGGGCAATTTCTTTTTCACACAGGGCCATGTAGGTTTTGAGTTATTTTTCTCACTAAATAATAAAAACCATCATTTAAAACTGCATTTTGTGTTCAATTATGTTATCTTTGACTAATAGTTAACGGTTTTTGATGAGCAGAAACATGTAAGTGTGACAAACATGCAAAAGAATAAGAAATCAGGAAGGGGGCAAATAGTTTTTCACACCACTGTATATAGTGAGTGCAGAATTATTAGGCAAGTTGTATTTTTGAGGAATCATCTTATTATTGAACAACAACCATGTTCTCAATAAACCCCAAACAACTCATTACTATCTAAGCTGAATATTTTTGAAAGTAGTTTTTAGTTTGTTTTTAGTTTTAGCTATTTTAGGGGGATATCTGTGTGTGCAGGTGACTATTACTGTGCATAATTATTAGGCAACTTAACAAAAAAACAAATATATACCCATTTCAATTATTTATTTTTACCAGTGAAACCAATATATCATCTCAACATTCACAAATGTACATTTCTGACATTCAAAAACAAAACAAAAACAAATCAGTGACCAATATAGCCACCTTTCTTTGCAAGGACACTCAAAAGCCTGCCATCCATGTATTCTGTCAGTGTTTTGATCTGTTCACCATCAACATTGCGTGCAGCAGCAATCACAGCCTCCCAGACACTGTTCAGAGAGGTGTAGTGTTTTCCCTCCTTGTAAATCTCACATTTTATGACGGACCACAGGTTCTCAATGGGGTTCAGATCTGGTGAACAAGGAGGCCATGTCATTAGTTTTTCTTCTTTTATACCCTTTCTTGCCAGCCACGCTGTGGAGTACTTGGACGCGTGTGATGGAGCATTGTCCTGCATGAAAATCATGTTTTTCTTGAAGGATGCAGACTTCTTCCTGTACCACTGCTTGAAGAAGGTGTCTTCCAGAAACTGGCAGTAGGACTTGGGAGTTGAGCTTGACTCCATCCTCAACCCGAAAAGGCCCCACAAGCTCATCTTTGATGATACCAGCCCAAACCAGTACTCCACCTCCACCTTGCTGGCGTCTGAGTCGGACTGGAGCTCTCTGCCCTTTACCAATCCAGCCACGGGCCCATCCATCTGGCCCATCAAGACTCACTCTCATATCATCAGTCCATAAAACCTTAGAAAAATCAGTCTTGAGATATTTCTTGGCCCAGTCTTGACGTTTCAGCTTGTGTGTCTTGTTCAGTGGTGGTCGTCTTTCAGCCTTTCTTACCTTGGCCATGTCTCTGAGTATTGCACACCTTGTGCTTTTGGGCACTCCAGTGATGTTGCAGCTCTGAAATATGGCCAAACTGGTGGCAAGTGGCATCTTGGCAGCTGCACGCCTGACTTTTCTCAGTTCATGGGCAGTTATTTTGCGCCTTGGTTTTTCCACACGCTTCTCGCGATCCTGTTGACTATTGTGAATGAAACGCTTGATTGTTCGATGATCACGCTTCAGAAGCTTTGCAATTTTAAGAGTGCTGCATCCCTCTGCAAGATATCTCACTATTTTTGACTTTTCTGAGCCTGTCAAGTCCTTCTTTTGACCCATTTTGCCAAAGGAAAGGAAGTTGCCTAACAATTATGCACACCTGATATAGGGTGTTGATGTCATTAGACCACACCCCTTCTTATTACAGAGATGCACATCACCTAATATGCTTAATTGGTAGTAGGCTTTCGAGCCTATACAGCTTGGAGTAAGACAACATGCATAAAGAGGATGATGTGGTAAAAATACCCATTTGCCTAATAATTCTGCACTCCCTGTATATATAACGAACGAGATAAGGACTGTAGGTTCGTTCTTAACCCGAATCTGTTCTGAAGTTTGAACACTGTGCCATCTTTGTCCCCTGTACCTCCTCTGACACCCCCCCCCCCCCCACACCCCCATGCCTCCAGTGTCACCCTCTGTGTCACCTCTGCCCTCTATACCTGCTTATACAAGTTTAAAAGCCATTTTTTCTCAGATTTTTTTTAAATCAATTTTCTCAAAAACTATAAGTCCGATTTGAAAATTGTTTTTTTTTTACTTGTTCCCGTGGCAACACAGAATCCATGCCATTCGTATCGGCGGGTCGTTCGTAAGTCGGGGACTACCTGTATACACAAAGTGCTACAGTTAAAAGTGGGTATGTTTGCAAATAATGTTGAGGTTGAGTCAAATAGTGGGACGTAATGGGCATAACTTTATAGTATATTACTTACCGGAGAAGTTCATTGATCAGGAGAAAGAGGTTTTCTTTCACCATGTCCGCCTCTGAACCCACATATATGACCATTACCGATACATCATACCTGATTTTCTCTCTATATACTCAGCTGATGTCCTCAAATCACAATATCCTCCATACTTACATGTCCAAATGGGAATCAGATGTAACGACTCCCAAGGCCCAAGAAGATTGTTTAGGCTGTCACAGAAGTTCCCTAGCCTGGATGGTGTGGCAATATTAAGACTATCACATAAAAATCTCTTAACTTTATCCTATCCTCTTCCTACTTCTCCTCTGTACTTTCACCTCTATTCTTGAGCCTTCTCTTTTCTGGGATATGGTCTCACTTTAGATTGTTATGCAAGCAATAAACTATTTGTTGGTAGATCGGGTAAACAATCATTAATACAGTAAACCTAATATTTACCTAGTCTACTTCCTTGCACCATTAGATAGTAAACGATATTTCTGCATAAATCTTGTCTAAAGGCCATTTGCACCCCCGCTAGCTTTGAACTTCCTGGAGCAGTGCAAAACTATAAGAATGTCACCCATGTACTGCAACAGCCCCCCTGAAGGACAATTAGTTGGATCATGTTAATTAGGGCGCAATTTGCGTTGGGGGGCCCATGCTGCAAATTGTAGCTATAAATAATGAGCGCAAAGCCAATGTTTTATTGGGCACCTATGGCAGTGCTCGAGGGCGTCTTAAAGGTTAGGCATAGGGTGGGTTAAGGTTAACTGCTGACTAGGGGAGTTTTAGTTTCAGGCAACCCTTGGGGTTATTGTGCTAGTGTTAGGCATCAAGATGGAGGGTTCTGGGTGAGAATAGGGTTAGGTTAGAACAGAGTAAAATATTGGTAAAACTATCAATATTCTACTATAGTGGATAATAGACTATCGGTCCAGTTATCAATATTTTATTGCCATTATTTCATGCCCATAGTGGATAAAAGAATATCAGTAAAATTCTGGTATTCTATTAGCGTTATTTCGGGCCCATTTCTACAAGCAACACTCATATGTATGCCAGTTAATCACATGACTACATACTCCATAAATTGCCACAGAAAATGTCAGCAATCTAAAATGCATAATATTATTATTATTATTATTGCAAACTTTAGACAATATGTTCTGGGGATGGAAGGGTGGGACCACACACTTGATGTGGTAAGTGTACAGTTCACATCTTGGTTCCAGAAAGACCTCTGTCAAGCTATACTTATCTGCTTACCTCTAAATAATAAAGTGTGGCTCTCAAGCCCTCAACCAATCATATTCTTTGGTGGATACCTTCTCCCAAGTTTGGTTCCCAGATCCTATTCCTAATTTTTCCCAGATCAACCCTATCACCTGAAGTTGGAATTTTCTCCTTATCTGAAGATTCATAACTCCTTTAATGTGTTCACTTCTCAAATCAGCTTTTTCCAACTGTTTCTCAGTACAAAACAGAGTAGATACTGGAATCCAGACTCTCCTAGTGCTTTCTGCAGGACTTGACAAGCTGGAAAAGCTATGAACCACGAGGACCATTCCTGGGTCGCTTTAAAGGATCTCCAATCTCCCCTTCTTGAAGGGCAACAGTAACGAGAGGGATATGCAGGCTGCAAAAGTTATTGCTTTGTAACCAATACTAGTTACCTGGCAGCCCTGCTGATCTATTTGGCTGCACTAGTGTCTGAATCACTCAGAAACAAGCATGCAGCTAATCTTGTCAGATCTGACAATGATGTGAGAAACACCTGATCTGCACATGCTTGTTCAGGGTCTATGGATAAAAGTTTTAGCGGCAGAGGATCAGCATGATAGCCAGGCAATTAGTATTGCTTAAAAGGTTAAAAATCTGGCAGCCCCTATATCCCTCATATTACAGATGTCCTTTAAAGGAATACCAAGGTGAGAATAAACGGATGAGATAAACAATTGTATTTATCCTCCTTCTCCTAAAAATGACTTGTTTTAAGATACCCCACAGGTTTATTTTATATTTAAATCTATTTTTAAAGTTTTTACTATTTCATGGTCTCTGCTCAATGACACACTCATTGAAGTATGCCATAGCTAAAATCTGTTAACTATTGACCATTCAATCTCTTTTTAGCTTTCAGAAGTCATTTTCAGCCAAGTGTTTTATGGCTGTAATTCATTTTCAGTGAGGGATACGCTATAGTCTGACCAAGTCCAAACCGGACAGCCACTAGCATTCCAGATGTGGCAGAGAAAGAAAAAAAGAAACACAGCAAAATTATTTGTGTACTTGGCAGTGAACATACACATGTCTATCTCATAATTTAACCTCGGTATGCCTTTAAGTATTTCCAACATTCCGTTTCCAAACAAGCTGTGAATAAACCAGGAAGAGGTGATATTTTTTCAGGCTTGCACCCTTTACACTTTTTAAACAGCAGCTCTGTTTCTGAATTCTGAATTTCTGAATTCTGAATTCTCTGGGTCTCAAAGTGTGTCTACTTCTTGCAGTGAACCAAAGTACTCCATGAAAATCCAATCCTTACCTCAGAAGAGTAGAATCCTCTGCCGGTGTGCCGTTTTACGTTGGTGGAAATTGAATTGTATGCTGTATGTATGTTGCTGAAGAACTCCTCGGGAAGATAGATGCTTGTTACACCAAACAGGGAGTGTACTGAGTCATGTTTAGGAGGAAGTGACAGTTGATAGAATGTTGCCTAAGTAAGAGAGTTTCTATCTCGGTTCCTGTCAGGGCTCCTTTGTTGTGACAGACTTCAATATTACGGATCTCTTGTTAGCAAGCCTGGTTTGTCTATGTAATGATCGGTGTCAGCAACCAGAGAGAGAATCTGATCCTTGGCGATCCGCAGTATCCCCAAGAATACAGATATACCCGATTATTGAGGATCTGCGGAATCGTCAATAATCAGATACAGTATGTCTAACCTCTAGACACCAGAGAGAGTGTAAGTGTTTGGTGCAACAGTAACAACTCTGAGTAAAGACCACCAGAGGAGCTGGCGGCCTGACTCCTGAGGAATTCACCCCTGAGCGGTGGGTGATATTCCTGTAGCCTGTGGACCCCTGAGTGAGGGACCAAGGCTGGGATGCAGGAAGCCCTGCTGCTAATATGTAAGGTTTTGCCCTGAACTGGGCTAACGTAACACAGTAATAACACAAACCTAGTCTGGGGTGTGAGGTCCGTATTCACAACACCCTGGAACTAATCTGGAGCATAACATAAATGATAATACAATTCCATAGTCTTGGGTGTGAGTTCCGTGATCATCAACATGCTGGAACTAGTCTGCAGTATAACATAAATGATACACAGTATTCCTAGTCTGGGGTGTGAGGGCCTTGATCTCAACACCCTGGAACTGGTCTAACAAATAATACAATTCAATTGGTACTTTAAGCTATCAAGAATCTGACTCAGTGTGGATTCCCAGCTCCAGCCGGTTCTGGCACACTGTCAGGTCTAGCTAAGGTCTGAGTGCCTTCATGCAAGTGTTGGCAGACAACCAGCAACTGACAAGCAGCAGAATATATAGTTGCTGGACTCTGCCGCCCCGCCCGAGCCATTCAACCAATCATGAGTCCTGCAGGAATCAGCTGATCTTCCTGATCAGCTAACACTTCCCCTGCTGGCAGGGCCGGTTTAAGCAACAATGGGGCCCCAGGGCAAAATAAACCTGGGGGGCCCCCCCAACATATACCCCGGAACAAAAAATCGGCATTAGGGGACCTTTTTTGCAGCTGGTATAGTCAGGGTGTGAAGTCCCAATCGGTCAGAGCTCCACATTCCGGCTATCCCAGCCTGCATGGGGGACAAGGGGTTAAAAAGTTTCAGGAGGGGGGACCCCACATAATTTTTTTTTTTTAAATTCCCACACTCTAAACATAAAAAAAAATTGGGAAAATAGAAAAAAATGCCAGGGATTTTCATACAGCCATATTGCGGCTGTATAGCGATCCCTGGCCAAAGCGCTGCGGCTGCGTATAGACCCCCTGGAAACCCCGTCAGGAAATTTATTGCGCTTTCGTTTGATGCATGTAAAATGACGCTACCGTTAGGTTTGCTACTAAAAGTTACATTTACCGCATTTAAAACTATACTTTTTTCCTTCTAAACTTTAAAATCGATTTTCCCCAAAACTATAAGGTCTTTTAGAAAAATAGTTTTTTCCTCTTATTCCTAATGATCTCCTTAACATATCGTGCAAATTTAGAGTTTCTAGCATTTAAGGTGGATTTGCTATTAACCATTAAAGTCGGCAGGTTTTTAAACGTGTTGTTTTTATCCCTTGAAACTTTAAAATCGATTTTCTCAAAAACTATAAGGCCGATTTGAAATTTTTTTTTTCCTCTTGTAGCCACTGGGGGCCCCTACAAGCTCTGGGGCCCTGGGGCAGCTGCCTCCTTTGCCTTAATGGTAGCGCCGACCCTGCCTGCTGGTATAAAGGTCCTGAGTTCAGGCCCGCGCGTGCGTAGCTCTCTATCTGCCTATGTGTACTAACAGACCCAGCCACACCAAGTGCATGCTGCTGCATGCAAACCGCCACGTTGGACGCGGAAACAGCCGCTTTGCTGTCAGGACATGCGGCGGCTTTTCCGCATTCCACCATACTACCAGACGCGTGTCCATGCGTGCAAACCGCCGCTTTGGACGCGGAGTCAGCCGCCTCGCTCTTGGCATATGCGGCGGCTTTTCCGCGTTTTCTCACAGTACCCCCCCCCCTGAGGAGTGGACTCCGGACATCTCCTTCCAGGATGTAAGTTAGAGAATTTTCTTTTTATCTCATACTCAGGCCGGCCATCAATCAACCCAGGGAGGGAGGGAGTGGAATCCACCTGCAGCGCTGACCCGGGCAGGGACACAGGAAATGATTTCTTGTCAGCCTGTTTTTTCGGTAGTAGAATGGTTTTGGGCCAAAAACCTCTGTTTAAAGTGTCTGCTTTGGGGCTTTTGCTATCAGATTTATGCATGAGAGGTAACCGTGAGGAACAGGAACCATTAGAAATAACTGTACACTGTCCTGCCTTTCCTGCGACCTGTATCCTGGTTTTATCCACCTCACCCTTCTTTAAACAGTGCTCATGACAATGGGCTGACCAGTTCAGTAACTGTCCTGAAGCCCAGTCAATCAGTGGAGAGTTAAGTTGTAACCAGGGCATACCGAGAACAACAGCAGAGCCTTTCATCGGCAGGACCAGGAACTGTAAACTCTCTTCATGCACTGCCCCTAAACAACATGACAGTAGGGGGGTTTGGGAAAGAAACTGGGCACTGCGCAATGGAGAGTCATCCACTGCAATGACCAAAATCTGCCGGTTGAGTGCAGATAACGGTATCCCCAAACTTTTGGCAAAATCGGAATCTATGAGGTTCGCTGACGAACACGAGTCCACTATGGCTTCTGCGGACTTGGTCCGCCCTTCCCATGTAACCGAACAGGGAAGGATCAGCCGACCGTCGTTCAGGGATGAACCCTGCTCACCTATGGTTTTGACTAATGCTAGGCGATAGCATTCGTCTGGCCTAGTGGACCCTTGTAAAGCGTTCTTCTTTGGGCTCCTGCGACTCTTTTCCCCCAGACTCAACCTTGTGTACCCAATTTGCATAGGTTCGCCTGGGGGTGAGGGAGACCGAGAAGAATCGTGTAAGATAGACCTTCTTCTTCTTCTTCTCTTGGCATATGCGGCGGCTTTTCCGCGTTTTTTCACAGTCTACTGATCATCCAGCTTCCTGCCCTGACCCCACCATTGTCAGATGGTTTTCTGCTGATTGCTGCCTGCCTTGACCTGCCATGATGATTAATTTGCCTGCCATTCCTTTACCTCACAGCTCACTCCCAGTTTTGCTGTTCCATTGGCATTCTTTATCCTTTGGATGTATAAGGGCTGCAACTTGGGCTCCATCCTCCAAAGTTCAACATCCCTTGCTGGATATATGGACGAAACTGGAGATTAATATCTTAAGAAGGGATCACACTTGTATTTGCAGGAATCGCGGACGATTACCCACAAGTGTTTTTTTAAGTAGCCATGATTTCAATGAGTAAATGCATGTGTTGTGCAGGAAAGTAGTGCAGTTTGTATCTTTTTTGAACGTCATGCAAAATCGCAGATGCCTCCAGAAAACTCAGCAGTGTCATAGAATATTGTTACATGCATCTCTGCATGCATTGTTGGTATGCGGACAAACACTGCCGTTTTTTTGTAGTGTGCCCCCTGTCTTAGACATTGTACTTTGTTAAAGCGGGATTGACACCATAAAAATCAAATTTCAACAGCAACTGGTCTGAATGTATTAAAGAGACTCTGTAACAACATTTTCATCCTAATTTATTTTATCCTATAAGTTCCTATGCCTGTTCTAATGTGGTCTGGTTTACTGCAGCCTTTCCTACTTGCACAGTGACTGTATTATCTCTGTTATATGATCTAATCTTCTCTCCTCTGTCGGCTGAGGCAGTCAGACTGGAATGTGCAGGGCTGCTTGTGATTGGATAGAAGCTATACGTACACAGCCTCTCCAGGCCCCCTGCAGGCTTTGTATGACTCACACACTCTGCTTATGTGAGCCTATCACAAGCTGGTTAGTTTGTTTGTAAACACTGCCTAAAACTGGCAATTACAAGCCAGGTTTGCAGCAGAGAGTGGCAGAAACAGCACAGAGGGGCCCAGGAGAACATAATGAATAGAATGGTATGCTTTTTGTTGTAAGAATTTTAGAGTACAGATTCTCTTTAAGTGATAAAGATGCTAATCCTGCATTCAAAACTTTCAAAACGTTTTCTGCTGTTATGGTTTGGAATTCCCACATACCTTAGGAGCACTGGCCCTTTAATTGCCATTGGCTGGCAAAACAGTTGCATGGTGCCCCCCAGCATGCAACTGTTTTGCCAGCCGATGGCAATGGCAATTAAAGGGCCAGTGCTCCTAAGGTCTTTTTATCTATAATATATTCCTCCTCTTCCCTTTAATTCCCCCTCCTTCTAATGCCATAAGACAGTGCACTTCCTAGTATAGACCTCAGTGGGAGTGTCTGAAAACTCTGGGAAGATGGCGGGTAATGAATATACAATCAGCAAGAGGAGAAAAAAAAAGAGCGAGGGAGGAAATTATGTCAGGAATGGATTAGCTTCATTCAAAGGTAAACAAGATGGAAACTGTCTAGAATAGGGTTCTCTGCTTTTCCTTTATAAAATTCACAGAAATCATAACATGGACAGTGCAATACATCTGTTATGTAAGTAGAAGTAGTATTTATCTACTTATATATGCGTTTTTTATTTCTAGTTTAGCATGGGTGTCACTTGTTCTTTAATAATGCAGCCAAGTGAACTAGTGACACCCTGCTGCCAGGGAGAATATACACATCAAAGTATTTGTAGCTCCCTAAAAGCTTTGGAAATTCACAGTAATCTGAATAATAAAAAGGCCAACAGATAATAACACAACACAATAATACTTTTTAGTACCATAAGACAGCCATTTTTGTATAGTAAGCTTGTGCTGTCATATCTCTAAGTTACGAGGCAGTAGTTATGTGCGGTGAGTTATAGTTGTCATGGCCACCATTATGTATAGTATTAGGGATGTCATACATCCAAACTGAGCCTATTTTTAGCTGTGTGGTATCTAGTGAATCTGCTGCAGTGATGTCACTGATTATTTTGGAATCCAGGTTCTTAATACTGGCTAAAGCAACAACATTTCAGCCTCCAGTGTAATTGCAACAGGTGCACAACAACAGCCAACAGTTTAAAACACTCAGTTATCAAACAGTTTCAGCTTTGCTTTATATAACAGACAGATTTTTGTACCCAGTCTTTAGTGTCTGATCACAGAGACTGTCAAATATAGTAAATACTAATTACTAGATGTGAAAGAGAAAAACTTGCAATACCTAGTAACAAGCGTAAAACCTATCCTTGGCAACAGAACGCAATAGTCTAAAATGTGCACCATGTAATGTGTTTTTTCCCCTCTTCTTTTACAGAAACCGCTATGGATAAATCCTTCATGCTTCTTCTTGCAGTTGCCATCCTTTGGTGTGGTTGCACAGGTCTGTATGATAATAGATGCATCTCTGCAAATATAGTTACTATTACTGTACTTTTACTATTATTATTATACTATTATTGTTATTATCACAAAACGGCTGATATCACTACACCAACCATTCCATATATCTGGACACAGTCCTATTTATCATTGAGATTCTGAAAGAAATGTGTCAAACATTGCCATGGCCAGACTGGTAACCAGGAGAATACACTTGCCTTTCTTCACGAACTTGATAAGATAATACATCACATGTAAATCATCATAACCTATGGTTATATTTGCATATATTTATACAGCTGAATTTAGTTTTATTAACAGCTGTAAATATTCCAATATACACAGCAAAATTCTAATCTCATGCAATCCTTTGATTTGTTTGTGCATGTTGCATACTAATTTATTTACAGTTTGCTTAAAAAAAAAGATAAAGTTGGGTTTACATAGAACCAGATCAGTCACAAAGGGAAATTTGTAGCCCCAGTGCCCGCTGTCTCCACTGTAAAACTGTTCTGACAGCAGAACTGGGAAAAGGGCCTCCAGCACCAAAGACAGAGATGCAAAAGTGCCCTCACCCATCAGACCCTGATTGCTTGCTCAGGCCTTGGGAACCTTCACCTCTTACTCGATCACATGCTCAGGCTGATATTGAGCAGTTCACCCCAGTACCTCCCTTCACCATTAAATCAAACCCTGATTACAGCTTGCTGTCCCCTCCAAAAATATCCTCAATGAAGATGACCATTTTTCTACAATAGGACAATCACGCCTAAAGTTGCAATCATGTTATGTCTCACTTTTTCTTCTTGGCTAAGGCAGGAAGTTGAAGTGAAATAGAAGTACATGATTGTAAGTAGTGAGAGAAGATCAATCTGCTGTCTGTGAATCTCCCCTAAGGAGAATCTCTGTAGAATAAATTGATCATCCTTACATACTAGTTGTATACAGCAATCCTGGACCACAGCTGCAGGGGTGAGATAATTAGTTTTAAGGTCTCATCATATCATAATTTCCACTTGCTCATAAACCATTTTTGCAGCATTATTTTTTTATTTGGCTGGCCAGATTTGCAGTGCTGTTTTCCTGTGCCACATCAGTTGCACACAAGAGAACAGCAATATTGTGAGCTAGTCAAACATTACCCATTTGAAAAAAGTCAGAGAGGAGGTGGGAGAGTACACAGCTAATTTCCCACCTGAACACAGAACATTGCTGACTACCTTTGCATTATGCTGCTGGAAGATTAACTTATTGTGGCCAGCACTGTAGCTATAGCTCAAGAGTCTTGATTTCCTGCTGTGTTCTGCCCTGTTTAGTGCATAATAATGCATTTAACCATCTAAGCATTATTACCCTCCATGATCTAACAATCTCAATTTCTCCATTGGCTGCCTAATACCTAAAGGAACCAGTTTAAACACCTCATCCTATCATACAAAGCAGGGGCGCCTCTGGCCATTTTGTCACTCCAGGCAAGGAAACCTGTGGTGCCCAGGTTTCTTTGAAAGAATCTGTCTGTAAAAAATGAATGCATGTATTGACAGCTATAGGCTAGGGTTACTAATAACAAGATTGGGTGATTCAATTGTAGGGTAAGATTGGGGGGGGGAGGGGGCAAAGTAGAGAGTAACAAGGAACATTTATAATTACTTTTCTCCTGGCAGACTCAAAGTGCTGACTTGTTCAGTAGGCAGTAGCAGTGTAGGGAGTCTTGCCCAAGGTCTCCTACTGAATAGGTGCTGGCTTACTGAGTAGGAAGAAGCAGAGATTTCTGGGCCAGAGGCAGAGCCCTTAACCATTACACTATACAGAGAGAGGAGGAAAAGCACTTTTATTTAGCTTTCCTTTAAGACAAGAAGACAAGAAGACAGCCAGCACTAGGTGAAGGGGGGAAACAAAGGTGAATGACGGAGAGAAGATGAGTGGAGAGAGACTGAGAATAACCTGAGATGGAGCAGAGAGCTTATCTGTATTGCAATCCCATATCACACTGAGGCTACTTGCCTGTAATAGGACTCCTGACCCTGTCTCTCACACAAGTCAGAAAGCAGCCCTCCTGGAGTCTAGGGACTGTCTAAATCTTTTCAACCTGTGTAATATCTTATCTAGCTGACCACATGCAGTCTTTACAATGTTGAGAGAGCAGACAGAGTTATTTTCTAAGGACACTGTAGGAGGCAAGCCTCTCTTCTGCATCATGCTGTGTACATTTACCAGCTTGCCATCAAATTGTACTTTCATTTCCCTCAACCAGCCTAGTGCTTCACATTGCCTTATACACTGTACCAGCAGCCTTGGGGAAAATCTCCCTCCTTCCTCCCCTGGCCAGTCCGGTCTGGAATGCACACAAAGACACTATCCTCACGGGACAGGGGTCACACAGACACACTCCAGATCCCTAGATAACACTTATATTAGGGAATGTCATACAAAGTGTTGTAGGCAAAAGGTTTGTAGATTCCTTATTTGAGGCTGAGCAGCAGAGGCTTTCATTAGAACTTTTTCTCTCCGTTCCCTTAATTTTTAGTCTCTAAGGACAGGAAAAATAAACTTTTTTCCCCTCAAAGCCACCTCTGAAAATCTTCCCTAGGCAATTAGCTTATCAGCTGGTCTCTAGAGGTGCCTCTGATACAAAGCTCTATGTAAGTTGTCACCTCCTTACATTTCCTCACTAATCTCCAAATACCATCCCACCCGGAAGCATCATTCCTCCCAAGAGAACTTCTTGTCCTCTAACATAGTCACCTTCTGTCACTCCCGCATCCAGGACTTTTTGCGAGTGTCCCCGCTCTTTTGGAAAGCTCTCCCACAGCCAGTCCATCATGCTCCATGCCTGGAAAACTTCAAACGTTCTCTCAAAACACACCTTGACAAGGACACAGACAAGCCTATAATTTGCTTTAGGTAGCACTGGAGGTTTTCCGCCTCATCCGCTAACCCATGTGTCTCCTTTGCTTGTCTCCAACCCACTACCCTCTAGAGTGTAAGCTCTAGCAATGGCCGCCAGCCCCCCCCCCCCCCCCCCCAAGTGTTTCATTTTCTGAGGTAATTTATAATGTGTGCATGCACCAGTATTGGTGGTGACTCAAATCACACATTACCTTTGTATGTATTTGTATTGCTGGATGTTCTGCTTGTACAGCGTTTTGAACCCCTCATGTACCTATGCTTCCCATTATTTATTTTGTACTATGTACAGCGCTACAGAAAATGTTGGCGCTATATAAATAAAAAATAATAATGACATAAGCTATCCCCCAGACCAAAATGCCATTCCCCCTCCACACTGTAGTGGTACCCCACATGAAAGAGTCTTCACGTTCTTCTCTCGCCTACTAAAAAGTCATACTAACTTTTCTCCAAAATCAGTCGGCACCGGAGAGAACAAGGCAGAGAGTACATTGACTGCTGTGTAATTTCTGTATGGAGGTTGTTTCCATGGGGCTGTCTTTGGTGTTCCTTTCAACAGATGGAGTGACCACAGAAAGTGACAAATGGTGCACCTGAAACACCTCAGTGAGGGATTGAACAGCCTTGTTTTGGCAAGCAATTTAAAATGCTTCCCTATATATTTGAATGGAGGATTCTTATTTATACCTACCTATCATTTCAAGGTACTAGTGCCAATGCCAGCCCTCTCTATCAACCTCATATGAGACGTGTCCTGGGTATGGGTAGGCTGCTATCACAAATGGTCTCTAGATAGAAAAAGAAAATGAATTATTGCATTAGTAAATGGTGATGCAGGGAGAGGTGTCATAAAAGTAAATAACAGGAGGCCTTTTGTATTTAAAAAAAAAGTTTTTTCTTTCACATGCAGTGGCTGGTGATCCAGCTCTCCATGACTGAAGGAGCTTTTTTCTTTAGACCATTTGCATTTGCTTTATTCCAGATATAGCATCTGCCTTGAGATATATGTATACATTTACAATGATTCCAGTATGCAAAGACTATGCATTTGCCATATTAAATAAACCAGAACCATATGTTTTACTGTCTGAGAACATAGCATCCTCTTTCATAATGGAATGTACCGTATTTCACTGCTGGGAATAAGAAAACAATCCTTGTTCTAATGCATTAATCTTAGGAGTTTGGGGGGGGGGAAGTTGAGCCTAGTTTCATGTAAGCACATTGCAAGGCCAGATTCTGTTATATGCATTTATGATAAACACTGTACTCAAACAACAAGCAAAAGTGCTGTTTGGGTCAATTCTAGGAGACAATAATTTCAGTTGTTTGTCTTTTGCATTTGTTTTGTTTTTTACTAATCTTTATTTGTAAAGATAAAAAAGAGACATTTTCCAATAATACAGAAGACGAATACAAAAAGATCCTGACTTATACCTACCCAGCAGCGTACTTTCAGCTATACTTAGCTGAAAATCTGCCACCTAAAAGTTGCAATACAAATGCTTGTCATTTTCATGACTTTTCTAATAAAGAGCTTCTTATCTACCGAAGGTGGTGCCAGCTTTATTTGGATTTGCATTGTCTGATCATTGGTACAGTGATCTTAAAGCTACGGCACACCATATGTCCTTTTGCATTGGTGCGCCTCCACTCATATTGTTTCTTTTATTATATATTAAAATCTTCTTTTGAGCTCTTCTGAATGGTGTGCATGCTAGAAGCACAGACACCGCAACTAAGAATGTAATAACATCGAAATGTAGACAAAATATAATGTTATCACCTCTTCAGATGCGGATCATAAGCTGAAGGAGCTTTCCAATGTAGGACAACATGCTGTGTTTAACTGTTTGAATAATGTTCTGCTAAAAAAAATTGTGCTAGTAGGTTTAAGGCTATAAGGAATCTTTTAGAGCAAAGAAGAAATGCTGAGTTTCAGACCACTTAAGTGATCATTTGTGCCAAATGTAAGTTCAGTTACACTATAGCTGAACTCCATTATGGTATCACCAGTATCCATTCACGTACAGTAGCAAAACACATTTCCAACAGCCACACCAAAGTCAAAGACTATGGTGCCCCATAGCTGCTAATTTATATTGCAGTCTATGGTACTGCCTAAAAGTGACCATACTCGTCATGCCAAGCTTAACTGCTTTGTTGTCTTGTCTAATTACAGCGTAGTACCACACTAGTCATTCTTCAGTAGATCAGGTAAACTATTGATATTTACTTCATATTGTTTGCCTGTTCTGCCTCTTTGCACCATTAAATACTAGACAAGATTTTAGCAGGTATAGATTTTGTCACTTCACTGTTACTTTAATCCCTGAGTATTCAATCGACTGAAATCAAGCAGATGAGGTCAATTCCGAAGGGTGAGCTCAAGCTTACTGCTATAGATTTACTTGTTTACTGAAATCACCAACAAATAAGTACACACTTATCAAAAATCGCATGCAAATTTGTGAAAACACCGTCATCGCACACAATGGAAGTCAATTTAGATTCCTATTTATGTTTTAAAAAATGCGAAAAATGCAATTGTACTTTCATCTGCACAAAAAAAGTACATCTTGCAGAATAAATTTGCACACATACATGTGATTTTTTTCATTGACTATCGTTAGCTACTTTTGCATTTGCGGTTTCTGCTTTGATAAGTGTGAATTATGCCTAGATGTTAAAACAGCAGAAGTCATTATTGGCGCTGAACCACCATCACTTGAACCCTTGTATAAAGGAGCGTATACACGCTGTACTTCTTCAAACGACGGGTCCGTCAGAGCCTCAGTTTGCAACAGCTTGCACTCACGTGCAACTGTTGGCAGAACTAATGCACCGCGGGAGGCTCTGACGGACCTGTCGTTTGAAGAAGTACGGCATGTGTACTTGTCTTAGGACTCGCTGTATGAGAAGTGGCAAAAAATGATCAAGGATAGCATTTACCCTGGAAACGCCTTGTTTGAGCTCCTTCCATTATGTAGACGTTATACAGACTGAAAACCAGTTTTTTTCCAATCTGCCATACATTTGTTAAACTCAGAATCTTCTCTGAAATAATTACCAGTGTAGAAATTGTTTAAATATTTTAAATACCCGGCATACTTGTATAATTCCTCTATTTCTACCTTTGTTACTATCACCATGTTCCTTCTATGCACCGTGGGGTTGTCATGAAAAGTTATTGTGTTGTGTTACACAATGACAATAATGTGCTTGAATCTTGAACAGGAGGTTCTTTTATAGCTAACGAGATGCCATTTGTCAGGGAAATATCCATATTCTACCTGTGTGAACTCTTACCAGAACCTCATTCACCCTACCCATTAGATTTCCCCACTGGGATGTGCTGGTTTGGTAACCCATTAAGAATCAAACTGAAGTCATTCCCAATAATACAGGGAGTGCAGAATTATTAGGCAAATGAGTATTTTGACCACATCATCCTCTTTATGCATGTTGTCTTACTCCAAGCTGTATAGGTTTGAAAGCCTACTACCAATTAAGCATATTAGGTGATGTGCATCTCTGTAATGAGAAGGGTTGTGGTCTAATGACATCAACACCCTATATCAGGTGTGCATAATTATTAGGCAACTTCCTTTCCTTTGGCAAAATGGGTCAAAAGAAGGACTTGACAGGCTCAGAAAAGTCAAAAATAGTGAGATATCTTGCAGAGAGATGCAGCACTCTTAAAATTGCAAAGCTTCTGAAGCGTGATCATCGAACAATCAAGCGTTTCATTCAAAATAGTCAACAGGGTCGCAAGAAGCGTGTGGAAAAACCAAGGCGCAAAATAACTGCCCATGAATTGAGAAAAGTCAAGCGTGCAGCTGCCAAGATGCCACTTGCCACCAGTTTCGCCATATTTCAGAGCTGCAACATCACTGGAGTGCCCAAAAGCACAAGGTGTGCAATAATCAGAGACATAGCCAAGGTAAGAAAGGCTGAAAGAAGACCACCACTGAACAAGACACACAAGCTGAAACATCAAGACTGGGCCAAGAAATATCTCAAGACTGATTTTTCTAAGGTTTTATGGACTGATGAAATGAGAGTGAGTCTTGATGGGCCAGATGGATGGGCCTGTGGCTGTATTGGTAAAGGGCAGAGAGCACCAGTCCGACTCAGACGCCAGCAAGGTGGAGGTGGAGTACTGGTTTGGGCTGGTATCATCAAAGATGAGCTTGTGGAGCCTTTTCGGGTTGAGGATGGAGTCAAGCTCCACTCCCAGTCCTACTGCCAGTTTCTGGAAGACACCTTCTTCAAGCAGTGGTACAGGAAGAAGTCTGCATCCTTCAAGAAAAACATGATTTTCATTCAGGACAATGCTCCATCACACAAGTCCAAGTACTCCACAGCATGACTGGCAAGAAAGGGTATAAAAGAAGAAAAACTAATGACATGGCCTCCTTGTTCACCTGATCTGCATCTAAACCCCATTGAGAACCTGTGGTCCATCATAAAATGTGAGATTTACAAGGAGGGAAAACAGTACACCTCTCTGAACAGTGTCTGGGAGTCTGTGGTTGCTGCTGCACGCAATGTTGCTGGTGGTGAATAGATCAAAACACTGACAGAATCCATGGATGGCAGGCTTTTGAGTGTCCTTGCAAAGAAAGGTGGCTATATTGGTCACTGATTTGTTTTTGTTTTGTTTTTGAATGTCAGAAATGTATATTTGTGAATGTTGCGATGTTATATTGGTTTCACTGGTAAAAATAAATAATTGAAATGAGTATATATTTGTTTTTCGTTAAGTTGCCTAATAATTATGCACATTAATAGTCACCTGCACACACAGATATCCCCCTAAAATAGGTAAAACTAAAAACAAACTAAAAACTACTTTAAAAAATATTCAGCTTTGATATTAATGAGTTTTTTGGGTTCATTGAGAACATGGTTGTTGTTCAATAATAAAATTATTCCTCAAAAATACAACTTGCCTAATAATTCTGCACTCCCTGTATAACCATAACCCTAATGTCTGTTATTACTTCAAAGAAAACAGAGACAATGTTTTCCTTCCATTCAGTATGCCTAAAAGTATTGCATATCTGCCTTCCTCCTCTTTGCTGGTCTCTATTATTTGGATAAGCATATTCCTTGAAATCAGCAATGCTGCACCTTTCTTTTTTATCATTTGCAGATGGCAAACATACATCACTGTAATATATATGGAGATTTTAGTAAAAAGGCCTTTTCATAAAGTACATTTCTTGCAGTAAAGCAATATTTACCTTAGTAGAGACCCATGGAATAAGATTTCTTATATGGGTTATAGGGATGGTCGGAATGCCAAATTCCGATTCCGCGGTAATTCCGCATTCCGTTATGTACCGATTACCGATTCCGCTTTCCGCTACCAATTTCCGCATTCCAAGGCGGAATTTCCGCCGGAAATCGCGGAAATTCCGCCAGACTTTAACATCAATTTTCTCAAAAACTTTAAGGTCTTTTTGAAAACTTTTTTTTGCATCTTGCTCAGAAGGTTCTGTTTAATAAACCCTGAAAATTTGGTGTTTCTAGGACTTACGGGGGTTTTGCTATTAACTTCTAAAGTCGGCAGATTTTTACTGTCATGTAAAATGCAGAAAATAGGCAGATGCAGATTTTCTGCATTTTACATTACAGCAAAAATCCGCCGAATTTAGCAGTTAATAGAAAAGCCCCCTTAAGTCCTAGAAACACCAAATTTTCAGCATTTATTAAACCGAATCTTGTGAACAAGATGCAAAAAAAAGTTTTCAAAAAGACCTTATAGTTTTTGAGAAAATGAATGTTAAAGTCGGGTGGAATTTCCGCGATTTCCGGCGGAAATTTCCGCGATTTCCGGCGGAAATCCGCCTACGGCACTTGCATTACCGATTTCCGCATTCCGATGCGGAAATGCAATTTCCGATCGGAATTTCGGAAATTGCATTTCCGCGGAATCCGGATGAGCATCCCTAATGGGTTATTAAAGCCCTCATACGTTGTGCAATAGTAATAGCAAATCACACATCTTTCCTATAGTTTGTCCCTGTGTTATGTCTAGAACCATAAGATAACCATAGTATCTGAGCATAGTACATTTAAACAGTATGATGATAATGATTGTGGAGAGTCTTCTGACCCCTAAACACCATCACCCTCTCACTTCCACTCTTCCCTGATGTCCCAGTTTAAAATATAAACAGACTGCAGCATTTCCAAACTGGGAGCCCCAGTTAAAGGTCTTCAAAAAAGGATGGCAGACAGATTATTTCTCCAGAGAATCACAGAATCCGGAAACATTAATGACCTCCACCCTTCGCTTTACACCATGTATGACTGTTCTAGCAATTGTAAGGAATATGTCATATGCTTAGAATGTTAGGCCCTGTTTCTACTACACGCAGATTCTGGATGCAGAAAGACTCCAGTGAATGTCTATGAGCTTGTTTTCACTAAACGCATTTTTTTCTGATGCAGATTTCCCATAGGCATTCATTGGAGTCAGTTTTCTGCATCCAGAATCCACACGTAGTGATTTTTTTTCTTGCAGGACTTGGTACTTTAGACAGAGTATAGCCTCTTTAGTGATTGTGACTTTTCATGTCCATTGTCTCTAAAGCCCGATACATGTGCTAGATAAAGCTTGGCAGATACCGATCTCCTTGGTGTACAGCAGCCCCGGACTCCCCCCCCCCCCCTCAGCCGCACAACCAGCCTGGTGAATCAACTCAGCCAAGCATTGGCCAAGAGCATTCTGTTCCCCACTCAACCTGTTCACATATGACATCACTTCTGTGCCGCTCTGTTGGCCCTCTTTTGGCCCCCTGCATAGCAACAAAGCACATTGCTAGCCTGCAGGCTAGCTACATGTCTCCACAGACTTGGACCTGCAATTTTGCACGTTACCACTAGGAGACATGCCTTGTACAAATTGTATGTATGTACAAGGCTACTAGGAGAGTTTCTGCAAGATGGCACTGCTTTCTCTGCCAGAGTGTTAATAATCTCTTTGGGGCCTTAGATTTGTGATATTATAGAGAATCCCTGCTTTATATTGAATGCTTGTATAGCCTGACAAGTTCTAGGAGTGTCGTTTTCTGTAGAGTCATATTAAAGAAATCCACAAGGATCTGAGCTTATTAAAAATTCATGTTTTGAAAATTGATGTTTTGAAAGCGGACTGTGTGATTATGTTTTTGGGGGCAGGGATGCTGCCTGTATTTTGGCGGACATACTTTCTAATTATGTTTTGACGGCAAACTGATTTTGTTTTCGGGCTACATTGCCTAAATATATTTTGGGAGAAATAGTCTAATAATGTTTTGGGGAGGGGGTTTATACCCCTAGTAACAAGGCAATTTTTTACAATTCAGCACTCTGCAGCTTTAACAGTTTATTGCTCGGCCATACAACTTGGCAGCCAAAGGAATCTTACCTCCTTTTCTTCTCACTAATAGAGCTGTCTTTTGGAGGTCTCTAATTGCTGCTGCTACTGTCAGGTTTTTTTTTAATTAAAAAAAAAGAGCAATTTTTTTTGTACCCCCCTACCTTCCCCCGTTTCCCCCCTAAATTAGCCCTAGACTGTGATCCATACAATATACTACACATACATAGGCATCAGTCTATGTATGTGATTAGATTTTGAGTCCATTAGAGGGACAGATAATTGACAGGGCTGTCCTTTGTACAGCGCTGCGCTAGATCACAGCGCTGTACACATAAATAATTGCTTTTTTTCTAACAGCCTGCCAGCTCCAGTCACAGCTGGGAGGCTGATCACGGATTCCCGCTCTGCGTCTCTGCAGGGAACGCTTATTCCCTGCTAATCCCGTCTCCAGGACTTGACGCCAATTAGCGTTAGGCGGTCCTGGCGGTGCCACTCTCCCACCGCTCATTGGTGTTAGGCAGTCGGTAGGTGGTTAAGGATACATACTATATAATAATGTGTGGATGAACATGCTGCCTAATGAAGTTACTTGTGGAGATATGTTGCATAATTTATGTTTAGGGTGACATGCTGCCTAATTATATTGTTTTGTTAGGTATATTACTCACTTGTAATTACTCAAATGTGCTGTCTTATTATATTCTGTGTTGGAATATGGTGCCTGATAATGTGATTTCAGGGAATATGTTGCCTATTCATGTTGTTTGGGGGATATGCTGACATTCATTTGTATGTGTATGCCACCTAAATGAGGTCTAAGATTCCAGAAGTGATCACTATGTAAAATAGTACATACACTGTCCAAGTTATGTCCCTTATGCTACAACCAGTTGCACAGTTGCATGTACTGCACAATTCCCATAGAGCTACAACTATTTTATCCCCAGGTTATCCCTTTTCGATCCTGCTTTTGTCTCTTCCAATATATTACATTTTTCCTGCACGGCTGTCAGGCTATCAACCACATTATTACAGCCATTTATCAGATCATCCTACCTCTGCGTTATGTCTCACACCCTGTCACCAACACAGCACGTTTCATTAGAAATTTCTGTTAGGGATGTAGCAGTATCTTTTAGTATATAGTATGCTTTATTTGCAATTGCAATACAGTTTAAGTTTTTACAGGCTTTTTGTAGTTCATGGAACAGCCTCACCTGCCTCCTGCAATCTCTCTTCCTTCTCATGGCCATCTAAATAGCCTTGCTCATGCATATACAGTCCATTATTTCTTCTTCTACTGGCATTTTTTCTGACTTTGGCTATTCTGTATGATTCATCTGGGCTTCCTGCTACAGGTCATGTATCTCTAGACTCTTAGACCATTAGACAAGGCTTGCTGGACTCAGAAAGAGAGCAGTATTTTCTAGAGCCAACATGACTTCACCACTAAGCGTTTTTTCCCTCATGGGCCAGAGCAATTCTCACATTTCAGCGATCTTCCCATTCATTCATCAATAACTTTATCACTACTTTTCGGCCCTAAATGATCTATACATTGTTTTTTTACCGCCAATTATGCTTTCTTTGGGTGGTACTTTTTTGCTCAGAATTATTTTATTTTATATGCATTTTAACAGAAATAATGAGAAAAAAATTCAGCCGTTATAGTTTTAAAATGAAATGTGTGACTTTACATAAAACCCACACATTTTATTTGCACATTTTTCCCGGTTATTACAACGTTTAAATTATGTCCCTAGTACAATGTATGGTGACAATATTTTATTTGAAAATAGTTGTATATTTTTTTTGCTTTTTATTGTACCTTAACAATAATTACAATCCCTTATTTGCAAAAAAAAAATAACAGTAATATACCTTAATGGCATAGATGTGTCAAAGAGTCCCTAATGTAACTTTTTTTTTTTTTTTAATTCCGTCACTTTTTTTTTTACAGTTTGTTTATAATATTAACTATGAGGGTCAAAAAGGGGTTAATTTTATCTTTATTTATTTGAGGTTTTTTTATTACCGTAAACAAATATAATAGTGCATTTTTATATTTGTCCACTAGATGGTGCTGTCCAGTATAGAAAGTAGGGATGGTCGGAATGCCAAATTCCGATTCCGCGGTAATTCCGCATTCCGTTATGTACCGATTACCGATTCCGCTTTCCGCTACCAATTTCCGCATTCCAAGGCGGAATTTCCGCCGGAAATCGCGGAAATTCCGCCAGACTTTAACATCAATTTTCTCAAAAACTTTAAGGTCTTTTTGAAAACTTTTTTTTGCATCTTGCTCAGAAGGTTCTGTTTAATAAACCCTGAAAATTTGGTGTTTCTAGGACTTACGGGGGTTTTGCTATTAACTTCTAAAGTCGGCAGATTTTTACTGTCATGTAAAATGCAGAAAATAGGCAGATGCAGATTTTCTGCATTTTACATTACAGCAAAAATCCGCCGAATTTAGCAGTTAATAGAAAAGCCCCCTTAAGTCCTAGAAACACCAAATTTTCAGCATTTATTAAACCGAATCTTGTGAACAAGATGCAAAAAAAAGTTTTCAAAAAGACCTTATAGTTTTTGAGAAAATGAATGTTAAAGTCGGGTGGAATTTCCGCGATTTCCGGCGGAAATTTCCGCGATTTCCGGCGGAAATCCGCCTACGGCACTTGCATTACCGATTTCCGCATTCCGATGCGGAAATGCAATTTCCGATCGGAATTTCGGAAATTGCATTTCCGCGGAATCCGGATGAGCATCCCTAATAGAAAGCTGAAGTTGTGTTTTTTTTTCTTACACTTTTTCAATGAACAATCTCTACTGTTCATTACAGTAGAGATTATTCATTGATGGGGCACTTAGATTGGTTTGGGGAACATATGTTCCCATTCACCAATCTGCCCTCTAACTGTTCCCACTGGGTACACAGGTGCATGCACCACTCGTACTGAACAGAAGACGAGCATCTACGCCCCTGGAGTGGCAAGTGAAGTCCAAGTCGCATAGATATACTGCTAGATAAATAACATGTTGCTCTGTCATTTACTTCTCATGGGGCTCATGGGGTTTCCCATGCTATGTTCTTGTGTTCAGCTACTGTAGTTGCCCACCAGTGGCCTGCAAAACCACCAGAATTGTTTCTTCCTTGACTTGAATGGTGCTCAGGAATGTTCAGATATTGCACTTTGACCTGTTTGGCTGAACTGCTTATAAATTGAACAGAAGCATAATCAGGGAACACTAGCACTGAAGGCATTTCTCTCCCTGGCCCATGTGGAATTTTTTTTCTCCTGACTTTTCACCTAGGTGATATTTTCAAACCTTCTCATAAAGTGCTTTTTAAACCACCAGCAAACAAGAAAATACTCAAAATAATGTTGATAGTGCTTTTCCACCAACATTTGAAGACTTGTCATGGTGCTGTTGGTTATTGCACTTTTCCTGTTGCTGCTAAGCTTTTGTGCAATAGGACCAGTAAATTACATCATTGTTACATAGTATAAGCTCACTATATTGTGCTGATGCACTGCAGCATAATTTATACCACCTCCCAGTAATTTATGGTTCCATAAAAGGGACAGCTAGAATACAAAGCTGATGAAGATCTTGCCAGTCTCATCCTGCGAGGCAATGGGGCATCTGACAGCTTCAATACAGATACTAGCTCTTGTGGAAGACATTCAGCTGGACTTCAGCTTGAGTTGAATAGACTTTTTATGTTAGTAAGCAATTTGAAAGGGTAACAAGACAAGGCATTCTGTGATGGGTCAGCTCCAGCTGAGACGTGGAAACCAGCCTTGTTCTACAGTGCTACCAAACCCAGCCAAAGATTACATAAAAGGAAACTCGCAAAGAAAACGAGGTCAATGGAAATGGGAGCACACAATAGACCTTCATTTTTGCCATCACTTTTAACTCATCATTAATATATACAGTCTCTGTTGTTCTGCGCTCAGAATGTCTGGCTCCAGCTCTGTCCAACCTCTGCAGCCTTGAGGCTTGTAAATTACTACAAATCCCAGCATTCAAAAACTACTGAAGCCCAAGAGATCAGCAGTACTGCCAGGCAACTGACATTGTTTAAATGGAAATAAAAATGGCAGCCACCATATCCCTCTTAATTCAGGTGTACTCTAAGCTGAATTTCAAGATACATTTTATATGCACGTTATAAACTATTTTAATCAATTTATATAAAAGTTTTTGCAAAATAAAAATATCCCTTGTGTGCCAAGAAAAAGATCCTTATTTCCCCCTTAGCAACCATTATCCCCCCCCCCTTTTCAGTGTGGGGAGCAGAATAGTGGGGGCAGTAAGGGAGGAGCACTTAAAGGGTGCACAATGGTAGGGGCACTAATGGGGAGCGTATAAGAGGGACACTAATGGCAGGACTGCATAAAGTAAAACACCTTTACAGAATCCACTATTATGGAAGAAACTATAACTGGCAGAGGCGTAACGAAAAATCACTGGGCCGCCCTCAAAACTTCCCCCCTCCCTCTTCCTCGCTTTCTGCACAGTTAAACTGAGAACCAATGTTATTCAATCAGCTAGTGCACACTTGGATTTGTTTTCCCAATGCAGATAAAAACTGACAGCAGTGAAACACTGCATGCATTATCTCTATCAATTACATTAGCTTTTGTGATAAAACATGCAGCTTATTACACTCACTCTGTCCATCTGTGGTGGAGCAGAACTGGCTCTGCAGACTCCTCAAGCATCACTGTAGTACAGGACTTGGGGAGAGGTAGAAAGGATGGGGGTAGAGCAGCGCAAGACCCTGCTGAACACTGAATAGGGACTGTCAACAAATCTTTGCCTGCAAAACTTTTTATGATTCCTTATCTGTGGCTGAGCAGATGCAGTCATTAGAACAATTGTGCAGAAAGTAGAACGTTTTTTCTCTCTCAGGATAGGTAAGAGAAACTTCTCCCCCCTCTCCCCCCCCCCCCCCCCCCCCACCCCATGGGGCCCTGTGCAGCTTTTGGGCCTACCTGCGACGTCCCTTTCAGGGAACTATAATTGGGAACTATAATTGGGATAAATTACAGCACAGTTTACATATTGTGTTGTTCCATGCCATGTGTAATGCATCCATGCCAGAGTATTCCAGCAGCATTATCCATTAAACACTTCACAGAGCCGTTTTCATTTTGAAAAAAAAAAGACATGTGGGATGGATGGAGAGTGAGAGGAGATGACCAGGCACAGGACAGAGGGGTTTCATGGGGAGGAGTAAAGGAAACTTGAAGTGAGCAGCATATGGAGTGACTCCTTGTTCTCTTTCAGAAAATGATTCTGGCTTTGGTGTATAGATGGTTGGACAAGCTGATTTCCGCTTTCGTCAACATTCGCGCTTTCCAAAAAGTGTCAATTTTCCAATTCTGTGAATTTCCATGGAAATTTGATTTTCTGAATTCCGAATTCTGCATGTTTACGAAAATTTTATTTTTTGTTAATAAAGTTAATCAAGTGTAAAAGTAAATATTTCGGAATCCGCTATTTTTTGCAGATGTAGGCTATTATGAAGACACCGTATTTCCGATTTGCAACTGTGGTAAAGTTCTGCAGTGTCTGGCCTAAAACTTCCAAGTTCTGTGATTGGGCTAAAATTTCCAAGTTACAATAATGTGGTATTTTTTGCAGAATTACGTTGTCTGTAGATTTCTGCGTGCCAATTTCCAAATACCGATTTCTGCCACGGTAAGCCCATTTCTGATCGGAAATCAGAAATCCACAGACATTTTCAGACCATTCCTACTTTTGTGCTGTTCACTACATTCAAAACAGGTCTGAGTCCCCTGCTTGTTCTTGGTGTGTGACACTGACGCCAGCAAGGTAGCCAGACAGTGGGCACAGATATTGGGGCTCCACTTATTTGAACAATGGCAACAAAGTTATATTGCTTACTGACGTTGAACTGCGATCACTGCCACTACTGCCCCCAATAATTGTGTTCAGATCATGGCGCTGTGAAGTGAATGAAAACGTTGTAGCTGAAATCACTAAAACACAATTCACAATCACACACGTAAAATAATTCATCAATTTGTTTTCTGTTTTTAAAGATGGTGAAGGAAATGCTGGTGATTTGTTTAAGGTAAATCTTCATTTACAACACAGTTTATATATTGTATTGTGCCATCCATGCCATGTGTAATGTATACATGCCAGAGGGGAATCTGCAGCTTTATCCATTAAACACTTCATAGAGCTGTTTGCATCTTGCAAAAAAAATAGCAGGGCCGGATTTACCATAAGGCACTGTAGGCACGTGCCTACAGGCGCCTGATAGTGGAGAGGCGGCTCACTCTCCTCCCCGGGCGCTTCCCTTTGCGAGTCCTGCTGAGAGCATAAATGAGAGGTTACTTATCCTGCTCTTTCCACTGACGAGATCTCCCTTCAGTCGGGGGCACCTTTAGCTACTTAATATTGAGGATATCTCTGGCTACCTAATGCTAAGGGACACCTGTAGCTACCTATGATGCGCAAGAGAAGTAAGGGAGAAGTGACAGCTGGGACAACCAGCACATTTGCAGAGCGGTTTGTTGGGGGTTTGTAGGTTCATTGAGGGTGAAGTCTAGGGTGCCAGGACACCTGTGCCTATAGGTTCCTGTGAGGTAAATCCGGGCCTGGATGAGAGAGTAAAAGGAGGTGACCAGGCTAGAAGACAAGAGGGGATTTATGGGAGGAGTGAAAGCTCACGATGTAATGGTATCTTTTTTAGCAATAGGGTTAGAAGTTTGAACTGGAACATTTGGGTAATCAGCAGCCAGTGGAGAGATTGACACAGAGGAGCAGCATCAGAGGAGTGAGAGGAGAGAATCAGAATCAGAATCAGAATCAGATTTATTTTGCCAAATACAGCGAGCGCCATATTCGGAATTTTTTGTGGTACACATGGCATAGGCATAGTACAGGTTGACAAGAAGCACAACACAGACAATTTACAATTGACGGGAACTGGGACATAGGTTAGTGTTAATCGTGCCGTACAGGAGCAGTCCAATAATAGTAATAATAATAATAGTAGTAGTAATCATGATGGTGGTGATGGTGGCCCCAGTGCAGACCCTGGGCAGTTGAGAGCTAACAGAGAGACCCCGCTAGGGCATGCCTGTGGGCGGGCCCGGTGGGTGGAGGTTGGAGTTAAGCAGCCGAACCGCTTGGGGGAAGAAGGTGTTCATCCGTCTGGTGGTTTTGCATGGTACAGACCTGTAGCGGCGGCCCAATGGGAGGAGCTTGAAGTAGCGACTGCCTGGGTGGGAGGGGTCACGGGAGATCACAGTGGCCCTCTTCCTCATCCTAGCGGAGTGGAGGAGATCAAGACGTGGAAGAGGGGACCCGATGGTTCTCTCTGCATCAGCTATGACTCTCTGCAACTTGTGTTTGTCGCTGGCCGTTGCGCCCGCGTACCAGACGATGACTGAGGAGCAGAGGATGGATTCTATAGTGGCAGTGTAGAAGCTGGTCAGCAGCTCCCTGGGCATCTCTGGATAAGATGGGCAGTAGGGTTCAGTGGGAATTAGAAAGGTGCCAGCCTGTGTTTTGGTGGGTTGTAGAGTAGGGTGAAGCATTTCTTGAAATGAGAAATAATTAGGTCATGAACAACAATGTTAGTAGCCTTTTGTGTGAGGAAAGGACAATTTGAGAAAATATTCTTGAGATGGAAATAGCAGGAGGTAGCTAAGGAGGTAATAATGGGACAAAAATGTTAAAGGGAATCTGAAGTGAAAATAAACTTTTGAGACAATGAATGTACTGTATGTGTAGTACAGCTAAGAAATAGAACATTAGTAGCAAAGATATGAGTCTCATACTGTTTCCAGTACAAACAAACAAACAAACAAACAAACAAACAAACACAGAACATTTATATCGCGCTTTTCTCCTGGCGGACTCAAAGCGCCAGAGCTGCAGCCACTAGGACGCGCTCTATAGGCAGTAGCGGTGTTAGGGAGACTTGCCGAAGGTCTCCTACTGAATAGGTGCTGGCTTACTGAACAGGCAGAGCCGAGATTCGAACCCAGGTCTCCTGTGTCAGAGGCAGAGCCCTTAACCATTACACTATCCAGCCACCTACTTACACTATCCAGCCACCAGTACAGGAAGTGTTAGGAAACTTAGGTTGTTGTCTATGCAAAAGAGCTGCTCTGAGCTAAGACATTGCTGTTTTCTGAAGCACTTATACATCAAAGAAACAGTGAAAGAGCTTCAATAAGGTTTTACTGCAGGAAAGTTCAAAGGGTCATTACCTCTGCTCTGTTTCATAGTTTAAAATACTGAGTTTATAAACTGCAAATATGACAGAATGATGCAATCATTGTTTTAAAAAAAATAAAACAAACAAAAACAAAACTATAGAACTGAAAATAAAAATGAGACTCTTTTATTTGCTACTAATATTTTATAATTAACTGTACTACACATACAATTCATTATATCACAAGTTTTGTTTTTTTTTTTTTGCTTCAGTGTCACTTTAACTGCATATCTAGACAGTGAGTGCAGAAAAATTAAGTTTGAGAGCCAAAATTCTTGGGTACATTCTTCTTCCGAGGCCAGTCTGTGTAGCATGGTAGATTAAATACATGAATCTTATATGAAGGACCCTAATATTTGGGTTTGGTGTTGGGTTGTGCAGTGGGATGGGAGCCAATCCATAATACACCAGTAGCAGGAAATGCATGGAAGGGAGAAGAGGTGTGGATGGAGACATTGAGATGACCTCTGTCCTCGTCCCCATACAGACACCTAGTTTGTTGAGGTACAGCATCTTAGTTTCTATCAGCACTGGTGAGTAAAGAGTAGAACTGAAACTAGGTGGTTTATTTACAGGATTCACCAACTCTCTACATAAGTAGCGTCTTCACTAGCCAGGCAGAAAAATAAAAACCAACAATCCACAACAGCCTAGATAATCTTATGCAGTCATGCAGTATCACAGTGCCATCTAAAGGCCAGCTGTATGAACACCACACACAGGGCTTGATTTATTCAAATCCATAAAGCTTTAACGACCCACAACTGAAGAAAACAAATCTAGCATTCAGCATTTAAAAAAAAAAATCACTCCCTCCCCCCTCCATAGAGCAGAACATGTTAATCATCACAGATCCTAACAGCAGGCTTGTAAAGTCTCTCAAAAAGTAAAGATGGACATGAGATGGCTTGCATGTAAATTGATTGAAAATGACATGCAGCTTCTTGCAGGCTGTGATTGGCCCTGTTCCAGTACAATGTGTATTGCATTTGCATGCAAATTTGAAGAATTATCATCTCATTGGAATGCCTGAATTATTACAATGGATAAATACTGGACAGCCAAAATCCCTTGACCGAGAAAAATATATTTATCACTATGGGAGGCTAGGTGGGTCTCAATGGGCTTTCAATGGTTCTCAGTCGAAAATATGAATTAGGGTTAGAAGGCATCGTGCAGTGATTACGCTATCATTAGGTAGCCTTTTTATAGTAATTCTCCCAATAGCACCACATCTGCGGTCCAGACAACGGGAGAATTGTGTGGAGTTAATAAATTAAACTGGCTCAAGAAAGTCTAGATAAAAACAGGACAGATGCTTACAGCAAACAATAAAATATATTTTACTTCACAGTGAATGGAGAGAAAAAACGATTGGTGATATCAGACCGATTTTTTTTCCTCCAAGTTACCTTGCTCAGTTTTTATGTATCTCTCGTATAATACTTGGTGGAAAACCAAAGGATCTATTTATGAGACTGCACAGAATAAACTGTTGTAATGTAAAGAGAAGAAGAGGGGAACCAGAAACATAGGAGTCAAATTCCAAGCTGCATAGGACCTCTGCGGGAGCGGTAGTCCTCGTAAAACGACTGTCAGGCCACTGCTTCTACCTACCCGCACTCCTCTCCCACGTATGTCTGTGCTGTGCTTTTAAAGTGTACCCTAGGCGATGTGTGGCATGATTAGATAAACATGTATATGTTTATGGGCAGCACGGTGGCGTAGTGGTTAGCTCTCTCGCCTTGCAGCGCTGGGTCCCTGGTTCGAATCCCAGCCAGGGCACTATCTGCAAAGAGTTTGTATGTTCTCTCCGTGTCTGCGTGGGTTTCCTCCGGGCACTCCGGTTTCCTCCCACATTCCAAAAACATACGGATAAGTTAATTGGCTCCCCCCCCCCCCAAAAAAAAAAAAAAAATTGGCCCTAGACTACAGTACTTACACTACATAATATAGACATATGGCAAAAGGTAGGGATTAGATTGTGAGCTCCTTTGAGGGACAGATAGTGACAAGATATATATACACTGTACAGCGCTGCGTAATATGTCGGCGCTATATAAATACTAAATAATAATAATAATAATATGTACTTTACAAAACATATTAATAACCAGAGTGTTTTAGGTGGTTTATTTTGCTGCTTCAAAGAGTTCATTTCTAGGCATGGAGGTGACAGCTTCTCTCTTGTGGGTACCTTGTCAAGAATATAGTAAACATCCCTGATAAGCAAATTACAGCCATAAAAGTTTTCCTGGCAGAATACAACTTCTGAGGGCAGGGAGAGATAAAATACATGAACTATTGACCTTTTCCAAACTCTCGGACACTTAATATGCTGCCACTGATTAGATACCATAAAACATTCAACCTACATTGTAAATGTTTAAATATTAAAAAAAAAAAAGGGATATGTAAAAAAACAAGTTACTTTTATAAGTAGGAGGATAAATATAATTGTTTATCTCATCAGTTTATTTTCACCTCGGGCTACTTTAACCAATTGATGGTTTAATAAAGCTTGGAATTTGACCCTTATGTGCCCGGTTCCCCTCTTCTCACAGAATATACTGCTTACTTTGCATTTCTTGCTCTAAAGTTAAAATAATTTTAGGTAACAAAGTTGGCTCAGAACTTTGTACACATAGAGCCACTAAAGTCAATGGTAAATTGTTTCTGGTCATTTTCAGTGTTAAACGAATGCCCTGTCAAATTATTTTATTAATGTTCAACTTTCTTACTATTGTTTTTTTTTTTATAACTTTATAGGAAAGAGCAAAACGTCAAATTCCAAAAACTGTAACCGTCACCACAATTTTGGTAATGTATTGCCACAACATTCATACGTAATTATAATTTCATCAGAACTGTTATTAGGGCTGGCTGTAGAAATCTGATGCACTAATACTTGGACATTTGTATTTGCTGTGGAAAACAGGAGCAGCCATTTGCAATGAAAGGTGAATCCGAGGCTTTGGAAGGATATGCTATTGACCTCCTTGCTGAACTTGCTCAGTCCATGGGTTTCAATTATACTCTGCATGTTGTGAAAGATGGGAAATATGGGGCCAAAGACCAAGAGGGGAACTGGAATGGAATGGTCGGAGAGATCATCAGAAAGGTCAGTGAGAAATGAGCATCCTTTCATAACTGCTCTTTGGAGATCCTGAAAACAGTAAAATCACAAATCTTCACACTGTTTGTTACAAGTAACTTCTGAATATGCACAGTTTCTGCCCCAATCACAGTGCCACAGGTGCTCTCAGGTAGGGTTATATTTACTTACGTACAGAGTATTACGGTATGTTGTGAAGCCTCAAGCTCAGTTCCCACTTGCGCTGGATGAGCAGGAGCAGACAGTGTAATGTCCACTCTGGTGGGTCCTATTTCTGAAATAGGAGCCATTCACTGTCCATTTAGCAATGAGCAGAGAGCGGACAAAAAAGGTCCGTTCTCCGCTCAAGTGGGAACACAGCCTTACTCATTCCTGCAGACAAGGGTCTCCCTGAATGACAGAGCTTTAGACTACTTACGTTTATTCCTGCATTGCCTCCCTGTTATCTTTTACACTGTATTCATGGAGAGAGAGAGAGAGAGAGAGAGAGAGAGAGAGAGAGAGAGAGAGAGAGAGAGAGAGAGAGAGAATGGAGAGTGTATTTATGGATGGGAAAGATCTTATCATTCTAGGGTACCCAGGGCAGGGCAACACTCAATTGCAGCTTTAATATCAGGCTTGAGAAGGTGTACTGGCAAACATAGGAGTATTGGGCAAAACAATAAAACCATCTGCCCTTCAGGGCATGAACCCCACAAGTATTTAGAGAAGGTGACCTGTGGTATCTAGCACCAAGACGCTGGCAAAGTGGAATTTCCATGTATCAGTCTTTTCTACCACATGCTACAAATATTTGATTAGACAGAAATCTGGGAAATTTGTAGAACAAAGAAAATGTGATGGCTGTGCTTACTACTAGCCTTTATGCAGATTAAAGATGGAGATTACATTAGTTTATGTAGTAGAATATTGTACTGTGTTAGCCCTTAGTTACATTCAGCTTTGAGAATGCGCAAGTACTACTTTTTTTTCTTCATAGAAGTTGTCAGTCATTTTTCCTTAGTCCCAGTTTTGGTACAGCCTTGACCTGTCCTATTCATTAAGGGAGGTTAAAGAGGTGAATTGGGAAGTCAGTGACGCCCGAGGCTAGTGGGACAGTCTGCAAGCACCATTATCTCAGTGACAGCTCTATTTCACAGCATTGTTCCCAGGACTATTTGCAGCCATGGACCCAGCTGCTTCAAGGCTTTTCTATAGTGAAGTCACACAGCTTCATCTAATATTTATTATGTCATTGGAAATCAAATTTTGTTACCCTTCTCTTGGGGATCTCCATCTCAGGGAACAATGTGATGACTATAATTTTATGTCTTCGATCACAAGGTTTACATCCCAAAAATATGTGTAAAATCACAGCACAAGGGAAGGAAAGTGGATGAAGGGGAATCTCTGGCATAGAAGAAAATTCATAACAAAATAAGCAATTACAAGTTTGTCTAAACCAGCAATAACAGCAACCTCCTCATATTATCTCCACAGCACAGGATCATTTGAATTGATTTTGCAAGTTTATGTAGTAGAATATTGTACTGTGTTAGCCATCAGTTAATGCATATAATAACTGGGAGAGAGTCTTAATGACGCAGTGATAATAAATATCCTCAGTCGAGTAGTCCACTACACTCGGATCAACACATTTGTGAAGATATTTTCTTGAGAAACCACATTAGATATTGATAATACAAAAAACTCTTTGGATAAAACCTGGTTGTCAATCATTCAATGAATCTTCAGAAACCTATATCAATGAATGAATCAGTTTATTGTGAAGATCCTATACTTGACGGTTTTTGGCAAGAGACAATATGACTCATAGCATGAACTTTGTTTGCAAATCTTTCAGGCAATGACACAGGTCTGTTTCAGGTCAATATTCAGTATTCAACTCTTCATCAGGCGTTTACAAAAAGAGTCTAGAAACAAACACAAAAACAGTAACTAATATGGAATATCCAAAAACCAAACGCTAACACCAAGAAAGAAGTGTGGTAAGAGGATGGGGCAAGGGTCGTGTCACAGGTCTGAAGATCAAGCCAATCACCCCGACAAATCCACGACGAAAAGTTGATTGTAAGATAATGTGAAAGACTAAGAGGACAGCAGCATAGAGATGGAGTGCCTTCCTGGAGGTGGTGAATATTACCTCAACGCCACCAAGAGGAAAAGAATCAGGACCCGCGTAACATATGCCAAAAATAAAGCAGTAGCATACCAATTGTCCCAGCCAAATTCTGTGTCTGAGAATATATGTAGGTAGAAAAAAACAGTCTTGTAAAAATAATACCTTTTAATGGCTGACTGATAAAGTTAAATAATGCAAGCTTTCTGGGATCTAGTCCCCTTCTTTAGGCATATTTCTAGATGTTAGCTGTAGTAAAACACTGATGCAGGGAAATAGCAAACATGAAGACGACAGTTGTGCTGGTTGCTGTTTAGCAGTTAGATGTCTGGTGATCAGCAGGCTGGAGCCAGTGAGCTTATGCAAGCAAACATGAAATCCAGCAGGTTTCTGAGTCTGAGAATAAAAGACTGAGGGTGTGAAGACAATGGAATAAATCCCTTTGTGTGTGTGTAGACACACACACACACACACAGAGTCACATTTGCGTGTTTTATATCTAGCCCTCCAATTCTTAGTTAGCAGACTCACCTTGTGGAGGCTCTAGTGGTGGTGAGGTGGCAATGATTTACAATGTTATGGCTTCATAATCATTGTGACGCAAAGAGCAGAGCAGAAGTGATAGCTTACCCATACTGTGTCCAAATGTGTAAAACCTGAATACTGGTAAACAGGGAGGGATAGGGATGCTTATACACTGATTGAAGTGCCACCAATCAAGTCTATTTGGGTCTGTGCTCAGATCTTGTAACTCTGCATGGATGACCAAATTGGTCATGAAGCAATTATTAGGTATTTCTCTTGTCCTTGTTGTTAGACCCATGACCCATATTCTTGCTTTTTCTTCTTTTCTTTCTAGGAAGCTGATTTGGCAGTAGCACCTTTAACAATTACTGTGGTCAGGGAGAATGCCATATCTTTCAGCACACCCTTTATGCAGACTGGCATAGGCATACTCCTGAAGAAGGACGCCACTTCTGGGGGTTCCTACTTGTTTGGCTTCCTGAGTCCATTCAGCAAGGAATTGTGGATAGGAATCATTGTATCCTACCTGATCACTAGCTTGTGTCTGTTCCTCGTTGGAAGGTAGGAATGGATTTGAATAAATCAAACAAAGATATTAATTTAGGCTGAAGATAGACGCATGAACATCATGTTCAACCTCTTGAGCAACCCCATATCTGAATCTAAAATAAGGAAAAGATTGAGGATAACTTTTTCTACCTAACTGGTGTAAAGTATCACCAACATATACCCTCCGACAACAAACCAACAAATGTTGGTTCAGATAATACTTTTCACTTTTGCAAAGAATCTATGTACGGTTAGACAATATGGTATAACCTGATCCAACATCTGTTGGCTTCATGTCAGCAGATCTGCTCCACAATGACCACTGGACCATGCCTCACTCACCCTGATATACACCTTGCAATTATAGCTGTGGATGCTCTTCAATGGAAAGTATCTAAGACCCTTTTTCAGAGCACATCTGTAGTAAGAGGCATATGGATTCTGCTATATTTTTTTTAATCTAAACAATACCAGCTGCCATTCGTCCTGCAGCGCTGATCTCTTTTGCTGCGGTAGTATCTGGAACACATACCAGAACCAAGCATGTGGGCTAGTCCAGTCAGATTTCAGTCAGAAATGCCTGATCTGCATGCTTCTTCAGAGTCTTTTGCTAAAGGTAATAGAGGCGGAGGATCAGCAGAAAAGTGCATTGTTCAAAAGAAAATAAATGTCATCCTTCATATCCCTCTCACTTCAGGTGTGCTTCAAGAGCAAGTATAGAATTTGCTCTTTTTCCTGTGGTAAAATATTCCACATCTTAGGTACTCCTACTGTAATTAACTCCAGTTTCTTCTTCCTGTGTCTATGGCTAGTAGGAAGCCAAAGCTGGCTTGCTATAAGGTACTCCAGGTACATAAAAGCTACTGTTCCCCTCTCCTGTTTACACCTCTCTGACTGTGCTGTCCTTGGCAGGTTTTGGTGCTTAATATGAATTATATATAAAAAGAGTGTTTGAGGGGGCCCAATGTAAAACTTGCCCTTAGGCCTATAGTTCCTTAACTATACCTCTGCCAGTCAATATTATTTCACGTAAAATAATCTGTTTTTTAGACGTGTGCTCGTCAGCTCACACAGCATAAATCTATACATTCAGGATGCAGCTGGACCCAAAAACGTTTTCCTGCTTGACTGACCTCTGATGTCTAAGTCAGCTCAAGATTCAAAATCATCTAGATTCATGTGACATTATTCATCAACACTCGGTAAAGTTCATTTTACATGAAATGCCCCGGACTCCAAGTTTAAGCTCTTGGCCCTTCAGCCCCTGACTGCCAATGATATGTTGTATATGTCACAACTGTATCCTTTCTTGACAGCCTGTGACATATGCTAAGCATCCTGCGCACTTGCAGGTTCACATCAGTGCTTTGACAGACAGTCAGGAGCCAGGAGAGAAGAAAATCACAAGCTCTCTCTGTATCTGGTCTTTGGTGACACACAAATGAGACATCGGGACTGCTCTGAGGACATGTTGTCTGTGAATATAGTCATACAACGGTGATACTCATTCATCTTTCAAAAATCGACAAAACAAAGGCAAAATTATATAGAAATGTAATAATTTGAGTCCATAAAGGAGTAATTATTATTACTGTGTATTTATGTAGCGCCAACTTCTTTCATAGTGCTTTTGGGTCAGAAAGGAAGGCATGTCAATAGCTTCCTTCAGAGGAGCTAACAATCTAATACCTACTATAGTTATTGTCTTGTGTCCCTATCATAATCTATGGCCATTTTGTGGGAGTGAGTGCAGGGGCGTAACTAGAAATCACTGGGCCCCCCTGCGAATATTTGGATGGGCCCCCCCCCCCCATAGGTGCCAAATAATCGTAATGGGGCAGCGTTTCACTGTAAATTAATTGTAAAGTGGGCAGCATTTTACCAGACAATCGTAATGTGGGCCAGAAAATCGTAATGTGGGCAGAGTTCACCAGAAAATCATAATGTGGGCCTTTAGAAAATCATAATGTGGGCAGAGTTCACCAGAAAATCGTAATGTGGGCACCAGTCACCAGAAAATTGTAACGTGGACAGCATTCACCAGACAATCGTAATGTGGGCAGCGTTCACCAGAAAATCATAATGTGGGCAGAGTTCACCAGAAAATCATAATGTGGGCAGAGTTCACCAGAAAATCGTAACGTGAGCAGCAGTCACCAGAAAATTGTAACGTGGACAGCATTCACCAGACAATCGTAATGTGGGCAGCGTTCACCAGAATATCGTAATGTGGGACAGAAAATCGTAATGTGGGCAGAGTTCACCAGAAAATCGCAATGTGGGCAGCAGTCACCAGAAAATCGCCATGTGGGCAGCAGTCACCAGAAAATCGCAATGTGGGCATCAGTCACCAGAAAATCCTAATGTGGGCAGCAGTCACCAGAATATCGTAATGTGGGCAGCAGTCACCAGAAAATCCTAATGTGGGCAGCAGTCAGTCACCAGAATATCATAATGTGGGCAGCACACACCAGAAAATCCTAATGTGGGCAGCAGTCACCAGAAAATCCTTATGTGGGCAGCAGTCACCAGAAAATCGCAATGTGGGCAGCAGTCACCAGAAAATCGCAATGTGGGCAACAGTCACCAGAAAATCGCAATGTGGGCAGCAGTCACCAGAAAATCCTAATGTGGGCAGCATACACCAGAAAATCGTAATGTGGGCAGCAGACACCAGAAAATCGCAATGTGGGCAGCAGACACCTGAAAATCGTAATGTGGGCAGCAGACACCAGAAAATCGTAATGTGGGCAGCAGACACCTGAAAATCGTAATGTGGGCAGCAGACACCAGAAAATCGTAATGTGGGCAGCAGACACCTGAAAATCGTAATGTGGGCAGCAGACACCTGAAAATCGTAATGTGGGCAGCAGACACCTGAAAATCGTAATGTGGGCAGCAGGCACCTGAAAATCGTAATGTGGGCAGCAGACACCTGAAAATCGCAATGTGGGCAGCAGACACCTGAAAATCGTAATGTGGGCAGCAGACACCTGAAAATCGTAATGTGGGCAGCAGACACCTGAAAATCGCAATGTGGGCAGCAGTGACCAGAAAATCGCAATGTGGGCAGCAGTGACCAGAAAATCGTAATGTGGGCAGCAGACACCTGAAAATCGTAATGTGGGCAGCAGGCACCTGAAAATCGTAATGTGGGCAGCAGTCACCAGAAAATCGTAATGTGGGCAGCAGACACCTGAAAATCGTAATGTGGGCAGCAGGCACCTGAAAATCGCAATGTGGGCAGCAGACACCTGAAAATCGTAATGTGGGCAGCAGTGACCAGAAAATCGCAATGTGGGCAGCAGTGACCAGAAAATCGTAATGTGGGCAGCAGACACCTGAAAATCGCAATGTGGGCAGCAGTGACCAGAAAATCGCAATGTGGGCAGCAGTGACCATAAAATCGTAATGTGGGCAGCAGACACCTGAAAATCGTAATGTGGGCAGCAGGGACCTGAAAATCGTAATGTGGGCAGCAGTCACCAGAAAATCGTAATGTGGGCAGCAGACACCTGAAAATCGTAATGTGGGCAGCAGGCACCTGAAAATCGCAATGTGGGCAGCAGACACCTGAAAATCGTAATGTGGGCAGCAGTGACCAGAAAATCGCAATGTGGGCAGCAGTGACCAGAAAATCGTAATGTGGGCAGCAGACACCTGAAAATCGCAATGTGGGCAGCAGTGACCAGAAAATCGCAATGTGGGCAGCAGTGACCAGAAAATCGTAATGTGGGCAGCAGACACCTGAAAATCGCAATGTGGGCAGCAGACACCTGAAAATCGTAATGTGGGCAGCAGACACCTAAAAATCGTAATGTGGGCAGCAGGCACCTGAAAATCGTAATGTGGGCAGCAGACACCTGAAAATCGTAATGTGGGCAGCAGTGACCAGAAAATCGCAATGTGGGCAGCAGTGACCAGAAAATCGTAATGTGGGCAGCAGACACCTGAAAATCGTAATGTGGGCAGCAGACACCTGAAAATCCCCCTGCAGAATTTCAATGTGTGTGGGCAGCGGGCAGCGGGCAGCAGCGGGATACATACCTTCTTCCTTGCGTTCCATCGCCGCCTTCTCGCTCTAGCGGCTGACGTCACTTCCGCTTCCGGAAGTGACGTCAGCCGCTAGAGCGAGAAGGCGGCGATGGAACGCAAGGAAGAAGGTATGTATCCCGCCGCCGCTGCCCGCTGCCCACTGCCCACACACATTCACTAGCTGGAGGGGAGCGCAGAGGGGAGAGCCCCGAGGTGAGGGAGAGGGGGGAACTTCCCCTCTCCTTGCCGACTGTGGGCAAGGCTTTCCCCTCATGCTGCCACCCCTCCAGCCCCCAAAAAACGGCCCCGAGCGGGCCCCCCCCGCGGGCGCAGGCGCTGCAGGGCCTATTGCTACGCCCCTGAGTGAGTCAATTAACCATCCTCTCAGAATGTGAGAAAAGCAGAGTGTATATACTGTACAAACGACAACCTGCTGCTCTGCGATTCTAGCAAATTAGAAAACGCTATTTAGCACATAGCATATCTTACCATAGATATGCTAGGAATGTCCCCGCCCCCCATTAAAATAACCAGTTTAATGAACATATATTCAATTAAATTAATTATAAATTATAATAAATGTATTACATTTCTCCAGGGGCAAATCCAGGATTTTTAAGGGGGGGGATTCCTGAAAGGTCTCTTTTGGAAAGCCACACACTGCCGCGCATGCGTTTGCCCACAAAATCCACGTGATGCACAGCATTTCTCCACAAAATATACACAATGCGCAGTGTTTCCCTACAAAATACACATGATGCAGTAGTGTTTCGCCAAAATATAGATAATGTGGCAGTGATTAAGTAGCCAGATAACCCCCTTTTATTATGGATAATGAAATTACCCCACCCCTCTTTAGTATAGGTGACCAGATGACCCCCATTTATCACACAGGTAGCCAGATGAGCCCCCCCCCCAGTTAGGATAGGTAACCACATGATCCCCATTTATAGTATATAGCCAGATGACTCCCCGTTCAGTACATTCCCCCTTGTATTTCGCCAGATCCCTCTTGTATATATAGCCAGTGTATATAGTCAGATCCCTTGTATACTGTATATAGACAGAGATCCCCCCCTGTATATAGCCATATACCCACTGTATGTAGCCAGATGCCTCCCCCTGCATATAGCCAGTGCATATAGCCAGATCCCCCTGCATACAGCCAGTGCGTATAGCCAGATCGCCCTGAATACAGCCAGTGTATATAGCCAGATCCCCCTGCATATAGCCAGTGTATATAGCACGATCCCCCTGCATATAGCCAGTGTATATATAGCCAGATCCCCCTGCATATAGCCAGTGTATATAGTCAGATCCCCCTGCATATAGCCAGTGTATATAGTCAGATCCCCCTGTATATTTAGTCAGATGAACGGCCCCTCTCTCCCTCTCACATATGGTGGATCATGGAATGGCTGACTGGCTTCCAAACATCCCCCCCCCCCCGCCCTGCCTCTCAGTGAGCCCTGGCTGCACTTGCCTTATCCAGACTCCAGCTCATCTAGCAGCAGTACTTCTCTCTCCATGGACGCATACTCTGATGTCCAATGGCCTTCAGGGGGAGGAGCGCGGCCGCTGCGGCTGGATGGCGTGGTGACGTCACGTTAGAGCCAGGATGAAAGGTAGCCAACTAGCCATGGAGACCTGGGACGCCATCACCGCCGCCGAGAAAGGTAATGTATCTCTGCGCCGCCCCCTGTGGGCAGCAGTCATTAGAAAATAATCGTAATGTGGGCAGCAGCCAGCAGTCATCAGAAAATAATCGTAATGTGGGCAGGAGTCACCAGAAACTAATCGTAAAGTGGGCAGCAGTCACCAGAAAATCGCAATGTGGGCAGCAGGCACCAGAAAATCGCAAAGTGGACAGCAGACACTAGAAAATCGCAAAGTGGACAGCAGACACTAGAAAATTGTAATGTGGGTAGCAGACACCAGAAAATTGTAATGTGGGCAGCAGGCACCAGAAAATCGCAAAGTGGACAGCAGACACTAAAAAATTGTAATGAGGGCAGCAGACACCAGAAAATTGTAATGAGGGCAGCAGACACCAGAAAATTGTAATGTGGGCAGCAGACACCAGAAAATTGTAATGTGGGCAGCAGACACCAGAAAATCGCAATGTGGGCAGCAGGCACCAGAAAATCGCAAAGTGGACAGCAGACACTAGAAAATTGTAATGTGGGTAGCAGACACCAGAAAATTGTAATGTGGGCAGCAGACACCAGAAAATCGTAATGTGGGCAGCAGGCACCAGAAAATCGCAATGTGGGCAGCAGGCACCAGAAAATCGCAATGTGGGCAGCAGACACCAGAAAATCGTAATGTGGGCAGCAGACACCAGAAAATCATAATGTGGGCAGCAGGCACCAGAAAAAATGATGCACCTATGAAAAAAAACAAATCACTCACCTGACAGAAGTCTCCTCTCCCGGCATCTGGCACCAGCCCCCCGACGATCCTCCAGCAGCATATTTCCCGCACTGACAGACAGAGTGCAGGGCTACGGCAAGATGGCTCCCGAAGCCCTGTACTGGAGACACAAATAGTCTCCAGTGCAGGGCTTCGGCAGCCATCTTGCCGTAGCCCTGCTCTGCCTGCCGGGAGAGTGCGGGCTGCGGGGAAGAAGTTGTACACCTGGCTGGGGGGTCCCGCAATCTGGAGGGCGTCAGTGCTCCCCCCACACACGGCGGGCCCCCCTGCGGCCGATGGGTGTGCATCGCCGGCGCACACACATGAGCAGGCGGCAGCTGCGCTATAACATCCGTGGCTGCCGCTGCTCAGATTCAGGAGGCACTTCCGGTCTCGGTGCGAGGGGGTGGTTCCAGACACCCGGAACACCCCCTTCTGTGCGCCAGTGATTTCTCATACATCTGCATACATGCATGCTTCATAAGCAATCACACACTAAGCTGACTGTTTCCACTGTCTATGCTAGGTCTATGCTGAAAGGCTGTACTAGTTACTAGAGATGGCCCAAACTGTTCATACAGTGAATAGTCCGTGGCAAACAAGGGGTGTTCACATTCACCCCCTCAGAAGAGCACATGGGGTGTTCGATTTGCCCCTATACATTATAATAGAGCCAAACTATTACCCCTCACCCCAGAGTCAGCAGACACACGGCAGCCAATCAGCTATCCCTCCCACATGGAGCCATTCAGCTAACCCTCCCACATGCCCCCCCCCCCCCACCTATCAGAAGGCCAGTACAGCAGCCATTTTAAAGAGAACCCGAGGTGGGTTTGAAGAATATTATCTGCATACAGAGGCTGGATCTGCCTATACAGCCCAGCCTCTGTTGCTATCCCAAACCCCCCTAAGCTCCCCCTGCACTCTGCAATCCCTTATAAATCACAGCCACGCTGCTGACAAACAGCTTGTCAGAGCTGGCTGTGTTTATCTCTATAGTGTCAGTCTGCTGCTCTCCCCGCCTCCTGCAGAACTCCAGTCCCCGCCTGCATCCCTTCCCTCCCTGCTGATTGGAGGGAAGGGATGGGGGCAGGGACCGGAGCTATGCAGGAGGCGGGGGAGCAGCTGAGACTGACACTACAGATGTAAACACAGCCTCAAAGCATTGCTGTGATTTATGAGGGATTGCAGAGTGCAGGGGGACCTTAGGGGGGTTTGGGATAGCAACAGAGGCTGGGCTGTATAGGCAGATCCAGCCTCTGTATGCAGATAACATTCTTTAAACACACCTCGGGTTCTCTTTAAGTCTGTTTGACTTCTGTGCTAGGCATATCAGGGAGAATGTGCTGCTGACAGGGTGAGCATTAGACCTGTGTTCTTTGTCCTCAGTGCAGATTCATGCTGCTACCACATTGTCCTTCACAGCTAAGTCCTTCTTAGGGCTGGTACATTGTTTTTCTTGCTATTGTATTGCTGCTCCGTGTCCAGTGCACAAGACACCTGTTGTAGACAGGTCTGCTGGTCCTAGTAGTGCTAAAACCATAACCCAATAACCCTTCACCACCACTACTGGCATCTAGTATCTGCTACTGCCCCCTGTATAAGGCCTCAGTGCAGAATCTGTGTTTTTTTGGTCACTGAACTACCTCAGCCTGACCATAGAGGTTGAAAAACCGCAAACGTGTGCACAAGCACAACGGCCACTACTAGGCTCCTATCCTAAATAACGTTTTTTTAATGCTCTATAATCACAGAGCAGCATGTTGTCTCTTGTATATAGACTTGGCATTCACATTTACATCCTAGCACTCCCTTATACCCAGGCTATGAGGTGAGGTTGACTTAGCTTTTAAATGAGCACGTTTACTGAAACTAAAGTAAATTGAGGAAACCAGAGTGCGCAGAGGAAACACAAACACAAGAAGAATATACAAACTCCATGCACATAGTGTCCTGTCCAGATGTGAACCTGGGACCCTATAGCTGCAGGGTGTAATATACTATAGCTGGGATCCTATAGCTGCATGGTGCTATACACTACGCCACTGTGACATCCCATGCAGGATCTCATATATATATATCAATAAAAAAGCTATATACCATGGGGCCTTCTAATCATACCTAGACTATGATTAATACCGATCTTAATCACCCCTTTGCCTCCTGCAGTGACTTTTGAGAAGGGGTTTAACCAGATTGCCCACTCACCATCTTATCTAATGCTGGGTACACACTATGAGATTTTATGGTGGAGTTACTGTCAGATTGATTATTTCCAACATGTTCGATTTGCTTTCCGAGCATTTTCCGAACAATTTCCGTTAACTTTAGTTGGAAATCGATCGGAAAGCAAATCGAACATGTTGGAAATAATCGATCTGACAGTAAATCAGCTAGAAAATCTCATAGTGTGTACCCAGCATAATTCTTACAAGGAGGAGAGGGGTTTGGACTCCACCACCACCAACCAACATCTGAATAAAAGTCCGCATGGGAGCATGAGCAGAGATTTTTGTTCTAATAAAATTAATGTAAATCCCCCAAAATAAGATATTCCCAAGTACAACCACACTTGCACCATATACATCATATACACACTATATTACACACATACATAAATCTCTCCATACACTGTAAAAGGGCCGTTGCTAGGATCCTAAGACAGTGATCTGCAAACTTGGCTCTCCAGCTGTTAAGGAACTACAAGTCCCACAATGCATTTGCCTTTATGAATCATGACTGTGGCTGTCAGACTCCTGCAATGCATTGTGGGACTTGCAGTTCCTTAACAGCTGGAGAGCCAAGTTTGCAGACCACTGTCCTAAGAGATCAGGGGTACTTTTAGGCACTCCAGCTGGAAAATTGGTATGGCCACTCACCAGAATGTGGGTGTGGTCATGGGTGGAGCCAAAATGTACATGAACTTAACAGCAGTCCAGGTAGGCCTTCCCAGCAAAATGTTGTATGAAGCCCCCTCTCCAATAACCACTTAATGACAAGCTGGCTTATAAAAACGTCCTGCTAGAGCCTCTTAATGGCTCCAGGACTTTTTTTTATAAGTCAGACAGTGCTGCTGCCAATGTACGCGTGCGCGCCTGTGCTCCCGCACGTGTACGTGGAAATAGTGGGGAAAAAAACTGTCAAAGAAAAAATACACCTTTATTTCCAAATACTATGTTGTCACCATACTTTGTACTAGGGACATAGTTAAAATATTGTGATAACCAGAACAAATAGGCAGATAAAATGTGTGGGTTTTATGCACAGTAGCAGTGTTTAGATTAAAACTATAGGGGATGAAATTGGAGAAAAAGTGTATTTTTTAATTTTTTCCTTGTTTTTCCCTTTAAAATGCACAGAAAATAAAGTAATTATGGAAATCAAATCTCAATCCCAAAAAGCCCAATTGGTGGCGAAAAAAACAAGATATAGATCATTTCATTGTGATTAGTAGTGATTTAGATATTAGCAAATGAAAGGGATGAGCACTGAAAGGTGAAAATTGCTCTTGTCCGTTAGGGTAAAAACGCCTTTTGGGTGAAGTGGTTAATACAAAAAAAACCCTAAAACGCAGCATATCACATAAATAGGCAGTGCCACTTAAAAATGACTAGGCAGAGTTACCTGGCTTCTCTGCTGGCTAGTCTGGCTTTCTGCTTGGCAGGCTGGCCTCTGTCGCCAGGTTATCTGGCAGTTCCCCCATAGCAATACCTGACCTTCTAGTGGACCCCCTCCCAGGCTCCCACGGGCCTGCCATTGAGGCACCACAACTCCCAGAATGCCTCCATAGAAGAACTACAGCTCCCTGCATGCCCTCATAAAGGCATCACAGCACCCTTCATGGCACCACAGTACCCAGTATGCCTACATGGAGGGGGGACATTCGGGGCACCCCAGAATAGATCAGGGACACATGCCACTGATCTTTGGGGCTAGCAATGCCCATGCACTGTATGTTAAAGAATAATTTATAAATAGTAGAGGTGTAATATTTGAGCTCACTGATCTGAACTACAGCTGACATTTCTCATAGGTGTTGTGCTTGGTAACAGAATCCCTTTAAATGCAAATGTAAGCAGTGAATTACCTGTGCTAAATTTATACTCTGCCTTATTAGTTATGCAGCAAGACTGAAGTGACTAAAAAAGATTTCCTGCAGTTACAGGTTTGCTGAGGTGCAAATTATGCATTTGTATTTAGCTGATATTTTTGTCCTCAGCTGTAATGGCAGCACAAAATTAGAATGCAGTGCGTAACATATACGTAATTTAATGGATGTGCTGTGAGCCAAGGAGGTGCAGGAGGATGCGGAGTACAAGGCTGTCCTGGTATATAAAATCCACAATGGATGCAATGGTTCTGCACTGTCCCAACTGCTGTATCGCTCTGTGGTCTAAATAGAAAAAGTGTAAGGAGACAGTATGATTTGCTTTTTTCGTGAGACTATTAGGGTTGTTTCTAGCCTTTTTGTCACCCCAGACAGGAGGTCCTGTTTCACGCCCCCCCCCAAAAAAAAAGCGGCCAACAAGCAAAAAAAGAAACACCCACACACTAGAGAATATAAACCATGTGCAGTACATGTTGGATGCTTAAAACCGCATCCTGTCGCATTTCATTGTACACCCCCTTCCTGCACTCCCCCAGCCCAGTGTGTAAATGCAGAGTATAGCCTAGGAGAAGATGAGCTCTCACCTCTCCGTTAGAGGTGGACCTGGCTGTGCTTCCGCCTGTCCGCTCACCACTCACCCTAGTGCCCAGCATCGAGAT